>NC_134225.1:9450841-9770776 GCF_965140235.1 Caretta caretta
TCTTTCTCCCGCGAGTCGCTGATGCCCGTCGTCTCGTACCTGCAGGGGGGAGATGGGGTCAGGCTGCGGCACCCCTCCCCCCAGTGTGAGGTCTGTGGAGCAGTGCGGGTGCCTGGGTCACATCCCCCCCAGCCCGCCTGAGGAGGGATGCGGGGCGCCCCCTGCTGGCAGCCAGGCCCTACTTGTAGGTGTCTTTCTCGATGCTGAGCAGGTCGTAGGCCATGGCCTGGTAGGTGAGCTCGTGCAGCAGCGGGGACACCAGGTCGAAGCTCCGGTCCACGATCCACAGCTGAGAATGGGCTTTGTCAGGGCCCTGGGGCAAAGGAGAGAGAAACCCGTCACCCCCTGCTCTGGCGGAGGGTTCCTGGCCTGGCTTACATGGCACAATCCAATGGGCCCTGGTGGCTTGAAACATCACCACCTGCCCTCTCTGTGGCCAACCCCCAACCCCAGGGGGAAGCCAAGAGACACCCCCCCAAGCTAGCTGGGACGTGCCCTGGGGTCCCGCCCTGACCAGCTGCACTGCAACGCCCCCTGCAGGGATGGGTTATCTGCCCCTCGTGCAAATAGCAATGCCCCCCTCCCCCAAGCACGCTCTCTGCTCGTGCCTCTCCACCAACGGGAGCATGCCCCTTACAAGGCAGCCCCCCGACTGCCCCCTGCCCCATATGCTGTGTGGGGACGGGAGGACCAGACACCAGAAGGGCCTGGCTAGTCTATCATGAACCAACACCAGGCCCAGAGACTCTTTGATACAAGGTCCCAGAGGGGGACGACAGGACATTATCCCTATGCCCCACCCTGCATCTGAGCTGGGACCCCATATGAAGCTCTAGCTCCCCAGTCCCAGCCTGTGTGGTCCCCCAGCATCCAGTGGGACAGAGACCACTCAAATGGTCAGCATCTCAGACCCACATCATGGGGGGGCTGGCCCAGCCCCCGCTTCCTGCCTGATCAGCATGCACTGCCCTCTTTGTGCAGCAGGTGGCGATAGGAGACCAGCCCTGCGCTCTCATGGCAGACGGCTCTGAAACCGGCTCCAGCAGCCCCAGTGGAACCCAAGCCCACCCAGGAGCACCTCGGCAAGGGGCTGCGTCTGCTCTTCGCTGGGTAGCACAGACAGTCGGGGGTGGGTGGGGTGGGGACGTACAGCCCCTGATGCTACCCCAACTGTCCCACCTCAGTACGTGGCCCGATTTTCAGCCACGCTCGGGAGCAGAACGTCGGACCGGCCACCACCCACCCGCCTGGCAGGTCTCCACAGCCTCTGGGTAAATGGGTTGAGGCTGACGGGGGAGCGCCTCTCTTGGAGGAGTATCTGGCCCCCACCCCTGTAGCACTATCATTGCTGCATCCTGCCCCCCCATGCACGTGGGGCTGGACAGGGCTGTCACCCCATTGCAGAGGGGGACGGAGGCCCAGAGGGGCTGGGTGACTCACCCAAGGTCACACAGGGAGTCTGTGGTAGACCAGGGACATGAACCCAGAGCTGGCGCCATCATTCCTCTCCAGCCCTACCCAGCCTGGGTGGCTTGCTATGCTCAGCCCCCACCCCCCACCCTTCCGGGACTCTGCTCACACCTTTGCCAGTTCGGCTCTGCTGGAGGGATCCCCGAGTGCAGATGGGGGCTGGCGTAACCACCGGGTCACCCCACCCTGCCCAGAGCAGAGGGGTGGTTAGTGCACTGGTGGGTGCCACAGCACTGCCTGTCCCAGCTACCCCTCAGGGCTGGCAGCTGGGAAACATCAAGGCAAGAGGGACTAGTGCAGACAAGGCCCCAGGGTGCCGGGACCGCGGGCTGGGTGGCTTTGGAGACCTGACTGCTAGAGGCCATGCTACAAGAGACCCTGGGGTTCTTTCTGCGCCAGCTGGCAAGGCAGGGGCACATTGGACTGGCCAGCCGGGATTGTGCTGCATGGAGCCAGCATTGCATTGAGAGCAGGGGCTTGAGTCAGCAGTCCCGGCCCTGCAGTGGGCGTGCTGTCTGGATTCTATTGAAGGGGGCTGGGCAGGCAGGACTCCTGGCTCCTATTCCTGCCTCTGCCACCTACTCCTGGCAGGCTGCTCCATGCCTCAGTTTCCCCCGTGTAACATGGGGATAGTGCTTACACCCGTGACAGGGAGGCTTGGCAAGAGCCTCAGGAATATCTCTGGGGGGACTCACGGGAGTAACAGCAGCAGGGTGTGCACAGAGCAGGATTTTGCCCTCCTGAGAGCAGCCATCAGCTCCTGAGAATAGCCCAGATCAGACTGGGGCTGCAGGCTGGAGCCAGCTCTGCTACAGCAAGTAGCTCCAGTGGTTAACAAGCATGCTGTCAAGCCCTTCCCTGGGTAGATGGTTTTGGCAGCCAGGTGTGTGCCCGGCTCCCCTCTGGAGGCAGGCCTGTGCTGCCAGCTGTGAGTTACAGAGTGTCTGTGCCATGGCAGGCAGCTATCCCAGAGGGGGGCCCCCTGCCCGAGACTGGTATCATTATCCCCATTTTACAGATGGGGAAACTGAGGCACAAAGAGGGGAGGTGACTTGCCCAAGGTCACCCAGCTGGGAATGGAACCCGGGTCGCCCGTTCCAGTCCAGGGGTCTATCCACTAGGCAACACTGCCTTGGTGGATGGGAAAGTAGAGAGGAATGGTGCGGTCATGGATCCACAGGGTCGGTGCCAGGGCCCCAGCTGTGGAAGTCTCTGGGAGGAAGCCCTTTTCTGTGCCAGACCCCAACAGGTCTCTCTCTTCCTCCAGGACAGGCCACATGGCCTTCCCGCCTCCTGAGACTGAACCGCTAGGCTTTACCCCGTGAGCCCTGCCCAGTGAGTCCAGCTGAGACAGATCCTGGTAGAGACCCGTCCACTCCGCAGGGCCCGACGCCCCTCAGCCCGGGTGACAGGGCCACTCACCCAGCATTGTCAGGACAGTCGGGTTTCTTAGGCACCTGGACCCCAGCCTGGGCAGCCCAGCCCACTGAAGGGTAAAGCAAGAGGCTGTTCTGGTCAGCCCAGAGCCCAGCCGAGCTGCAGAGAAACCTGTTTTCAGCTCCGGGTCTCTCGCTCAGGGCCTGTCTACATGTAAACCACTTCAGCTGCTCCGCTTCAGTGATGCCGCCTTTCCCATACACCCGAGCAAAGCAGTTGCACCGACCCAATTGCCTCGTGTAGACCAGGCCTCGGCCTGACCTTGATCAGTTCTCAGGCGAGAGCTCCCAGCTTCCTGCACTCATCCCCCAGCTCAAACCTTCCCAACCCTGTGTTCTCGAGCTGGGGGCCCTGCTCCAATTCCCTGCTGGGAGCATCCAGCCAGGAGCCATTGGAGCCGGCACGGTCTTTCTGGCCCCCAGGCTGATCTGGGTTGGATTCTCTTCATTTCACCAAGACATGGAGGTGACACCACCCCCATGACTCTTACCTTCCCTGAGAGTCCTTCCTCCCCACCCCCCACCAGAGAAGCCATGAAACATATAGGGGAAACTGAGGCACACATCAGATTCATAAAAGATATTACAAACATTCCCAGTTGATCACAGGTGCACAGTCTCCCAGCAGCTTGGCAAAGGCTGGAGGCAAGAGCAGAAGCAACAGGAGGGAGAGATCTGGGCAGACCTTGGATTTTACATCACTTTGCTTCTCCTAGGGGGACAGGAGCCACTGTGTTTCCCTTGCGAGAATCCAGGGGAGGGTAGGTTTGCAGCTCCCCTCTGCTGGGGGTGGGACGGGGATGGCAGGAGCTGGGGGAAGCCCACAGGCCAGGGCTGACTGTGGCTAAGGCTCAGGTGAGGTGGGCTCTATTCGTGCTCTGACAGACTCCCTGCATGCCTTAGTTTCCCATTTGTAACACAGGCCACCCTGCTTCCCTGGAAGGCTGAATTCATTAGTGAGGTTCCGATACCATGGTGATGGGTGTAGGAGCACACACAGATAGGAGTGTCCAGGTGTGGAAGAGGCTCTGTCATAAATATAAAGGGAAGGGTAACCACCTTTCTGTATACAGTGCTATAAAATCCCTCCTGGGTAGAGGCAAAACCCTTTCACCTGTAAAGGGTTAAAAAGCTAAGATAACCTCGCTGGCACCTGACCCAAAATGACCAATGAGGAGACAAGATACTTTCAAATCTGGAGGGGGGCGGAACAAAGCATCTGTGTGTGTGATTCAGGAATGCAGTCTCACAACTCTTAGTTAGTAAGTAATCTAGCGAGAAATGCATTAGATTTCCTTTTGTTTAATAGCTGGTAAAATAAGCTGGGCTGGAGGGAATGTATATTCCTGTTTTTGTGTCTTTTTGTAACTTAAGGTTTTGCCTAGAGGGATTCTCTGTTTTGAATCTGATTATCCTATAAGGTATTTACCATCCTGATTTTACAGAGGTGATTCGTTTACCTTTTCTTTAATTAAAATTCTTCTTTTAAGAACCTGATTGATTTTTCATTGTTCTTAAGATCCAAGGGTTTGGGTCTGTGTTCACCTGTACAGATTGGTAAGGATTCTTAGCAAGCCTTCCTCAGGAAAGGGGGTGTAGGACTTGGGGGGATATTTTGGGGGAACACGTCTCCAAGTGGGCTCTTTCCCTGTTCCTTGTTTAAACGCTTGGTGGTGGCAGCATACAGTTCAAGGATAAGGCAAAGTTTGTACCTTGGGAAAGTTTTAACCTAAGCTGGTAAGAATAAGCTTAGGGGGTCTTTTGATGCAGGTCCCCACATCTGTACCCTAGAGTTCAGAGTGGGGAAGGAACCTTGACAGGCTCTGTGTGCGAAGCTTAGTTCTGTGACCAAACTGCCCTGTTTATAAACAGAGAGATTGTGCTGGGCACACACTTCCCCAGTCAGTGCCTCGGTTTCCCCATCTGTACAGAGGGGATAAGGACACTGGCCTTTGTAGAGCACTTTGAGATCTGCCCACAGCCAGTGTTAGAGAAGGGCTGGGGCCATTAGTCCAACCACACAGGGAATGCTATTGTTCTGCCAACCCCGCAGGATCTCCAAGGGGGTCTAGACCCCACCCCTCCCCCCCGCGGGGGTCTAGACCCCACCCCTCCCCCCCGCCAGGATCTCCGAGCAGCTTCTAAATCACTCCTCCTTCCTTCTACTTCTCGTGTGCTCCCCCTCCCCCACAGCTCTGTCCCATGGCAAGGGTGTGGCCGGCACAGCTTGCTCACCTGTCCCATGCTGGGCTCGTATTCCTTGAACACCTTGAGTTTGGCCAGCACAGCGTGCGCCAAGTGGAAGTTATCTTCATGGTCCCTGCAGCAAAGACAAACCCTGTGGGTCAGAAACAGCTCCTCCCCCAGGGGCACACGCACTTCCTGTAGGAGATAACCAGGTACCCTCGCCCTCTGGGCACACTCACTTCCTGTAGAGGATGGCCGGGTACCTCCCCATGGCACAGTCACTTCCTATTGGGGATAGCTGGGTACCCCTTCCCCCGGGCACACTCACTTCCTGTAGCAGATGGTCAGGTACCCTTCTCCCTCTGGGCACACTCACTTCCTGTAACGGATAGCTGGATACTCCTCCAGGGTTTCACACAATGTGGCAATCTGCTCTGCCAGCATCTCCATCTGCTTGTTCTTTTCGAAGAAGTGGTAGGGGCTGAACCAGTTGTGGAAGGTCTGTGGCCCGTCCAGGGAGTACACCTGGGGGACGGGGGAGAGCAGAGATCAGACCCTGGTGCCAACTGCTGGCAGCCAGGCCAGCTGTGTCCCATACCGCGCCCCTAAGATGCGCTGTTGGATCAGGCCAGCCTGGCGGAACCGTAGCAAGCCCCTAGTGAGGGAGAGATCCCTTTGCCAGTGCCACTCCTGTTGTGGTAGAGGGATAGCGTCCCAGAGATTCATGCACCAGCCTGGGATGAAGATGCCCCAGGTTCAGGTCCTTACGTGGCTGCAGACTCCCGGGTGCCCTCAGGGGTGTGTCTCTGCCCTGGAGAAGTCAATGTTGGGGGAGGGGGCTTGGCCACGCTTCTAGTCTGGCGAAAGCCCCAGCATAGCCACTGGCAAACCCGGCATCAAGGTGCATCTGCCGCTGTCGCTTATTTCACTGGCCGAACAGAACGAGCCACTGGGGCAAACGTGCTTGGACACCAATAAACAGTATCGGCCCACAAAGGGTTTGCTGGCACAACGGGACGGGTGAGCCAGCAAAGCCTCCTGACGGACACTCAGCTTCTACCAGCCAAAGCTTCTCTTGGCACAGCTGGCACCGGTACCCCAGATGAAATCAGCCAGAGTGGCGAAAGGACTGCTTTGCCAGCGTAATGGCATCTACCCGGGGCTCTGCCACCACAGCTGCATCAGTTTCAGGGGGGATTTTTTTCTCTCATGTCCCCGTAACAAACCCATACCAACAAAGCTTTTGTGTGTAGACCAGACTCATGTCTCTCTGTGCCTCAGTTTCCCCAACAATGCAATGGGGCTGACACCACAGTCCTGCCCCTCAGGGGCGTGAGGGGGGAAATCCACTGATGACACAAGGAGGGGATGGGGTGGTTGGGTAAAGGGCAGGCGTGTGGAGTATCGGGCTGTCTTGCAGGCCTAGTATAAACCACCAGTAAGAGCTGGTAAAGCCAGGGAGGCAGGGCCCTCCTCCCCCATACATCTACCATCCCCACCAGGTGCAAGCCAGCGATTCCACGTCTCACAGGGTGTGAGCAGCCAGCTAGTCCCTGCTGCCCTGTGCTGGCGTCAAACCCAGGGCCCTAGAAGGGAAAGGTCATCCCCCCACCCCGCCCCGGAGCCACATGGAACACTAAGGGTGGGGTGTCGTATGTCACCGTCCACCCCGCGGCCCTGCTCCTCCAAAGCCCGGCCACCCCTCACCCGGCTCTCGTAGGGCAGGAAGGCCATGTTGATCTCCTTGAGGGTTTTGATGGCCTTGATGATCAGCTCGTTGAACAGAGGCTCAGGACAGGCTGCAAGGCAGAGGCAGTGGGTGGGAGTGACAGGCACAGGGCTCAGGACCCCCAGCACAGCGCCAGCCCCCACGGACAGGGCCAGACCGGGCACAGCAGGGGCAGTAGTGCTGCACGCCTGTGGGGAACCTGGGCAAGCCAGCAGGGCCACACAGGAGTCAACGATGAGTCCAGCCCCCCCGAACCAGAGTCATGCCGGGTTCTCGCCTTCTGCAGCATCAGCAGCGAGGGGGAGCCACAATCTCTCCTACGCAGCCCCTGTCTCACACCCTGCCCTCAGCCCCCCCGCAGGGCTGAGTGACCGGAGTGTACAACATAGGATGATGCACAAGGAGGAACAGGGACTTGGGCTCCCCCTGCCGCTGTAATGGGGAGAAGCAGATCTGACCCTGACACACTGGGTATTCTGGTGCTGTCCCATCCCCCCACCGAGTTGGGACTGATGGAGCAATGCATGCTGGGAATGGTAGCCAGAGGCCGCCTTTCTGGGCACATGCTGCAGGTGTCTGTGAGCCGTGCTGGCTGGAGGCAGGCCCGTGGGGGAGAAGGGGGGGGGAAGGGATAGGTGGGGTCATTCGGTCTGGCCTGCTGGGGCTGCATCCCCCTGCAGGAGGGCAGAGCATAATCAGGGTGCTGCGCACTGGCCTGCCGGCAGAGACATATCCCCGCACCCCCGGGCTTCAGTGTGCTGCTGTCCAGGCTCCCAGCTGGGGGATCCCCCGACCCCCGATACTCACGGTTGATGAAGAAGACGTGAGCTGCTTTGTAGTTGAAGGTGGGGGTGCCCTGGAAGTCATTGATCAGAGCCTGCACCTACTGCAAAGGGGGAAGAGGGGGGTTGTCAGGCCCAGCCCCTGGGGACTCAGAGCCCAGCATGATGCCATCGGGAGGTGGGCTGGTTTTCACCCCCCTGGCTCTGGGCTCCCTCCCTGCCTGGAGCAGGGCATGTGTCCATGTGCCCGGGACATCCTCAGGGCCCAGCCACGTCTCTTGCTGGCACACAAGTGTCCGTGCCCAGCCTCAGATGGGGCCTGGTATTGCCTTGCTGCTGAACTAAGTGGGCTCTGAGCAGCGCCCAGGGAACAGCTGGCTGAGCAGCAATCCCAGGCAGCTGCCATCAGGGCCCGCTCCCTCCCCGAGCGCCAGGCTGGCCACCTGCAGCTTCGCCACGCCAGCTAGCCTGGCAGGGTGTTCGGAAGCTGTTCGGACTCCTCGACCGGCCATTGTGACAGGTGAGAACCTGGCTGTCCTGTCCGAAGCCCCAGGCCCCAGCTCGCAGTCCTCTCCTACAGTGCTCCCTCCGCGGGCAGCCCCTGCGGGTTCTGGGCTTCACCCTGCTCCGCCAGCGCCCCCTGCCCCTGGTCTCCCTCCACTCGCCTCCCTGCTGCAGATGCAGGAGCCTCCTCCCCCACAGCCCCTGCTCCCTGAGCCTCTGCCTCAGTGACTCTCCTTCGCTTTGAGTCTCAGCTGAGGTCGCCTCTCTCCGCCTGCTGCACCTGCCCATCCAACCCCCACAGGACTGCACTGCAGAGAGGTCTGGGGGACAGTCTGTGCCTCACGTGGCAAAGAACACGAAGCCCAGCTCTGGGGAAGCAGCCTCCTGGGGAGCCCTCTCGTTGAGGTGGATTAATTACATTAATAGGAGAGCGCTCTCCCGTAGACTTATCACATCTTCAGCAGACCTGCTAAACTGCCGCGGCAGCATTGATCACAGTGGTGCCGATTTAGCACTATAGTGAAGACAAGCCCTGTGTGTCTGTGCATCACCCAACCCAATGCAGCCCCAATCTGGGTTGGGGCCTCTCAGCGCTACAGTCATACCAATGGCAACAGGCAACGGACTCTGGGGTGTCCCTTGGGCTGCCTACACATCAGCAGTATATCCACTCTACGCAGACTCTGAACATCAGTAATGGGCACTGTGTAACAGAACTTCCCACTGTACTAAAGACAGCTGAAACACCCTAACATTAATCTTCCATGTAAACAATTCAAGGGGTGGAATGTATGCTTAAAGATAAGGAAGATGACAGTGCCTTAGCTGTCAGAGTGCAAGCAATCATGAACAGAAGGATGCTCACAGAAGAACTAAAACAGAGGGGAAATGTCTATGTGACACTCTCACTTTCAAGAGATGATCCACACAATCCGCAACTGTGAGAACCTGTAGGGTATTGTGCTTTAATGGTGCCTGGAACAAAACCTTGCTTTGAGACTCAAGCGTTGAGGACACACGCACATGCAGGCTGGCTATAAACTGATTTTATTTGTAGAGTTAGACAGGTCCTGCTAGGCTTTCCCAAGATTATATACAGCACTCATTGCCCAAAGAGCACGTACAATAGAAAAGTGATCAATAAAACCAGCACACACAGAATGCAAAACAATTCATTTCTTTGTGAACCATGGGATGCAAAGGAATGAGCAATGAACCTGAAATGGGGATGGGGGAGGGTAACAACCTGACAAAGAGAAATGAAAAAAGGCCATTTAACTAAACTGAATTTTAGTTTGTTAACTAGGAAAAAATTATCAGCTTGGTAAAGATCCAAAGCATCAGATTCTCTGGTTAAAAGGGGCTCACTGTCAACGTGAGGATTTTGAAATTCAAGGTTTTGACAGAACCTCCCTTTATATAACAACATTCTGAAAATTTCCATTTTAACTCAAGTTCCTTTTAAAAAAAAAGGATGCGTGAGGGGGAGAGGAAGCTTGCTTTTCTGTTGATGCTTTTAATGCTCTTTTCAGCAAGGAAGAAACTGACAACAGAGGAATAGTGAAACTGATGGCATGGAATTGCTGCACAAAGGAAAGGAGCTGAAAAGAGGAATCTCTTTTCTTTGCAAACTACTTCCTGTCAAAGTGATATTAGGAGTTACTCGCAACTGTTACAGATGCAGAGTTTTCAGTGAGATTTGTTTTCAAGCCAGTCATGTCCCTTTCATTAAGCTTGCACGGTGGGGGTGGAATAAGGTATCACAACTCATTGCCTGCTGAATGTTTAGGGACAGCAACTTCTCCAGCAAGAGCAGAGGCTGCCAGACATCACATCTCAGCTGTTTCGAAGGTTAAACAAAGCATCAAGTTTTTGAAGAAAATCCCCACTGCTCCCACATTCAGATCTCCCCAAACACTGTAAACCAGCAGCAACAGAGAATATGTTCCCTGTGGCAGGTCACCTTTCAGGCAAGAAGCATGTTAAATCTCATCTGAGAACAGCCTGGCTGTTGGCATGGTAAAGATGTCTAGTTTTGTGTTTCCATCCTCACCGGGCTCTGAGCATATGTTAGGGAAAAAGGGTTCCCCTCCCGTCTAGGTTTTTTTCCCTATCACATACATGCCGCGGTTTGAAAGCGTGAGTGTGCTATGCTCTGAAAGGAAAAGCTGGATTTGGGCCCCACAAAAAGCTCCATTTTAACCCTCAGACTAACTGACCCATTCAGAACCTGCTTCATGGGCAGCAGAAGGGGAAGCTTCTGACACAAACTCTGTCCCTGTCCCTCCCCACCAGTGTGTCTCAAACCTGCCTTGGAGGGATCCGCTCTAGAAGGCAGTGGGGTGTTCAGTGCTGGGCTTTGCTAGGACTGCCAATCAGGGCAGCTCGTTGGAGCTGGCTGCGCGAGTGGTTCTGGGGCGTGGCTGCCTGTCCCACTAAGAACCATACTGAGTCCCACACACACAAGCAGTCAGAAAGCAGAAGTCAGAACTGCTGAAATAGGCCAGAGCAGAAGCAGCAGCCTAGGTGTAAAGATGCTGCAGCTCAGGAACCAGTACTTCTTGACTTTATTTTATTAAGCTGGGGAAAGTTTCAGTTTTCTCCAATCTTGAAAAACAGGTCACACACCCACCTCCTGTGGGGCAACTGCTCTCCCATCAGCTCTGCGGGCAGGGGGTTGGGCACATGGGAAAAAACCTCCTGATGCTGCCCCACCAACATATCTCAGCTCTGCACGCGGGAGAGATCATCTCATAGGCAAGAGCAGAGTTCAGAGTCTAAGTCCGTCTACAGACAACAGGCAGGTGTAATCCCCAATCGGGTGGAGATGCACACACTAGCTCTGTTCAAGCTGGCACACTAAAAGCAGCAGCAGCAAGGGCTAGCCACCAGAGTGTGTACCTAGGATCTCAGACGGGATCATGTTCTGGCAGGGGCTGCGGCTCGAGCTAGCTGCCCGAGCACAAGTCTGTCTGAGATTCTAGGTACGTCCAGGGTGGTTAGCCCCAGCCACGCGCCTGTGCCACCGCTGCTACTGGTATTTCTAGTGCGTTAGCTCAGTCAGAACTAGCCTGCGTATCCCTACCCGAGCTGAGCATGACAACCGCCAGCTACAGTGTGGATGCATCTTTGGCTGCCAGTTGGCATCCCTGGCAGCAGCCAAGAATTAAACAGGGGGTGGGGGAGCGGAAGGGAGGGGCAATTAATATGACGGGGAGATGTGTTCCACTGGAACTGGGCTGAGGCCCCCTCTGCTTCATGCAGGTTCATTCTGATCTGCACACAGCCTGCACCAGACCAGCCACGGCACCCCTTTGAGGACATCCTAACACAGTCCTTTTAGTTACACAGTGCACATGTACGAGAGCAGCACGCCGGCTCCCCCAGCAGTGCGCTCAGCGGCCGTCCAGGGCTTTGTCTCGCGCGATGACGGACTCGTCAAATTTGATCATGAGGGTGGTGCCCTTGTGCCAGTGGGCCGTCACCTTGGCGGGGAAGCCACTGTAGGTGAGGATGGCTTCCACGATGCCAGCTGTGAAGGAGGCACAGTTGAGCGTGCTGTTCTCCTTGGGCACCGAGATGTACGTGTTGATCAGTGGCTCTTTCTCGATGATGTAGTAGGTCTTGTCATCGTCGTTGGCCTGCTCCAGCTTGTCCGCCTCCTTCCCGAACAAGGCCTTCCACACCGTCACCTTGATGAAGAGGAGAATGTTGATGACCTTGGTCTCCCGCTTGCCGTTTTTCTCCCGCATGACCAGCACATCCAGGATGCGAGCTCCCACTTGCTGGCCCAGCTCAGAGAGCTTGTTCTGGAGCTCAGAGACGGAGTAGACCCGGTTCTGACAGTACTGGACTATCTCGGAGAAGAGCAGAGAGAACGCGCTCAGGCTGACCTCTGTCTTTGGCCGGGTCAGAGACCGCTCCAGGATGGCAGATTTCCCACGAGTGAAGCGTGAATCCATTGTCCTAAAGGAGAACAAAATACTCAGTTCTGTGGGACAGGTACCGTCTCTTATGAGGTGTCTTTGCAGCGCCTGGCACTATGGGGCCCTGAGCGCAGCTGAGGCTGCAAAGTGTTACTGCGATACACAGAAGAAAAAATAAAAGAAATCTGATGAACAAATCTCTGATGTGTCTATAGCACCTTCCATTCCCACGGGCTTTACAGCAATACCTCTGCAGGGATCCCGTACTCAATGCTGAGAGGCAGCCAGCCACCTTTGGGGTGGGGTGGCTGCGCATACAGGGCTCCCTGGTCCGGCGCCGAGAGGCAGCCAGGCTTGGGGGGGGGCACACAAGCAGGGGGGCAGCACAAGAAGCACAGAAGGAGCCGCCCGACTGACGCCACGTGGGGTGGGGCAGGATTTGAATCTGGGGAGCTAACAGTTGACACCAGAGTTGGGATCCGGCTGGGGCGACGGCCCGGGATTCACACAACTGCCGAGGCCTCGGAGGGATCCCGAGGGCCCCCCCCTTACAGGGGGCGAGGAGACCCACGCGTCCCTGTGACCCAACCCCGTCACCCTGTCCCCAGCACCACGAACCAACGCCACGGACGGCCCCCGCCGGGCTCAGGCGTGCCGCCCCGCCCCCACCTCTCCCGCCCCGCGCGCCGGGGGCCCCGGCCGGGCACTCACGCGCGGCGGGGGCGGGGCGCCTCTCTCCAGGAGGGGGAAGCGGGAGCGGAAGCCAATGAGCCGCCCCCGTTCCCGGCCGCACTCTGCGCTTTACGGCTGCCGCTGCTGCAAACGGGCCGCGCCGCACCAGCGGGCCCCCGGAAGAGGCCGCAGGGAGGCGGGGCTTGGTCACCACAGCAACCGGGACTGGTTCTCGTAGGGGCAGGGGTCACGTGGTAACGGGCTCGGCTGGCGGGAGGGGGGGGGGTGCCGGGGGCGAGGCCGACCGGTGGGTGCGGCTCGTTGTCAGCCGCCAGGACGTAGGAAGCGAACGCGACCTTCTGCGGGAGGTGTGGCCTAAGGGAAGGGGGTGGGGCTTGTTGCGAATACAGACTGACAGGGCTACCACTCTGAAACCTACACTGTGTCAGCTACACCCTGTGCGTCAGTTATACCCTGTGTCACCTACACTGTGCCAGCTACACCCTGTGCGTCAGTTATACCCTGTGTCACCTACACTGTGCCAGCTACACCCTGTGCGTCAGTTATACCCTGTGTCACCTACACTGTGCCAGCTACACCCTGTGTGCCAGTTATACCCTGTGTCACCTACACTGTGCCAGCTACACTGTGTCAGCTACACCCTGTGTGTCAGTTATACCCTGTGTCACCTACACTGTGCCAGCTACACCCTGTGTGCCAGTTATACCCTGTGTCACCTACACTCTGCCAGCTACACTGTGTCAGCTACACCCTGTGTGTCAGTTATACCCTGTGTCACCTACACTGTGCCAGCTACACTGTGCCAGCTACACCCTGTGTGTCAGTTATACCCTGTGTCACCTACACTGTGCCAGCTACACCCTGTGTGCCAGTTATACCCTGTGTCACCTACACTGTGTCAGCTACACCCTGTGTGCCAGTTATACCCTGTGTCACCTACACTGTGCCAGCTACACTGTGTCAGCTACACCCTGTGTGCCAGTTATACCCTGTGTCACCTACACTGTGTCAGCTACACCCTGTGTGTCAGTTATACCGTGTGTCACCTACACTGGGTGCCAGCTACACTGTGTCAGCTACACCCTGTGTACCAGTTATACCCTGTGTCACCTACACTGGGTGCCAGATACACTGTGTCAGCTACACCCTGTGTGCCAGTTATACTGTGTCAGCTACACTGTGTCAGCTACACCCTGTGTGCCAGTTATACCGTGTGTCACCTACACTGGGTGCCAGCTACACTGTGTCAGCTACACCCTGTGTGCCAGTTATACCCTGTGTCACCTACACTGTGCCAGCTACACTGTGTCAGCTACACCCTGTGTGTCAGTTATACCCTGTGTCACCTACACTGTGTCAGCTACACCCTGTGTGCCAGTTATACCCTGTGTCACCTACACTGTGCCAGCTACACTGTGTCAGCTACACCCTGTGTGCCAGTTATACCCTGTGTCACCTACACTGTGTCAGCTACACCCTGTGTGTCAGTTATACCGTGTGTCACCTACACTGGGTGCCAGCTACACTGTGTCAGCTACACCCTGTGTACCAGTTATACCCTGTGTCACCTACACTGGGTGCCAGATACACTGTGTCAGCTACACCCTGTGTGCCAGTTATACTGTGTCAGCTACACTGTGTCAGCTACACCCTGTGTGCCAGTTATACCGTGTGTCACCTACACTGGGTGCCAGCTACACTGTGTCAGCTACACCCTGTGTGCCAGTTATACCCTGTGTCACCTACACTGTGCCAGCTACACTGTGTCAGCTACACCCTGTGTGTCAGTTATACCCTGTGTCACCTACACTGTGTCAGCTACACCCTGTGTGCCAGTTATACCCTGTGTCACCTACACTGTGCCAGCTACACTGTGTCAGCTACACCCTGTGTGCCAGTTATACCCTGTGTCACCTACACTGTGCCAGCTACACTGTGCCAGCTACACCCTGTGTGCCAGTTATACCGTGTGTCACCTACACTGGGTGCCAGCTACACTGTGTCAGCTACACCCTGTGTACCAGTTATACCCTGTGTCACCTACACTGAGTGCCAGATACACTGTGTCAGCTACACCCTGTGTGCCAGTTATACTGTGTCAGCTACACTGTGTCAGCTACACCCTGTGTGCCAGTTATACCGTGTGTCACCTACACTGGGTGCCAGCTACACTGTGTCAGCTACACCCTGTGTGCCAGTTATACCCTGTGTCACCTACACTGTGCCAGCTACACTGTGTCAGCTACACCCTGTGTGTCAGTTATACCCTGTGTCACCTACACTGGGTGCCAGCTACACTGTGTCAGCTACACCCTGTGTGCCAGTTATACCGTGTGTCACCTACACTGGGTGCCAGCTACACTGTGTCAGCTACACCCTGTGTGCCAGTTATACCCTGTGTCACCTACACTGTGCCAGCTACACTGTGTCAGCTACACCCTGTGTGCCAGTTATACCGTGTGTCACCTACACTGGGTGCCAGCTACACTGTGTCAGCTACACCCTGTGTGCCAGTTGTACCCTGTGTCACCTACACTGTGTCAGCTACACCCTGTGTGTCAGTTATACCCTGTGTCACCTACACTGGGTGCCAGCTACACTGTGTCAGCTACACCCTGTGTGCCAGTTATACCCTGTGTCACCTACACTGGGTGCCAGCTACACTGTGCCAGCTACACCCTGTGTGCCAGTTATACCCTGTGTCACCTACACTGGGTGCCAGCTACACTGTGTCAGCTACATCCTGTGTGTCAGTTATAATGTGTGTCACCTACACTGGTGCCAGCTACACTGTGTCAGCTACACCCTGTGTGCCAGTTATACCCTGTGTCACCTACACTGGGTGCCAGCTACACTGTGTCAGCTACATCCTGTGTGTCAGTTATTCCGTGTGTCACCTACACTGGGTGCCAGCTACACTGTGTCAGCTACACCCTGTGTGCCAGTTATACCCTGTGTCACCTACACTGTGCCAGCTACACTGTGTCAGTTACACCCTGTGTGTCAGTTATACCGTGTCACCTACACTGGGTGCCAGCTACACTGTGTCAGCTACACCCTGTGTGCCAGTTATACCCTGTGTCACCTACACTGGGTGCCAGCTACACTGTGTCAGCTACACCCTGTGTGTCAGTTATACTCTGTGTCACCTACACTGGGTGCCAGCTACACTGTGTCAGTTACACCCTGTGTGCCAGTTATACCCTGTTTCACCTACACTGTGCCAGCTACACTATGTCAGCTACACCCTGTGTGCCAGTTATACTGTGTCAGCTACACTGTGTCAGCTACACCCTGTGTGCCAGTTATACCGTGTGTCACCTACACTGGGTGCCAGCTACACTGTGTCAGCTACACCCTGTGTGCCAGTTATACCCTGTGTCACCTACACTGTGCCAGCTACACTGTGTCAGCTACACCCTGTGTGTCAGTTATACCCTGTGTCACCTACACTGGGTGCCAGCTACACTGTGTCAGCTACACCCTGTGTGCCAGTTATACCGTGTGTCACCTACACTGGGTGCCAGCTACACTGTGTCAGCTACACCCTGTGTGCCAGTTATACCCTGTGTCACCTACACTGTGCCAGCTACACTGTGTCAGCTACACCCTGTGTGCCAGTTATACCGTGTGTCACCTACACTGGGTGCCAGCTACACTGTGTCAGCTACACCCTGTGTGCCAGTTGTACCCTGTGTCACCTACACTGTGTCAGCTACACCCTGTGTGTCAGTTATACCCTGTGTCACCTACACTGGGTGCCAGCTACACTGTGTCAGCTACACCCTGTGTGCCAGTTATACCCTGTGTCACCTACACTGGGTGCCAGCTACACTGTGCCAGCTACACCCTGTGTGCCAGTTATACCCTGTGTCACCTACACTGGGTGCCAGCTACACTGTGTCAGCTACATCCTGTGTGTCAGTTATAATGTGTGTCACCTACACTGGTGCCAGCTACACTGTGTCAGCTACACCCTGTGTGCCAGTTATACCCTGTGTCACCTACACTGGGTGCCAGCTACACTGTGTCAGCTACATCCTGTGTGTCAGTTATTCCGTGTGTCACCTACACTGGGTGCCAGCTACACTGTGTCAGCTACACCCTGTGTGCCAGTTATACCCTGTGTCACCTACACTGTGCCAGCTACACTGTGTCAGTTACACCCTGTGTGTCAGTTATACCGTGTCACCTACACTGGGTGCCAGCTACACTGTGTCAGCTACACCCTGTGTGCCAGTTATACCCTGTGTCACCTACACTGGGTGCCAGCTACACTGTGTCAGCTACACCCTGTGTGTCAGTTATACTCTGTGTCACCTACACTGGGTGCCAGCTACACTGTGTCAGTTACACCCTGTGTGCCAGTTATACCCTGTTTCACCTACACTGTGCCAGCTACACTATGTCAGCTACACCCTGTGTGCCAGTTATACCGTGTTTCACCTACACTGGGTGCCAGCTACACTGTGTCAGCTACACCCTGTGTGCCAGTTATACCGTGTTTCACCTACACTGGGTGCCAGCTACACTGTGTCAGGTACACCCTGTGTGTCAGTTATACCCTGTGTCACCTACACTGGGTGCCAGCTACACTGTGTCAGCTACACCCTGTGTGTCAGTTATACCCTGTGCCACCTACACTGGGTGCCAGCTACACTGTGTCAGTTACACCCTGAGTGTCAGTTATACCATGTCACCTACACTGTGTGTCAGCTACACTGGGTCAGTTACTCCCTGTGTGTCAGTTATACCGTGTCACCTACACTGGGTGCCAGCTACACTGTGTCAGCTACACCCTGTGTGTCAGTTATACCCTGTGTCACCTACACTGGGTGCCAGCTACACTGTGTCAGTTACACCCTGAGTGTCAGTTATACCATGTCACCTACACTGTGTGTCAGCTACACTGGGTCAGTTACTCCCTTTGTGTCAGTTATACCGTGTCACCTACACTGGGTGCCAGCTACACTGTGTCAGCTACACCCTGTGTGTCAGTTATATCCTGTGTCACCTACACTGTGTGCAAGCTACACTGGGTCAGTTACACCCTGTGTGCCAGTTATACTATGTCTCCTACACTGTGTGCCAGCTACACTGTGTCAGTTACACCCTGTGTGTCAGTTATACCCTGTGTCACCTACACTGTGTCAGCTACACTGTGTCAGTTACACCCTGCTGTGCCAGTTATACCGTGTTTCACCTACATTGTGTCAGCTACACTGTGTCAGTTACACCCTGTGTGCCAGTTATACCGTGTGTCACCTACACTGTTTGTCAGCTACACTATGTCAGTCACACCCTGTGTGTCAGTTAAATCATTTGTGCTCTACACTGTGGGTATGTCTACACTACGAAATTAGGTCGATTTTATAGAAGTCGATTTTTAGAAATCGATTTTATACAGTCAATTGTGTATGTCCACACTAAGCGCATTAAGTCGGCTGAGTACATCCTCACTACCGTGGCTAGCATCGACTTACGGAGCGATGCACTGAGGGTAGGTATCCCACAGTTCCTGCTGCCCATTGGAATTCTTTGTTAAGCTCCCAATGCCTGAAGGGACAAAAACATTGTTGTGAGTGGTTTAGGATACATGTCGTCAGTTGCCCCTCCCTCCGCAAAAGCAACAGCAGACAATTGTTTCACACCTTTTTTCCATGCAGACACCACAGAATATCAGGGTTGGAAGGGACCTCAGGAGGTCATCTAGTCCAACCCCCTCCTGAAAGCAGGACCAATCCCCAATTTTTGTCCCAGATCCCTAAATAGACCTCTCAAGGATTGAACTCACAACCCTGCATTTAGCAGGCCAATGCTCAAACCACTAAGCTATCCCTCCCCCCTTGCCATACCATGGCAAGCATGGCACCCACTCAGCTCAGCTCACCATCACCGCTGCTGTTGTGTCCTGGATGCTGCTGTCAGCAGACGGTGCAGTATGACAGCTAACTGTCATCATCCATCGCTTCCGCTGCAACTCTGCTCTGCTCTCCTGCTCTTGTAAATGAGCTCAGTCTCAATAGCAAATTTCTCCACGTTGTCGTCATCCACCGCTTCCGCTGCAGCTCTGCTCTCCTGCTCTCCTGGTGCCATGAATCCACCTTGTAGGTCCTCTCGTCGTTCTGTATAAATATCTATTCTTATGGCATCCGTTGTAATCCACCACTTCTGCTGCAACTCTGCTCTCCTGCAGACGCCATACCACAGCAAGCATGGAGCCCGCTCAGCTCACTGCTGCTGTTGTGAGCATTGTAAACACCTCGCGCATTATCCTGGACTATACGCAGAACCGGGCTAAGAGATGCCAGCACAAAGACAATTTTGATGAGGATATGGACACCTACATTCCTGAAAGCATGGACTGAGGCAATTGGGACATCATGGTGGCAGTGGAGCTGGTTGATACAGTGGAACACCAATTCTGGGCCCAGCAAACAAGCACAGACTGGTGGGACCGCATGGTGTTGCAGGTCTGGGATGATTCCCAGAGGCTGTCAAACTTTCGCATGCGTAAGGCCACTTTCCTGGAACTCTGTGAGTTGCTTTCCCCTGCCATGAAGCGCAGGAATACCAAGATCAGAGCTGCCCTGACAGTTGAGAAACGAGTGTTGATAGCCCTGTGGAAGCTTGCAATACCAGACAGCTACTGGTCAGTCGGGAATGAGTTTGGAGTGGGCAAATCTACTGTGGGGGCTGCTGTGATCCAAGTAGCCAACGTAATCATTGACATTCTGTTATCAAGGGTAGTGATTCTGGGAAATGTGCAGGTCATAGTGGTTGGCTTTGCTGCAATGGGATTCCCTAACTGTGGTGGGACGATAGACGGAACGCATATCCCTGTCTTGGCACCGGATCACCTTGTCAACCAGTACTTAAACCGCAAGGGGTACTTTTCAATAGCGCTGCAAGCACTGGTGGATCACAAGGGACGTTTCACCTACATCAATGTGGGATGGCCGGGAAAGGTGCATGGCGCTCGCATCTTTAGGAACTCTGGGCTGTTTGAGCAGCTGCAAGAAGGGACTTACTTCCCAGACCAGAAAATTACCACTGGGGATGTTGAAATACTAATAGTTATCCTTGAGGACCCAGCCTACCCCTTGCTCCCATGGCTCATGAAGCCGAGCACAGGCAGCCTGGACAGTAGTCAGGAGCAGTTCAACTATAGGCTGAGCAAGTGCAGAATGGTGGTAGAATGTGCCTTTAAGGGCCCTACCATCAATCAAACCCTAACCCTGCCCCTTGACCCTTAGCCCCGCCCCTTCACCCCTTAGCCCCACCCACTGGAAGTCCCGCCCTAATGAGTTATTACTTCCGGGGTCAAGGCTGCCACATTACCGGAAGCAAGGTGTGTCATGTGACACCCACCCCACCCCTTGACTCCTTAACCCCACCCCTTGACCTCTGCCCCCCACCGGAAGTCCCACCCCATGGGGTATTACTTCCAGGGTCAAGGCTGCCGCATGACCGGAAGCAAGGTATGTCATGTGACCCCTCTAACAACTCCTCCCACTGCCCTCTACCAATCAAGATGGGTTTTGCCCCTGTAGGACTTCCCCCAAGAGGAGCTTTGACCAATCAGGGCGAGTTCCGGGGCGGGGTGTCCTCTCCGGAAGTGGGTCTTGTGACCCCTCTAACAACCCCCCCCCACCAATCAGGATGGGTTTCGCCCCTGTAGGACCACCCAGAGAGGAGCTTTGACCAATCAGGGCGAGTTCCGGGGTGGGGGTGTCCTCTCTGGAAGTGGGTCTTGTGACCCCTCTAACAACTCCTCCCCCCACCCCGCTACCAATCAGGAGGGGTTTTGTTCCGATAGGACCAAGAGGAGATTTGACCAATTATGATGAGTTCCAGGGGCGGGGTGACCTGTCCGGAAATGATTTGTGTGACCCCTCTAACAACTCCTCCCACCAACCTCTACCAATCAGGCCGGCCCGAGAGCAGATTTGACCAAAATAGGGCAGGTTCTGGGATGGGGTGAACAGCCCAGAAGAGGGGCGTATGACCCCTCTGCCAATCAGAGCGCAGCACCATCACCCCATAAGGCCCAGCGTCGGGCAGAAGAGGCTGTCTTTTACCAAGAGCGCGTGTTTTAGAAATCGTGGAAACATGGACTCCTTCACCACCCCCGTGAGAACTTCGGACTTTGTTTTAGCCCCGAGGGCCTTCAACAAACCGTGGAGAAAGCGCTACATCAGCGAGAGTTCCGAGGAGGAGGCGGCGATTGAGGGGAGCCCTTTGGCCCAGCCATTGATGGATACTCCGGAACCTGAAACCCAGCCGCTTGTGGGGCCCCGCGATGAGCGTGATGGCCTCTTGTTGTCCACCCCCCTGGAGGAGGAAGGTGATCGCAGCTCGGGGAAGTCACTAGTGGACAAGATGAATGCTCAGGTAAATGAATGCTTAAGAAGTGACGGCCGGGGTGGGGGTGTAATGGGGGCTAGGAACCAGGGATTGTGTAAATCAAAAACCAAGCAGTGGTGTGCTTACGCTGTTTCTTTTTTAAAAAAAATCTCTCAACAGCTCGATGATGCCTTTCTAGGGGACCCGGAGACTCTGGACAGCGTTGCACCTAGCAGCGAAGATGAACCGGACCCACCTTGTTTTTGCTCAACGCCGATACAAAATGTTGAAGAGGACTCCGAGGATGACGGCTATGAGGAGTTTAGGAGAAGGCTTGGCATGGAACTGACTGAGCCAGTGCCACGTCGTGAGCGTAAAAAAGTCATGCGGACTATTGTATGCGTTGCTGTTTATTCTGTTCTTAATCACTGTCTTAGGGAAAAGCTTTTTGAAGATTGTGAGGGCTGTGTCATAGATGCACCAGGCCAGCGGCACCATGACTGTGTGACTTGGACTTCAGTGGATATAAACTGCAAGCTCCGGGGCCTGTGTGCTGAGCTGTGTTTGGAAAGCTTATTAAACACTGTTATTGCCATAGGTTATGCTATGCAATGTCTGTGCCTAATCCAAGAACATTTAGCACAAGGGGTGACCTTGATAAATGCTGTGCAATTCAGTGGAGACCCTGACCATGTTTTAAAGAAAATGACCAAACCGGAAGATGCCTGCTTAGAGCGTTATATTGACTGTCTGGTCCGCACAAAAAGTTACAGAACCCTGCTTAAGAAAAAGTCTATTTGTAAGAAATCTAAAAGGATTAAGTTAGAAAATGGTGAGGGGCCAAACATGCGATATAAAACTTGGTAGCTGTAAATTTTTAAAAAAAGAAAATCTATTGAAAAGGGCTTTGTGACTATCTGTATTTCTGTTAAAAGGTCTCTGGCCCCTAAGGGAGCTTAAAGTCTTTTTTTCTTTCTTTTTTTAATGGAGCATCTTGGTTTGTTTTCAAGGAGCTGTATGTCTTCTAAATAAAAAAAAAATTGCTTGTGAGAACCTAGCTTTTGTGTCTTTTGTGTAAGAGAGACTCATTTACAGCAAAAAAAAAAAAAAAAAAAAAAAAAAAAAAGCTAAAATGTATGTTGTGGGAAGGGAAAAAAAAATCCTAAAAATGTGTTTACAATAAAACAAACAGGGATGGTTCAGACATGTGGTTGAGTACAATAGAACTGACTTATTCTGTTGAACTGAATGGGTTTAACCACCCCCACCCCTCACTGAATAGCCAGGGTGACTGTGATTACTCACCCTGTTTGTCATAGGGTTAATTTTGATGGGGGTGCACCCATAGTAAGGGAGGTGGTCCCCCCCCGCAAAAAATACAAACAAGTCCCAAGACATTCATTGATATCTGCAAAGGGTCCCTCACTTGAAATGGTTACTATAAGAAGGCCCTACAGGGGTGGGGAAAAATAAAATGTATTTGAACTTAAAAAAAAAAGGAAAAAAAAAGAAAAAACTTATACCCACCCCTTCCCCAGATCACAAAAAAGGGAATGCTAGGGAAGGGTGATCCAATCAACCTGCTAACTACTTTGAAACAAAAGAGTTAGGATGGTATAAAAACCTCAGGTAGCTTGGAGACTGTCTCTTTCAACAGTAACATCTGATGAAGTGAGCTGTAGCTCATGAAAGCTCATGCTCAAATAAATTGGTTAGTCTCTAAGGTGCCACAAGTACTCCTTTTCTTTTTGCGAATACAGACTAACACGGCTGTTCCTCTGAAATCTTTCAACAGAAACTCTCTTGAATTGCTGCTGGACTGCAAGTGGAGGTATGTTCTCTGTTTTTAACCTTGAAAATATATATTCTATAATGCCATGCTTTGGCCATGCTGTCTGAGTAAATAATGGTGTCTATCTTTATTACAGTGTGATCTGTTTAGCATGGAACCAGTAACTTTAAGTTGCAGTTCACCACCAGGCCACGGTAAAAACCATTTTAAGTGTAGTTATAATTTAAGTAATAACTTCAGGTATTACTTAGGTTGAATAGGGATTTGGGGCTAATACTAAGTAACATTTTGGCTTGTTTTTTTTTAAAAAAGCCAAAGGCCCCAAGCACACATGGCTGTGGGGTGGGGGACAGAACAACCAGGGGTCTTTTTAAAAGCATGTGTGTGTGTGTGTGGGGGGGGTTATTGAAAAGTATTTTGTTGCAAACTGTTTTAAACTGATGGTAAGGGTGTGTTTATAAAGCTGCTGGGGTTTTGTGTGTGTGAGTGAGAGAGGGGCCTGTGAAAGACCTAGATGCAGTGTTTTAAAAGTGCTTGGTTGCAAACTGATGGTTTGTTTCCAGCTAACAGGGCTTTTTACTGTGCCTAATGTTGTTGTTTTTTAAATGGGGGGATTGGGGGGCATTTGGGGCTAATACTAAGTAACATTTTGGCTTGGTTTTTTTTTTTTTAAAAGCCAAAGGCCCCAAGCACACATGGCTGTGGGGTAGGGGACAGAACAACCAGGGGTCTTTTTAAAAGAATGTGGGGGGTTTATTGAAAAGTATTTTGTTGCAAACTGTTTTAAACTGATGGTAAGGGTGTGTTTATAAAGCTGCTGGGGTTTTGTGTGTGTGTGTGTGTGTGTAAAACATAAGTGGTTTTTAAAAAGTATATGTCTACAAACTGATGGTGATGGTGTGTTTCCAATTAACGGGTTTTTACTTTGCAAATGAGATGTATTTTTTAAAAAAATATTTGTGGGGGTTGTTTTTAACGTGGTAGAAATAAACTCAAAACCTGTGTTTGCTGTACAGCCTGAAATGGATTATTTTGTTTTAAAGCTATGGCTTTTTAAATTGAAAAAATACCCTCATGAATAATTTTTTTTATTATTTTAAAGTTTACTAGACAGTTTCATGTGTTTTATTAGAATGTTGTTTGCTTTACAGCACGGTCAAAACCTGAGGGGGTAAAAATGCTCAAAAGAAAAAGGAAAGAGACAACTGAAAAGAAAAATTCACCAGTATCAGTGACAGATGGATGGATGAAGCTGGGTAAATATATTTTGCTTATTAGTCTGGTTAATTTATGAGGTTTTGTATTTTAAGTACATACATAGGCGCAGGTGCGAGAGGTGGCAAAGTTACGTTTTTGTAAAATGCTCTTTTTTTTCCTCCTGCCCCAATCAGTCATGTGCAGCCCCTCTGACAAGGCTGTAGTGAGAGCTACCAGGACATCCCCCCGAGAACCATCAAAGAACCAGGAATCTGCTCTGAGACCTTTAACAGCGCAAAGCAGCACAAGCGTGCAGATGAAGCATCAGGCCAGTCCAAACCTCATTTACGTCAAACCCAAGGACAAAACAAAACACTCTGGTAAAAAACGCCCCTGCAAACACAACTCCAGTTCCTCAGCGGCCACCTCCACACCAAGCCCTGAGAAAACTGTGAGCCAAAACGCCCACGTTCACAAACCCAGAGCGCGCTGTAGCGGCTCTGAATGTGCGCAGAAACACACACATTCCCAAACCCGGAGCAGGTGCTCTAGGGGCTGTGAATAAAAAACCAAGGACCGACAAGCCGTTCTCCCAAAACCATCAGCTTGTCACAGATCCCCCATATGATAGTATTTGGGGAGAGATTGATGTGTCATTCAGAAAACTGATGGATGTTGTATCCTCGGGGGGTCTAAAACCACGACATTCTAAAAAGATTTGGAAAAAATATGCTTTGTTCAGAAAACTGGTGGAGGCTGAAGCCTCAGGGGTCCTAAAAGAAAGGGGGGCTGGAAAGGGTGGCTCTGATGAGGCCTGTCTAGGTGTGGAAAGGGGTACCTTCAAGGATGAACATCAGCTCACGTGTAAACAAAAGGGTGGACAGCGCTTGGGGGATAAACAGATGGCTGCCAAAAGGTTCCAGGCCAGGGTCGCCATAAAAATTTTAAAAAAGGCTAGAGGTAATGAGGAAAAAAAAACAAAAACGCCCCCTACTGGAGGCTCTCAGACTGGCCTGTCTGAAAATGGGGAGGCAAAATCAGACTCTGGTTTAGAAAATTCCCCAGCCAGTTCTCTAGATTGTGTCCCATCTACTCCCAATGACCCACAGGGAGGCGTCTCAGGGTCTGACTCTCAATTAGTATCTGATGTAGAAGATGCCATTGATGGTTCTGTAGAGGAATCCCCAAGTAACCCTGAAAATGCAGAGGTGTATATGGAGAGAGTGAGAAGTTGGCAACGTGAATTACCTAGATTTGGGGGGTTGGTGTATTGTGAGGAGTTTCGTTTTGTCCATCTTGAGCAAATAAATTCAGCTCAACAGGCTGTTGAAGCCATACATAGAGGGATACAGCTAGTTCTTGATGACATTAATGGTAGGGTAGGCCCTGATGATTACGTACAGTTACGTTTAGAGAGCCGTCGTTTAACTAACCCTTTGTTTTCGGTCAGAAGAACTAGGGATGAGCTGTCCGCTGAGGATTTCTTAAATCAGACCTCAAAGCTGCTTCAGAGCAATAGAGAATTGCATCTCGATGGTACGTTGTGCCTCGTTGTGACAGTTGTAAAAAATAGGGGTGGGGGCGCTCGTAGAGTTTTAAATTCTATCCTTTGTAGTCAGATTATTCATAAAAAGAGACAATGCTTAGTAGACCTGACTTACACCGGTACCAATCTATGTTTTGCGGGAGGGGTCATGGCCGGTCATAAACCTACGGATGCGGAATTGTTAGCAGAGGCGAGAAAGTTGCACGAGAAACTGGGGTGGTCAGATCAAAAAAAGGTTCTGCTCAGTGACGTAGCAAAGTTTGAACAGCATTTAGGAGTTAACATACAGGTGGTGTTGTATGCGGTGAAAGGTGGCTGGGGATTTTTTAAAACGGGGGGCCCCGTGTACCCTAAGACTTATTTTATCCTGTTGCATGATGAACATTACTATGGGGTTCTGGATGTGAAAAAGTTGTTCGGAGCAAAAAATTACTGTGAGTTTTGCCACACGGTGCACAGTCACGACCATTCTTGCAGGTATCGTTGCCGTCTCTGCTTGAGCGTAACATGCTCAGACAGCGTGGACGTGCAGCTGAGGTGTCCTAGCTGTAAACTGTATTGTCGCTCCAAAGAGTGTTTAGACAGACATGTCAACTATGCGTCAAAAAACCAAGTTGAATGCCTGTCTAAAACTTTGTGCGATAAGTGTCAGGCGTACGTGGACAAGCGGCACAGGTGTAAAGGGAGGCGCTGTAAGCAGTGTCAGGGTTTGATCGTTGGAGATGTAGACGTTCACCTCTGTTTTATGGACAGCCTTAGAAAGCCCGAATCATCAGAAAAGTATATTTTTTATGATTTTGAATGCATGCAGGAGACAGGGTTGCACACTCCCAATTATATTTTTGCGATGTCCCTAAAGTCGGAAAAATCCTGGGAATTTAAGGGTGACGAATGTCTTTCTATGTTTGTTAAGACCTTTATTGGCAAAGAGTTCCGGGACTACACGTTCCTAGCACACAATTCCAAAGGTTATGATGCGTATTTCTGCGTTAGACAGTTACTGAAGGAAAAGATGTGCATAGAACTGATCACTCAGGGCAGTAAACTAATGTGTGTGGAAGTTAAGGCCCTTGGCATTCGTTTTATAGACTCTTTAAACTTCTTGCCCATGAAGCTTAGCAAGCTCCCACAGGCGATGGGGTTTGAAGGTTGCAAAGGGTATTTTCCACATTTTTTTAACACTTTAGAAAATCAAAATTATGTGGGGCCTATGCCCGGTGTGGAGTACTACGGTGTAGAAAGCATGATGCCCAGGGAAAAAGCAGAGTTTCTCGACTGGTATCAAGACCACAGCTCTGAGACTTTTGACCTGCAGAAAGAGCTTGCGTATTACTGCCAGCAGGATGTAAAAATTTTGAGACAGGCTTGTATCCTATACAGAAAAGAAATTATGAATATGACGGAGAAGGTCGATCTAGTAGAGAGAGAACCCAGTAAATTCACCGAGATAAAACTGTGTATAGATCCGTTCCGGTACATAACGCTGGCATCCGTCTGCATGGCTATGTACAGGTTTATGTTTTTGGAGCCTAACACGGTAGCTCTTCTCCCTCCAGACAACTATCACAGACAGAAAAAGAGATATTCAACCCCATCTATCCAGAGGCTGTTGTATATCTCTCAAAAAGAACATATACAAATACAGCACGCTTTACAGGGTGGGGAACTACAGGTAGGCCCCTACTTTTTAGATGGTTATGCCAATATTGACGGGGTACACACAGCCTTTGAGTTTAATGGGTGTTTTTTTCACGGCTGTGTCGCCTGTCATTGTGAAAAAGCACAAAACCCTATGATGGGTACAACTTTTGGGTTTCTTTATTACAAGACGCAGCTCAAGACCGACTATCTAAAACGGCTTGGTTTTGTAGTGAGGACTCTTTGGGAGCACGAGTGGGTGGTGATGAAAGAAACAGACAGGGAGCTTGTGAGCTTTTTAAACCGAGCCCAGTTACCCCAACCTCTCATGCCTAGGGATGCTCTTTTTGGGGGGAGGACGAACGCCATCCATCTATATTATAAACCTAAGCCCGGCGAAGAAATCAACTATTATGATTTTACCAGCTTGTACCCTTTTGTAAACAAAACCAAAGACTACCCTATCGGGCACCCCGATATCGTTTATGACAAATTTGGACTCATTGCAAATTATTTTGGAATTGCAAAAGTTAAAGTGTACCCCCCACGAGGCCTCTTTTTCCCATTGTTACCTGTCAGAGTGGGCGGCAAGCTTATGTTCCCGCTATGCCGAACCTGCGCGGAAACCGTGCAGCGGGAGACGTGCACCCACACTGACGAGGAGAGGGCCATCCTGGGGACTTGGTGCACTGTGGAATTGAATGCAGCCATAGCGAAGGGGTACGTGGTGGCTAAAATCTATGAAATCTGGCATTTTAATGAAAAATCTGATGAACTCTTTTCGGAGTACATAAAATTACACCTCCACCAGAAACAAGAGGCTTCAGGGTATCCCAGCTGGTGCACAGACGAAGACAAACAAAATAAGTATGTTAACGATTTCTACCAGAAAGAAGGTGTGCTTTTACGCCGACACGAGATCAGGCTAAACCCCGCTAAACGCCAAATTGCTAAACTGTTTTTAAATTCTCTGTGGGGTAAATTCGGCCAAAGAACCAACCTACCCAATACCAGCATCGTGAGAGACCCCAACGAACTCTTTCAGTACCTATTTTCCCCCAACTACGAGGTTTCATCCTGTGAGTTTATTGACGATGAAACAGCGTGCGTATCTTGGAAGCACGCAAAAGACCGTTATTCTGTCTCTGGCGATACCAATGTTTTCATAGCCTGTTTCACCACTGCTTATGCCCGCTTAGAACTATACAACCTCCTAGACGGATTGCAAGAGCGGTGCCTGTACCACGACCCTGACTCTGTGATATTTGTGAAAAGGGAGGGGGCCTGGAATCCCCCTCTGGGGAATTATTTAGGGGACCTCACGAGCGAGATCCCACCAGATCAACACATCACCGAGTTTGTGTCGGCAGGCCCAAAAACATATGGGTATAAACTGTCGGGAGGAACGGCTTGTATGAAGGTCAAAGGTATTACCCTGAACGTAGCAAACTGTGAAAAGATCAACTTTGACAGTTTGAAAGATCTAGTCCTGAACTATTGCACGGGTCTGCGAGAGAACCCCTCAAAAAAGATAGAGGTGCAGCAACCCTCTATTGTAAGAAACAAAAATCAGTGGCAAATAGAGACAAAAACCCTTAAAAAAACACAGAAAGTCATTTACAACAAGAGGGTCCTAGGAGAAGGGTTTAAAACCCTGCCCTACGGCTTTTGAAAAATGGATACGAGGTGGAAACACCCCTTTTCTGCAATTCTCGCGGGGCCTAGCAACTGCGGGAAAAGTTACTTTATAAAAAATGTATTGGATAATACCAAACAAACGTTGTCTGTTACGCCTGAGAATATTGTGTGGTGTTACAGTTGTTGGCAACCTCTGTATAAAGAACTGCTCTGTAAATACCCCTTTCTCAATGTTGTGGAGGGTCTGCCTGATGCTTTTGACGATGACCGTTTGTTTCCTACCAATAAAGTGAACATGATTATCATAGACGATCTGATGAACTCCGCTTGTGAAAGCGATGAAATCGAGAAAGCCTTTACCACGTACGTGCATCACAGGAACCTGAGCATTATGTATATAGTTCAGAACGTATTTTGCCAGGGAAAAAAGAGTCGCACTATTAACCTAAACACAAAATACATGGTTCTGTTCAAAAACCCCGGGGACAGATTACAAATTGCTACACTCGCTCGGCAAATGTACCCCGGCAAAGCTCAGTTCTTTCTAGAAGCTTTTGAGGATGCTACCAAAAGGCCTTATGGCTACCTGGTGGTGGATTTAAATGCTTCCACACCAGAAGCTTATAGGCTAAGAACTGGTCTTTTCCCTCCAGACTGGCCGGCAGTTTATACTTTAAAAAGAACAACGGCCTGGTATAAAAAGAGATGAATTATTGGCAGGCCCCTTTTTAGCAGCCGGGGTTGCTGACTGAAAACATGTCTAGCTGCGTGAAAAGAAACCTGGACCTTTTAAAATTACTTAGCAAATCGTCCCTGCAGCAAAGGAGGGCTATACTGTGCTCGGCCTCTGACGATCTAGTAGCAGCCATCTCAGAAATAGCGCTCAACACCTTAAAAGGAAACGTACCTTTAACACCGAAGCGAGTGCGTGTGCTGAAAAAGAAACACACGCTTATAAAAACTTTGTGTAATAAAAGGGTTTCACTTAAAAGAAAGAAGCATCTGGTGAAGCAGTCTGGGGGGTTTATAGGACCCCTGTTAAGTTTTGCTATCCTCTGATAATGGGGCTTTTAACTAATCGATAATGGAGTATTCAGAAAAAATGTACCTGGTGCCCAGCCGGCAGTTGGAGCAATTAAGTGCTCCCCCTCCGGCAGAGGAAAATATCAGAACGACCGCAACACGCTTACTGGATGCTGAAATGAAATCTGTTCTTCAAAGAACTGACTTAGGTGAATATGAAAAGGCTAAACTTTACAGCACCGTGCTTCAGAGGTACCTAACGTACGTGAAGCAGAGCGATGTGGACAAAGGAAAAATAAGTCTGTTTCTACCAGAACAGGAACAGAGTGTGACTGCCAAACCCTCCGAAACACCAAAGACCTCATAGAATCATAGAATCTCAGGGTTGGAAGGGACCCCTGAAGGTCATCTAGTCCAACCCCCTGCTCGAAGCAGGACCAATTCCCAGTTAAATCATCCCAGCCAGGGCTTTGTCAAGCCTGACCTTAAAAACCTCTAAGGAAGGAGATTCTACCACCTCCCTAGGTAACGCATTCCAGTGTTTCACCACCCTCTTAGTGAAAAAGTTTTTCCTAATATCCAATCTAAACCTCCCCCACTGCAACTTGAGACCATTACTCCTCGTTCTGTCATCTGCTACCATTGAGAACAGTCTAGAGCCATCCTCTTTGGAACCCCCTTTCAGGTAGTTGAAAGCAGCTATCAAATCCTCCCTCATTCTTCTCTTCTGCAGGCTAAACAATCCCAGCTCCCTCAGCCTCTCCTCATAAGTCATGTGTTCTAGACCCCTAATCATTTTTGTTGCCCTTCGCTGGACTCTCTCCAATTTATCCACATCCTTCTTGTAGTGTGGGGCCCAAAACTGGACACAGTACTCCAGATGAGGCCTCACCAATGTCGAATAGAGGGGAACGATCACGTCCCTCGATCTGCTCGCTATGCCCCTACTTATACATCCCAAAATGCCATTGGCCTTCTTGGCAACAAGAGCACACTGCTGACTCATATCCAGCTTCTCGTCCACTGTCACCCCTAGGTCCTTTTCCGCAGAACTGCTGCCTAGCCATTCGGTTCCTAGTCTGTAGCTGTGCATTGGATTCTTCCATCCTAAGTGCAGGACTCTGCACTTATCCTTATTAAACCTCATCAGATTTCTTTTGGCCCAGTCCTCCAATTTGTCTAGACTCTGTTGCTCAGGAGGTGTTGGATAACATGAATAAGAGTTATAAGAAAAATGCATCAGTATTGCTAAATAAGTTGGGCCAAAATAAAAACATTTCTTCATGGACCGATAAAGGGTCCTTTGTGTACAAAGGCTCTGTGGTTAATGGTTCTAACATGCTCGACTTAGTCAGGGCCATCATCCAGACGCGCTCTGTTCCTAGCAAACATGTACCTAAAGGATGGGATGTGTTTATGAATGCCATGGCGGAACTGAACATACCATCTTCCGTCATGGGCAACGCGACCTAGAGATCTTTTGGAACGCCTCAAGGCCTCAATCGCCAACACCAGTGTGGACCAAGAAACAGTGACCCCTTTTTTGCCATCTAAAAAAACGAAAATTGGCTAAAAGAGCCAAATGGCTCAGTTTGTGATCTTTTCACATTCTATTTTTTTTAAAACTGGTAATGTTTTGCTTTAAATAAAACATTTCTGAATTGGGTCATTGTGTTTTTTATTTTTTTTTTTAAAAACCATGCCACACATCGATTGTCTTTAAACCCCTCACCTGGGGTGCTTTATTGGGTAACATGACTATGAAAATCGTTGCAAGATACGCATGTCTGGGCTTGTTGAAACATGCTTTGTGCAAGGCTAGGCATGGCTAAGTATTTAAATTTATTTTTTACAAAATTCATCACCATCCGGTCGTTTTGCACTAAGTCATTAGAATACAATTTTAAAATCTGGTCAAAAGATAAACCCTTGCTACGATGGTGTAAGAAAAACATGCAGTGATAGCCGCAGGCAACGGAGCTGGGGTCTTGTAATTGTCTGTTGTGAAACACGTCTGTGGCATTTTTGTTTAAAAATTTCATAATGCTTTTAGGAAAGAACACACTGTTCGGGGGATGCCCGTATGAGTCAAAAAACTCTCCAAGGTTACGCTCCACCAGATACAGGGCAAGCCAGTGTTCACCTGGTCGGCTGTGTGGATGCGTGTTGACCACCAAACCTAGGGGTCTCTGAGACAGCTTGCCGCCAGGGAGCCAATCGCAGGGAAACACGTCTAAGAAATTCTTTTTCGCGTAAGGGTCCGTTGATAAGACACGTGAGAGCTGCACGGTGTCCATGTTCACATGTAGTCAAACAGAACATTTCTCCTCTGATTTATCTCTATGACGTTGTCAAAAACCCCATACACGATCATATTGACGGTAATGGTTAAAGCCTTCCCAAAACGAATTTCTGCTCTCAGGTTCCCGGTTTTAATCAGGGAATAGTGATCGGCGCATTCCTGGTCGGGGGACAGGTCAAAGGCAAATATGGTGTAACCCTGTGCAAACTCCTCACGGTTGATTAACAGAGAACGATCTTTCATGTGTTTACCGGCCATCTGTACCCCAGATTCATGTATTCTCTCACGCAGCATCCTGCCTCGAAGTCTGGTTGCAGAGGCTTGGTCGGTATCTGCTCACCATCCACATACAAGGCCACAAAATTAATATCGTAATGCTTAAAATGAAAGGGATTTTTAGCGTAACTTCCGCTAAAGGCATCGTTATCCACGAACCCCAGGACGAGCATTTTGGGCAACTGTCCCAAGAACAGGTTCTCCTGGTTACTGACCCTGCTGCCCGCAGGGATGCTAAACACTTTCATTCCCACACGGTCCACGGGGTATTTGGCATTAGCGGTAAGCAGGGCCTCGGCATGCCCCAGATGAACGCTCGGGGCCACCCGTACTTTCTTCACAAAAAGGGATACTGATAGAATGCGCAGTTTAAAGCCTTTGGTTCCGCTGCCCATTAAACAGAAAGGATCTTTACTGTGCGTCAGTTTAATTGTCACATCCACTCCGTTCAACAATAGTTTTTCTTGAAAAAACAGGTCGCTGTGTAGATGACCCAGAAGCTCTACTGTTCTGCTTTGAGCGGTCAGGTTTGCACGCCTCACAAACCCTAGATTCTCGCCATCCAAGTCTGTGTCTTCCTGTTGTCCGGCAGTGTCATAGAATCATAGAATATCAGGGTTGGAAGGGACCTCAGGAGGTCATCTAGTCCAACACCCTGCTCAAAAGCAGGACCCATCCCCAATTAAATCATCCCAGCCAGGGCTTTGTCAAGCCTGACCTTACAAACTTCTAAGGAAGGAGATTCCACCACTTCCATAGGCAACGCATTCCAGTGTTTCACCACCCTCCTAGGGAAAAAGTTTTTCCTAATATCCAACCTAAACCTCCCCCACTGCAACTTGAGACCATTACTCCTTGACCTGTCCTCTCCACCACTGAGAATAGTCTAGAACCATCCTCTCTGGAACCACCTCTCAGGTAGTTGAAAGCAGCTATCAAATCCCCCCTCATTCTTCTCTTCCACAGACTTAACAATCCCAGTTCCCTCAGCCTCTACTCATAAGTCATGTGTTCCAGACCCCTAATCATTTTTGTTGCCCTTCGCTGGACTCTTTCCAATTTATCCACATCCTTCTTGTAGTGGGGGGCCCAAAACTGGACACAGTACTCCAGATGAGGCCTCACCAATGTCGAATAGAGGGGGACGATCACGTCCCTCGATCTGCTCGCTATGCCCCTACTTATACATCCCAAAATGCCATTGGCCTTCTTGGCAACAAGGGCACACTGCTGACTCATATCCAGCTTCTCGTCCACTGTCACCCCTAGGTCCTTTTCCGCAGAACTGCTGCCTAGCCATTCGGTCCCTAGTCTGTAGCTGTGCATTGGGTTCTTCCGTCCTAAGTGCAGGACCCTGCACTTATCCTTATTGAACCTCATCAGATTTCTTTTGGCCCAATCCTCCAATTTGTCTAGGTCCTTCTGTATCCTATCCCTGCCCTCCAGTGTATCTACCACTCCTCCCAGTTTAGTATCATCCGCAAATTTGCTGAGAGTGCAATCCACACCATCCTCCAGATCATTTATGAAGATATTGAACAAAACCAGCCCCAGGATCGACCCCTGGGGCACTCCACTTGACACCGGCTGCCAACTAGACATGGAGCCATTGATCACTACCCATTGAGCCCGACAATCTAGCCAACTTTCTACCCACCTTATAGTGCATTCATCCAGCCCATACTTCTTTAACTTGCTGACAAGAATACTGTGGGAGACAGTGTCAAAAGCTTTGCTAAAGTCAAGATACAATACATCCACTGCTTTCCCTTCATCCACAGAACCAGTAATCTCATCATAGAAGGCGATTAGATTAGTCAGGCATGACCTTCCCTTGGTGAATCCATGCTGACTGTTCCTGATCACCTTCCTCTCATGTAAGTGCTTCAGGATTGATTTTTTGAGGACCTGCTCCATGATTTTTCCGGGGACTGAGGTGAGGCTGACTGGCCTGTAGTTCCCAGGATCCTCCTTCTTCCCTTTTTTAAAGATTGGCACTACATTAGCCTTTTTCCAGTCATCCGGGACTTCCCCCGTTCGCCACGAGTTTTCAAAGATAATGGCCAATGGCTCTGCAATCACAGCCGCCAGTTCCTTTAGCACTCTCGGATGCAACTCGTCCGGCCCCATGGACTTGTGCACGTCCAGCTTTTCTAAATAGTCGCTAACCACCTCTTTCTCCACAGAGGGCTGGCCATCTATTCCCCATGTTGTGATGCCCAGCGCAGCAGTCTGGGAGCTGACTTTGTTCGTGAAGACAGAGGCAAAAGAAGCATTGAGTACATTAGCTTTTTCCACATCCTCTGTCACTAGGTTGCCTCCCTCATTCATTAAGGGGCCCACACTTTCCTTGGCTTTCTTCTTGTTGCCAACATACCTGAAGAAACCCTTCTTGTTACTCTTAACATCTCTCGCTAGCTGCAGCTCCAGGTGCGATTTGGCCCTCCTAATTTCATTCCTACATGCCCAAGCAATATTTTTATACTCCTCCCAGATCATATGTCCAACCTTCCACTTCTTGTAAGCTTCTTTTTTATGCTTAAGATCCGCTAGGATTTCACCGTTAAGCCAAGCTGGTCGCCTGCCATATTTACTATTCTTTCGACACATCGGGATGGTTTGTCCCTGTAACCTCAACAGGGATTCCTTGAAATACAGCCAGCTCTCCTGGACTCCTTTCCCCTTCATGTTAGTCCCCCAGGGGATCCTACCCATCCGTTCCCTGAGGGAGTCGAAGTCTGCTTTCCTGAAGTCCAGGGTCCGTATCCTGCTGCTTACCTTTCTTCCCTGTGTCAGGATCCTGAACTCAACCAACTCATGGTCACTGCCTCCCAGATTCCCATCCACTTTTGCTTCCCCCACTAATTCTTCCCGGTTTGTGAGCAGCAGGTCAAGAAAAGCGCCCCCCCTAGTTGGCTCCTCTAGCACTTGCACCAGGAAATTGTCCCCTATGCTTTCCAAAAACTTCCTGGATTGTCTATGCACCGCTGTATTGCTCTCCCAGCAGATATCAGGAAAATTAAAGTCACCCATGAGAACCAGTGCGTGCGATCTAGTAGCTTCCGCGAGCTGCCGGAAGAAAGCCTCATCCACCTCATCCCCCTGGTCCAGTGGTCTATAGCAGACTCCCACCACTACATCACTCCTGTTGCACACATTTCTAAACTTAATCCAGAGACACTCAGGTTTTTCTGCAGTTTTGTACCGGAGCTCTGAGCAGTCATACTGCTCCCTTACATACAGTGCTACTCCCCCACCTTTTCTGCCCTGCCTGTCCTTCCTGAACAGTTTATAACCATCCATGACAGTACTCCAGTCATGTGAGTTATCCCACCAAGTCTCTGTTATTCCAATCACGTCATAATTCCTTGACGTCACCATAATTCCTTGATGTGTCTTTGTAAAAGAGGCCAGCGGAAAATTGTGTGGCGAGGGTGTCGTTGCTGTAATTGAGCACCGATTCTATAAAGGCCCTGTAAGGGTAACAGTTGTTGCTTTGGCTTACAAGACGGTCTCCGAGCGTGACATCCAGCTGACTAAAAATAGAGGCCACTGGGTAATTCACCAGGCCCACCTCGGCATCCGCTTCGAGTTCAGTTCCGTCTCCTTTTACAATCTTGCAACACAGGTACAGCAGTGTGTTGTTTAAATCCATATAATCTATGCCATTCCCTGCTATAAAAAAGTCAATGGGGGCAGACTTCGTAACGGCCGACAGAGGTGGCACCTCGATGTAGATGCTTTTCTCAATGCTGGTCTGCGTAGGGGCTATTTGGAACAAGTCTAGTTTGGATTTGGTGCATTCTTCAGACCCGCAGTGAACGAAAGCCATGTTGATTAAAATATATCTCTCGTATCAGCCGGCGAGTGATTCCTCTTTTGCCCAGGCTTCCTCTTGGACTTTTGCTTATGGCCGACCCTGCGGGTCAAAGCCCTTCTTTTAAAGGGTTTCGGGGGACCTGCGCGTCGCGGGTATGACGCATTTCTCTTTCTCTTCTTCCTCCTTTTAATGTACATCAGCCCCGATCCTTCCTGTGAAGCTGTGTTCCCCACCTTCTCCAGAACAGCGCGGGAGACGTGACCTACTACGTCTTTAGCTATGTTTTGAGCGGCGGTTTTTACGTGTGGTTTAATAATCTCTAGCCCCCTCCTCAAAAGCGGTACGGCTTTTCGAAAGAGGCTACGGAATATTCCACCCACGCCTGCCCCATACATCACGGGGGCCCCATGATATCCGGGAAGGGCGTATCCCACCTGGGCTTTGTAATAGTTTCTGTAGACGTTGGGGTCGCCATAATTTTTTAGGATCGCCATAATACTGTTCTGCTTTTTTAGAAAACTCGCTCTCTCTGGGGGCGCAGGTGTAGCTTGATGATCACCTTGCCAAAGCGAAATGAGACGCTTTTGTTCTGATCTGTCTTTATTTCAATGGTAATGGTGTCGATGTGGTGTTTACTGATAGGGACGTAATGAGGTTTATCGTAGGTGATGGTGACAAACTCGTTGTTCCTTCCTTGGACGGCGACACAACGTAACAGGGGAACAGAAAAGTCCCCCAAAAACTGATGTTCTATGATATCCGTGTACAGATACAAGGAATTAAAACCCCCTGTAATGTCTGCTGAGAAAGGGAATTTTTGGACGCTGTGTTTGGGGCCCAAGCCCAGAATGTTAGCTAGCTCCCCGCTGGCAGAAAACATATAAGTAAAAGCAGCGGATTTAAGTCTAATTTTTCTACCCACAGGGTCGTAGTTCATGACCATCTCAGGTGGTCCGGGGTGACGAGCTATGATACTGTTCATATGATCCAGTAAATCGGGTATGGACACGTAATAACATCGTCGTAGGATGAAACTCCATGCCATATCTCCAAAGGTGACTTCAAAAGGGGTGTCTTCGTTGATAGTATTCCAGCTGTGCGGGTATTGTATTTCCACTAACCCCACCTCCCAGGCACCCCGGAGATCCAAGGGCTTAATTAGCCGTATTGTAAAGTTCAAGCTGGTGTTTTGGGGAAAAACTGCAGAGCTGGCGTTGCTGGGCAAAGTAATGTAAAACCCGCCATCGCTCATCTTCTCTGACTTTGCAGGGAGGAATAACTTTTGTTTGTTTGTTGTTTGCGTCTAAATGTCACAGAGTTGAGAAGCTTTCACCCAGCTGTTAAACTTATCAGGCCACCCCAACCATTTTACCAGTAGTTGCTTTTTTCTCCCTTTTCCTTTTTCCGCTAGAACTTTTTCAACCCTGTAAATCCTGTCTCGTTTGGGGTTTACTTTTTGTAATTCTTCAGGGTAAAAAGATCCAGTAACTGTCTCACCCTCGTAGTCTTTTAATCGGTATACAGGTCTCTGACCCCTGGTTAAGGCTTCATCCACTATGAATATCTCATCGGTAAATGTCTGTTCATAACCTTTTTCAAAAGCTCCTTTGGTTTTAGATAGTCTCACTTGGTTGCCTTTTTGAAAAGGGGCAACAACCGGTTTTATTTTAAAATCATCTCCATAAACCATTTTCCATACCTTCAGAGAATTTGAAGGGTTAACATCAGCAGGTCTGGTACCTATAGTTCTGTGAAAGCTACACCATGTCAGTTACACCCTGTGTATCAGTTATATCCTTTGTGCTGTACACTGTGTGTCAGCTATAACCCTGTGTGTCATTATACCATGTGTCCCCTATACTGTGTGCCAGCTACACTATGTCAGTTACACCCTGTGTGTCAGTTATACCCTGTGTCACCTACACAGTGTGTCAGCTACACCAGTAATTCTCAATCAGTGGTCTGGGGCCCCCTAGGGGGCCTCAAGCAGGTTTCAGGTGTAGAACTGATACATGAAATTGTTTGTTTGTAATTGTTCACTTTATTAATATAACTTCATAAGTAAAGTTTTATGAATAAAGCTTCATTCATTCATAAAACTGGGTACCCCAATAACTGAGTAATTGACAATTAAGCTGCTTCTTAAGAGCCACAGCTGTTCAGGCTGCTGCCCTTGTAAGATTCACTTTCAATCCATTTGCTGCCTAAATCACTGAAACTTACACTGCTTCAACATTCATGTTTCAGAGCAGCAGCCGTGTTAGTCTGTATCCACAAAAAGAAAAGGAGGACTTGTGGCACCCTAGAGAAAGCTTATGAAAGCTTATGCTCAGATCAATTTGTTAGTCTCTAAGCCCTGGTCTACACTAGGACTTTAGATCGAATTTAGCAGCGTTAAATCGATTTAAACCTGCACCCGTCCACACAATGAAGCCCTTTATTTCGACTTAAAGGGCTCTTAAAATCGATTTCCTTACTCCACCCCTGACAAGTGGATTAGCGCTTAAATCGACGTTGCCGGCTCGAATTTGGGGTACTGTGGACACAATTCGATGGTATTGGCCTCCGGGAGCTATCCCAGAGTGCTCCATTCTGACCGCTCTGGACAGCGCTCTCAACTCAGATGCACTGGCCAGGTAGACAGGAAAAGAACCGCGAACTTTTGAATCTCATTTCCTGTTTGGCCAGCGTGGCAAGCTGCAGGTGACCATGCAGAGCTCATCAGCAGAGGTGACCATGATGGAGTCCCAGAATCGCAAAAGAGCTCCAGCATGGACTGAACGGGAGGTACGGGATCTGATCGCTGTTTGGGGAGAGGAATCCGTGCTATCAGAACTCCGTTCCAGTTTTCGAAATGCCAAAACCTTTCTGAAAATCTCCCAGGGCATGAAGGACAGAGGCCATAACAGGGACCCGAAGCAGTGCCGCGTGAAACTGAAGGAGCTGAGGCAAGCCTACCAGAAAACCAGAGAGGCGAACGGCCGCTCTGGGTCAGAGCCCCAAACATGCCGCTTCTATGATGAGCTGCATGCCATTTTAGGGGGTTCAGCCACCACTACCCCAGCCGTGTTGTTTGACTCCTTCAATGGAGATGGAGGCAATACAGAAGTAGGTTTTGGGGACGAAGAAGATGATGATGAGGAGGTTGTAGATAGCTCACAGCAAGCAAGCGGAGAAACCGGTTTTCCCGACAGCCAGGAACTGTTTCTCACCCTAGACCTGGAGCCAGTACCCCCCGAACCCACCCAAGGCTGCCTCCTGGACTCAGCAGGCGGAGAAGGGACCTCTGGTGAGTGTACCTTTTAAAATGCTATACATGGTTTAAAAGCAAGCATGTGAAAGGATTACTTTGCCCTGGCATTTGCGGTTCTGCCTTTGCAAAAGGTTTCTGGGGAGGGCAGCCTTATTTCGTCCTTCATGGTAGGACACTTTACCACTCCAGGCCAGCAACACGTACTGGGGAATCACTGTAGAACAAAGCATTGCAGTGTATGTTTGCTGGCATTCAACCAAAATCCGTTCACGCGGTGGGAGGAGGCAAAATGCGACCTTGTAACGAAAGCACATGTGCTATGTATGTAATGTTAACTTTCAAGGTTTACCCTGAAAGAGTGTAGCCACTGTTTTATAAAATGTGTCTTTTTAAATACCGCTGTCCCTTTTTTTTTCTCCACCAGCTGCATGTGTTTCAATGATCACAGGATCTTCTCCTTCCCAGAGGCTAGTGAAGCTTAGAAAGAAAAAAAAACGCACTCGCGATGAAATGTTCTCCGAGCTCATGCTGTCCTCCCACACTGACAGAGCACAGACGAATGCGTGGAGGCAAATAATGTCAGAGTGCAGGAAAGCACAAAATGACCGGGAGGAGAGGTGGAGGGCTGAAGAGAGTAAGTGGCGGGCTGAAGAGAGTAAGTGGCGGGCTGAAGACAGGGCTGAAGCTCAAAGGTGGCGGCAGCATGATGAGAGGAGGCAGGATTCAATGCTGAGGCTGCTGCAGGACCAAACCAGTATGCTCCAGTGTATGGTTGAGCTGCAGCAAAGGCAGCTGGAGCACAGACTGCCACTGCAGCCCCTCTGTAACCAACCGCCCTCCTCCCCAAGTTCCATAGCCTCCACACCCAGACGCCCAAGAACACGGTGGGGAGGCCTCCGGCCAACCAGCCACTCCCCCACAGAGGATTGCCCAAAAAAAAGAAGGCTGTCATTCAATAAATTTTAAAGTTGTAAACTTTTAAAGTGCTGTGCTTAAAGTGCTGTGTGGCATTTTCCTTCCCTCCTCCACCACCCCTCCTGGGATACCTTGGTAGTCATCCCCCTATTTGTGTGATGAATGAATAACGAATGCATGACTGTGAAGCAGCAATGACTTTATTGGCTCTGCAAGCAATGATTAAAGGGAGGAGGGGAGGGTGGTTAGCTTACAGGGAAGTAGAGTGAACCAAGGGGCGGGGGGGTTCATCAAGGAGAAACAAACAGAACTTTTACACCGTAGCCTGGCCAGTCATGAAACTGTTTTTCAAAGCTTCTCTGATGCGTACCGCGCCCTCCTGTGCTCTTCTAACCGCCCTGGTGTCTGGCTGCGCGTAACCAGCAGCCAGGCGATTTGCCTCAACCTCCCACCCCGCCATAAACGTCTCCCCCTTACTCTCACAGATATTGTGGAGCACACAGCAAGCAGTAATAACAGTGGGAATATTGGTTTCGCTGAGGTCTAAGCGAGTCAATAAACTGCGCCAGCGCGCCTTTAAACGTCCAAATGCACATTCTACCACCATTCTGCACTTGCTCAGCCTGTAGTTGAACAGCTCCTGACCACTGTCCAGGCTGCCTGTGTACGGCTTCATGAGCCATGGCATTAAGGGGTAGGCTGGGTCCCCAAGGATACATATAGGCATTTCAACATCCCCAACAGTTATTTTCTGGTCTGGGAATAAAGTCCCTTCCTGCAGCTTTTGAAACAGACCAGAGTTCCTGAAGATGCGAGCATCATGCACCTTTCCCGGCCATCCCACGTTGATGTTGGTGAAACGTCCCTTGTGATCCACCAGAGCTTGCAGCACTATTGAAAAGTACCCCTTGCGGTTTATGTACTCGGCGGCTTGGTGCTCCGGTGCCAAGATAGGGATATGGGTTCCATCTATAGCCCCACCACAGTTAGGGAATCCCATTGCAGCAAAGCCATCCACTATGACCTGCACATTTCCCAGGGTCACTACCCTTGATATCAGCAGATCTTTGATTGCGTGGGCTACTTGCATCACAGCAGCCCCCACAGTAGATTTGCCCACTCCAAATTGATTCCCAACTGACCGGTAGCTGTCTGGCGTTGCAAGCTTCCACAGGGCTATCGCCACTCGCTTCTCAACTGTGAGGGCTGCTCTCATCTTGGTATTCATGCGCTTCAGGACAGGGGAAAGCAAGTCACAAAGTTCCATGAAAGTGCCCTTACGCATGCGAAAGTTTCGTAGCCACTGGGAATCGTCCCAGACCTGCAACACTATGCGGTCCCACCAGTCTGTGCTTGTTTCCCGAGCCCAGAATCGGCGTTCCACAGCATGAACCTGCCCCATTAGCACCATGATGCATGCATTGTCAGGGCCCATGCTTTCAGAGAAATCTGTGTCCATGTCCTGATCACTCACGGGACCGCGCTGACGTCGCCTCCTCGCCCGGTATCGCGTTGCCATGTTCTGGTGCTGCATATACTGCTGAATAATGCGTGTGGTGGTTAATGTGCTCCTAATTGCCAAAGTGAGCTGAGCGGGCTCCATGCTTGCCATGGTATGGCGTCTGCACAGGTAACTCAGGAAAAAAGGCGCGAAATGATTGTCTGCCCTTGCTTTCACGGGGGGAGGGAGGGAACGGGAGGCTGACGATATGTACCCAGAACCACCCGCGACAATGTTTTAGCCCCATCAGGCATTGGGATCTCAACCCAGAATTCCAATGGGCAGCGGAGACTGCGGGAACTGTGGGATAGCTACCCACAGTGCAACGCTCCGGAAGTCGACGCTTGCCTCGGTACTGTGGAAGCGCTCCGCCGAGTTAATGCACTTAATGCACTTAGAGCATTTACTGTGGGGACACACACACTCGAATTTATAAAACCGATTTCTAAAAAACCGACTTCTATAAATTCGACCTTATTCCGTAGTGTAGACATACCCTAAGGTGCCACAAGTACTCCTTTGCTTCAACATTGTAACTTCTGCTCACTGTTTATCATTCATTATACTTGTTGTGACAAAGTTTCTGCTCTACCTTGGTGGGTCTTGCGCTTATTGGTGGATTTGCTCACCTTGGAGCTTCGCGGCAGCCCTCAGCTTGGCCGTTTTTCTGAACCCACAGTCCAGGTCGACTCCTCCTGTGTCTGACCAGGAGTTGGGAGGATTTGGGGGGAACCCGGGCCCGCCCTCTACTCTGGTTTCCAGCCCAGGCCAGTTAGCCACCACGAACTATGATCCCAATCAAGCCACGAACTCAAGCTACGTTCAGGACTGGTAACTATCTAGCAGCTACAGAACATTTGATATGTGTGTGTGTATACGTGTGTGTGTATACATAGGTATTAGATATTAGTTATTGGTCATAAATCAAATGGTGTTATTTTAATAAACGTGACATCTTGTCTTGTCCCCTGAGATGATCTTGTGTAGTTTTATCTGCATAACACAGGAGACCTCTAAACAGGGCCAGCATTATACTAACTGGGGCTCAGCGCAGAATGCTGAAGCCCCACCGTATGGGGCTGAAGCCCTGCTCCCTGAAGCCCTGCTCCTGTGTGGGGCTGAAGCCGGGGCTGAAGGTGAAGCCTGAGCAATGTAGCTTTGTGGGAGCCCCTGTGGCATGGGGCCCCAGGCAATTGCCCTGCTTGCTACCTCCTAACGCCAGCCCTGGCTTTTATATACAGAAAGCCAGTTATTGTAGCACAAGTGGGCCATGGAGTTTTTATAGCATGTTGGGGGGGCCTCAGAAAGAAAATGGTTGAGAACTTCTGAGCTACTCTGTTAGTTACACCCTGTGTGCCAGTTATACCCTGTGTCACCTACACTGTGTGTCAACTACACTATGTCAGTTACACTGTGTCAGTTATACCATGTGTCACCTGCCCTCTGTGTGTTACACAGTGTCAGTTTGTTACACCATGTGTTACCTCTGCCATCACCTATACTATATGTCACCTACACTGTGTGTCAGTTACACCATGTGTCACCTATACCATGTGTCAGTTACACACCTTGTGCCAGCTACGCTGTGTGTCTGTTGCACACTGTGTGTCAGTTACATCACGTGCCACCTGCACCATGTGTCAGTTACACATTGTGTGCCAGCTACACTGTGTGTCAGCTACGCTGTGTCTTGTTAAAAACCAAAATTATTTTAAGAACAAAAATCTTGGAAAATTGATTTCTCTCCCCCTCCACCAGTCAGGGGTGTTGCAGCATGTGTGATGGTTAACACATAGGGAGTGGGGGTTCAGTGCCCAACTCTCAGAGGGGAATGGTCTCTAGTTGTTAACATGGAGGGGGGCAGGACTTTGAGGTTCAGTCCCAGCTCTGGGAGGGGAGTGGTGTCTAGAAGTTAGAGCACACAAATTTGAAAACAGGACTCCTGGGTTCTCAGCTCTGGGTGGGGATGGGGTGAATAGTTAGATCTAGAGGCTGGGGAATGTTCTCCCATTTGACGTGAACTGGAGAAGGCCCTTTCATGTGAATGAGGAACTGTTCTAAGTCAGCAAGGAAATGATTATGCGGAAGCCTTTCTCAGATGGAGCTTCTCTGATTGTGCAACACCCATGACTGTCACCAAGTGCAAAGGCAGAACTTGTGGATTATGGGGGTCATTGTGAAACTATTGCTGTCTAGCAAACATTGCCATGGCATTTTTATCATCTGCTTTGGCGTGTTAGTGTTCGGAAATCAGACAGACAGGACGGAGTGTAGAAAAGAAAGGAATCAACTTTCCCTACCTCAGAGGACTTTTATCTAGTGGGCTAGGGACTCCTCAGTGCTATCCCCAACTCTGGGAAGGGAGTGGGGTCTAGTGGCTAGAATGGGGGAAGGGGATAGAAATCTGGACTCCTGGGTTTTATTTCCCTGCTCTGGAAGGCAGGTCAGCTAGTTGTCAAAACAGCTAATTTGGAGCCAGGATTCTGGAGTTCAGTCCCTAGCTTTGTTGCTGATTCCTTTTGTGTGAACTCAGGCAAATCACTTCCCCGCTCTATGCCTCAGTTTCCCCATCTGTAAAAGGAGGCTACTCACCTACATTATAATGAGAATGACTGAATGGTTGTAAAGCACTTTGGGGTATGAGAGAAAGGTGTTATTATATAAATGTAAAGCATCACCATCTGAATGGGCCTGTTCTTCTAGTCATACAGGGCAGTTGCTGTGATTTCGGACATTACAACTGAAAACCTGTGGCGGTGGCTGGACGGCCACTTTCAGAGCTAGAACTTTAGTTGTTCAGGGGTGTGGAAACCCCCCGAGAGACAAAAGTTTTAGTGCTGAAAAGCACCTGTATAGACAGCGCTTTATCAGTGGGGGCCGCGCTGTAACATGGGCAGTGGAGACATACCCTATGATTAAGGCTACAGTTTAGTCAGGGGTATTTTTAGTAAAAGGCATGGACAGGTCATGGGCAGTAAACAAAAATTCATGGCCCGTGACCTGTCCATGACTTTTACTATATACCCCTGACTAAAACTTGGGCGGGGGGCTGCGGGTGCTCTGGGGGGTGGTTGGGGTTGCCACGGGTGCTGGGGGAGGTGGCCCAGGACCCCGTTGGTGCTGGGGAGGACGGAGATAGTGGTGCACAGCCCAGGACCCCCGCTGGAGCTTGAGGTGGAGGGTTGTCGAGGCTGGCAGGGGCTCTCTACCCGTTCCGTGTGTCCTTTTAGCTCCTAGGTGGCGGAGGAGCCAGGAGGCTCCGCGTGCTGCTCCCACCCCAAGTGCCGGCTGTGCAGCTCCCATTGGCTGGGAACCACAGTCAATGGGAGCTGTGGGGGCGGGGCAGGCAGTGTGCAGCATGGAGCCCCCTGGCCCCTCTGATGCCTAGGAGCTGCAGGGCCATGCCAGTGGGAGCTGGGTAGCCCCCCACCCCAAGGTAAGTGCCCCCCCCTTCAATCCCCAACCCCTAGCCCTGAGCCTCCTCCCATACACCCAAACTGCTGCTGCTGGCCCACGGGCTGCTGGGCTCAGGCAGCCCCTGAGCCAGCACCAGCCACTGCAGAAGTCATGGAGGTCGGGGAAAGTCAGGGAATCCGTGACTTCCGTGATCTCATTGACAGACTCACAACCTAATCTCCAGACAGTGTCAAGAAGGAATGACTCCTCATGGGGCCAGAAGAGTCAGCTGGAGGCAGTGGAGGGGAGTTTCCAGCAGCTGGGTGATTCATGGGCTCTGGGTGTTTTGCTGACAGCAAAAATCTTCTTGCCCTTTTGATATCATAGAAAGACAAAGGCGATTCCAAGTATCTCACCCTTATCTAGTTCCATCCCACAGTTACTCCCCGAACCCCAGAGGTGAAAGTAAGCTGGTACAGTCCTGTACAGCGAACCAGCAAGAGCCAGTACGCCGTGCTGGACTGGACCAGCTTCCCCAGGCTGGCGCTTTAAAGGGCCCGGGGCTCCCTGCAGCAGCCGGAGCCCCCGGGCCCTTTAAAGCGCCACCTGAGCCCCGCTACCAGAGCCCCTGGGATAGTGGCGGCAGGGCTCCCGCGGTGATTTAAAGGGCCTGGGTATTCAAAGGCCCCACCTCTTCTGGTTGAGGCCACGCCCCCTGCTCAGGACTCCAGAGTACTGGTAAGTCCTTTAAGTTACTTTCACCCCTGCGCACCCCCACCCTTCTGCAGCACCATGTTTGACCTAGCCCAGCTGATACTTTCAGAACAGCCCCCTCCCATTCCATCCCTTCCACTGGTGCCCATAGGCACTCAGCAAAAGCCAAACATAAGGGATGTGATTAGGATGTGTCCCAGGAATGGGGCCATCTTCCCCCACTGACTGACCCATGAAGGGGCAAAGAGGAGTGGAAAAGGAGCAAAGGAAAACCACAGAAGAGAAAGATGGAAGAAGAAGATTAAAACAAAGCCTCAACCATCCCATCCCATCCCAATCACAGGGATGCCTTGGAAGTACCTTCCATTGCTAGATAGAAGGGCATGTAGGGGAAGAGATAGGGGGACCCCTGTGGAAGAAGGGGGACTCCTCACTATGGCGTTGCTGAGCTCTGACACACACCAGCAGCTTGACACATCTCCCGCTCAGAGTCTGAAAGAGACAGAACCCTCCTTGCTCCTGGATACCAGAGATATTTCTCACACTGCCTCTAGCCGTTGCCTTGCTCCAGAGAGTGTATAAGGAGCGCACAGCTCTGCAGTGCCTCTGGGGGGTGCTAGTAGCATCAGCAACCAACCTTGCTCTGCCTTTCCCTCTCTAGGGCTGTGACCGGAGTCCTAGTGGGGAGCCAGCTGTGGTCACTCAATTAGGGTGAACTGCAAAGAATGGGGCAGACAATCCTGCAAAAGCTGGTGGATATTCCAATACTTAGATTCACCAAACCAGCACAAAACACCTTACTAGTTACTCAGAAGTTCAAACAACACCGTTCCCTTAAAGTGATCCAGCCTCAGGCCCCATCCAGGTACCCACATCAAATATGATGAAAATTTCTGTAAATCTTATTTCATCATATAAAGGAAAAGGTTCTACCAATCCCAAAGGATTAGACACATCACCTCCCAGGTTATTGAATATTCCAGCTCTTATCCAAATCCACGCTAGAGCCAATTCTTATTAACTACACTAAAATTTATTAAAAAACAAAAGAAAATATTGCTAAAAGATCAATATACCTACAGACATGAGTTCAATCCATTGAGGTGCAGATTCATAGCAGAGATGGTCAGCTTTGTAGCTGCAAAGAGTTCTCTCAGAAATAGTTCATAGGTCATAGTCCAATGTCCAAATCTCATATTCAGGGCGTATCAGCATAACTGTGACCTCAGTCTTGCAACTCAAACTTCCCCTGAGGAAGCAGATCTGAGATGACAGAATCAGGACCCAAGGATCTTTTATACAAATTCATGTCCTCTTTTGACAAGTTGGAGTTCCACAGGGAACAAACAGTAATTAGGATGAAAGTTAGGAAGGAGTTCCATCACCGATACTTAGCTATACGAATTACATAAGGCCATTGGCTTGTTCCTCCACCATTCACAGTATATTTCAAAGAGAGATGAATTCCGAGATATCCCTTGTTTACAATTCATTTAAATGCTAGGATGTTCTTTTGATCTCTGAACTATCAGAATACAGCATAGACAGGGACTGCTGATTACATCCTTGACCCTACTCATAGGTATATAAATACACTAAAAAACAAACATTATCTCTCCACTTGTCTTTTGAGGGTTATTTATTCTGCAGGATGTTTAACCCTTTCCAGCCATGTGTCACAAGGGCACTTATGGTATTGCTCCTTCCACCCTTTGTGGCTGCAACCTGTGTGTAATCTCATGCCCTTGGTTTTGTTGTCAGGAATCAAACCAAGGGCGAGGGTCTCTGGGTTTTAAAGCTGCAGCCTTTAGTGTCAGAGCTGAAAGACCCAGCTCTATTAGCTGAAGCTATAGCAGGATTATGTGGCCCAGCCACCACTCAGGGGCAGGGGGAGTCAGGGACAGAGCACCACATGGGGTGGGTGTGGGTTACATGTATAAGGTGGGGATCGCTCTTTGCACCCTCCCTAGCTCTTCCCCTGCATCCCCCTTACTCCCAAGGAGCTGGGTTTATGGGTAAGTGGCCCCATGGGATACCTGTTTGTCCCAGGGCTGGTTTCCTTCCCAGAAGTACCCAGAGGGAGAATCCTGCATGTTGGGGAATCACTCTCTATCCTGCACTGGGATCAATTCTTCCCCCTCTGTAGCACTCAGCCTTCTGCACATGAACATAGTGTGATGCTCTGTACCCTGGGGAAACATCCAGCACCCCCATGGTCATCTTTATAAAATGACTGTGTGGTATCCTACACAAAGTTTGTCATGTTGGGTGTCTTCGGAAGGCTCATGATGCACTGAGCATAGTTGCTATAGTGATCATAGAATATCAGGGTTGGAAGGGACCTCAGGAAATCATCTAGTCCAACCCCCTGCTCAAAGGGGGACCAATTCCCAATTTTTACCCCAGATCCCTAAATGGCCCCCTCAAGGATTGAGCTCACAACCCTGGGTTTAGCAGGCCAATGCTCAAACCACTGAGCTATCCCTCCCCCTTGTTAGACTGACCTAAGTTATAGTAATTGTTACAGTAATGTTATAGTAAGGTTGTAGATTATAATTTCATGTATATAGTTGTGAGGTTTAAAATGTATCCTCATGGTTTAAAACAAGCCCATGCAAAAACTCTCCAAGAGCAGAGAGGCAGTTCACACCTTGTCAGGACATGGATGGGACAAACCCAGCCCAGCCTCACAGGAACAATGGACATCGGCTCAGGCAGCAACTAAAGAATCTGTTAGACCCTTGAGGGAGTCAGGCCCTTCCTTTGGGCAGTTTGGGACTGGGATGAGGTAATGCTCACCTGTCTCTGAAGGGGCGGGGCAAAGCCAAGAGGAAGGAAAGGACATGATAAAAGGGAGAGACATTTTGCCATGCTCTCTCTCTTCCACCCACATCTACAATCACCACCACCATGCGACTGAAGCACTGATCAAATGGGAGAGCCTGACTGAAAAGCAACCAGCCAGCCTGTGGTGAGAAGTATCTAAATTTGTAAGGGCATTGAAAGTGTTAAAATCAGCTTAGAATGCATTTTGCTTTTATTTCATTTGCCCAAATCTGACTTCTTATGCTTTGACTTATAATCACTTAAAATCTATCTTTATAGTTAATAAATCTGTTTGTTTATTCTATCTGAAGCAGTGCGTTTGGTTTGAAGTGTGTCAAAGGCTCCCCTTGGGATAACAAGCCTGGTGCATATCAATTTCTTTGTTAAATTGACAAATTTATATAAGCTTGCAGTGTCCAGCGGGCATAACCGGACACTGCAAGATGGAGGTTCCTAGGGTTGTTTCTGGGACCGGAGATATTGGATAGTGCCATTCGCTTGCAGGTAGCTGGGAGCAGCTTACATGTCAGAGGCTGTGCGTGAACAACCCAGGAGTGCGGGTTCTCACAGCAGAGCAGGGTAAGGCTGGCTCCCAGAGTCAAGGATTGGAGAGGCCTAGTAGATCACTGGTCCAGATAACAACAGAGGGGAACCTCACACATAGCTATCCATGTAATGGGAGATCCAGGTTGGTCAGATCCAGAGGGGCTGGCTAAATCCAAGATGAGTCTGTAGGAATGTGACAGACTCAAGGTCAAGTCCTGAATTTGGTAGGACTTTGCCTGAGCAAAGAGTTGCCATGCTGTGGGAGATCAGAGGCCTTAATCATCAGGTGTTTATAATAATCACAAACCAACAGGCTTCCACCCAGCTTGAGCTCAAGCTTTGTCTTCCTTGTTTACCAAGGGTAGTACCTGGCCTGAACTCTATGCAGCACAGTGACCACTAGTGGATGAATAATACACTGCAAGGAAACAGTGAGAGTAAAATCTCAGCACGGACTCGAGGAGTTTGACCCCAGCAGGGGTGTGGAGCTCATTTGGAAGCAGTTCTAAGGAAACCAGCAACATCTTTGAATGAGAGAACAGGTTGAAAGGGGCTATTATTCTGTCTCAGCACAGTCTGACCAGACCACAACTGCCTCAGATCCTCAGACATTTCTGATGCTAAACAAGACAGAGAAACAATCTAATTGCCCTTCCATGCAAGCAGAGCAAAGCTTAACAAACTGAGCCACCTGTGAGTTATGTCAGTATCATTTCACTCACATTACAGATGCAGAAACTATGGCACAGAGAAGTGAAGTGACTTGATCGAGGTCATTGAGAGAGCCTGTTGCAGAGTACAGCTTAAAATTCAGGAGTCCTAACACCCAGCCCGCCTCCTCTAACCACTTGCTCCACACCTCTTCCAGAGTTGGGAAAAGAACCTAGCATTCCTGGTTCCCCACCCCCTGCTCCAACCACTGCCCTGTAACTGAAAGCAGAGGAAAGCGTTCCACTCTGGTTTGAAGCCTGCTAGGTGCAGAGAGGAACTTGCGACACTGGGGCAGAGTAGCCCTGGGAAATGGGGTGAGTCAACCCAGGCTGGAATGACAGAATGGAAAACCACCTCAGCCCCTGGGATAACAGCCAGCTGCACACAGAGGGGTGGTTTCAGAACAGACCTCAGATGTCTTCCTGACAGTGAGATGCTGCCTGGAACGTGTCCAGAATCCGGCACCCACTCCTAGCCCTTGAGTGAGACTCTGAGTAATGTTCTTCCTGAGAAGGGGGTATGAAGGGCTTGTTTATCTCACTACATCCATGACGGTGCTGGAGACGAAACACAGAAGCAACTAAACTTGAGGGTTTGTCTGAAAAATACAGTATGGGGCAGTAGAGACCAGCGGTTAGCGCAAGGACTGGTATCCAGAACTCCTAGGTTCTATTTTTAGTTGGGGGGGGAGTCTAGAAGTTAGGGGGAATGTAGACACTGGACTCAGCCCCTTTTTTTCTTCTTCACTATGTACACAGGAGGCCGGGAGTATTTTCGGGGGTTGTTTTCCACACAGGGAAGACGAGGTGAAAATTATTGCAATGTTCAACACGTCCCAAGAAGAAAACAAGCCCAAGTTTGCCCTCTGCAACTTGCCTTTAAACACACTTTTCCCCAGACACTTCCCCCAGGATCTCTGCTAGACACTTCTGAGGCCTGGAGGGGCCACCATTGCAGTGTGTTTGGTGGGTCTCAGCTAGATTGACTGTGACCTGCTCTATACCCAGAATTTATGGTGGTACAGCTGTGTCACTGAGGGGGATGCTCTGTTTGCTGAAGTAGTTATACTGCTAATACACCCCTCGTGTGGACACAGCTACACACTGCACACACTATGCCACTACAATTTATTCACCTTCCCATAGGAGAAAAGAGAAATGAAGGATCTGCCAGTAGCTGGGATACCAGTCTCGGACTTGGGTTCTAGTCTTTGATCTGCTGCAGAGTCTCTGCAGGGTAGCGGAGTCTGGTAGTTAGAGCGGGGAATCAGGACTCCTGGGCTGTGTTCCCAGCTCTGGCTGAGGAGTGGTGTCTAGTGGTTAGAGCAGAGGGGGCTGAGAGCCAGGAGCAACTGAAAGGGAATGGATTCCACTGGGAAGTGATAAAACATAAGTGATGTCTAATTTTCAAAAGGGTTTTAGGCACTTAGTAGTCAAAATCCCATTGACCAGCTAAGTGCCTAAATTACTTTTTTGAAAAATGAGACTTGGGCTCCTAAATCAGTTAGGCACTGCAACACTGGCACAGCAATGCCCAAATGCCTTCAAAAAACTGGGCCTTCATCTCTCTGGGCCCTGTTTTCCCTGCTTTTCAAACACTCCTCTTTGAGGTGTGGTGAGACACATTTCTAAAGTGATCTCCGGTGCACAAGAGATGGGCAAAGGGTCGCTGTCCAGATATCACTTTCCCATGCAGGCCTGAAGACATGAATCCTTTGATTAAAGAGTCTTCGGTAGCCTTGCCAAGAGGCTAGTCCTGCTCTCAGCTGAAGGGCAGGGTTTTACCAAGTGCCAAGGATGAGACCAAAACCCCCCCAAGAACAGCAGCTCAGGGTGCGGCCGCCTGGATAACAAATCACTGTCCTGGTCCCACCACAAGACAAAACATCACGGCCCAGCACAAAACCCCTGGTGAAGCCTGAGGCTTCCAGCTCACGGTGCAGGCGGGCGATGGGGAGAAGCTGGGCACGGCTGGTGGTTTGATGCAAACTCCACAGGCAGCATTTCCAAAGCGAAATCCTTCTCGCTTCAATGGACGGTTTACTGAAAACTCAATGTTTTCTGTGGGGAAAGAAGCCCATTTTCCAACCAGTCCTGTTGCCAAGACATTCAGTGAATTCAAGGGGGTTTCTTCCGGATACCTGCCGTTCCCCGACACTTCCACGCTCTCCCCTCACCTCTGTCCCATAGAAACAGAAGCACCTGCTGGAGAGATCCCATGTGCTGAGAGGATTTGAGCTGTGACTGCAGCCAGAGATGACCCATACCTGCTGATAATGGGGGGCACCATTTAAAAGTTCGCCCCCCCAACAGCTTGAGTCTTGCCGCCGCCTCCAGGCAGGCCCTCCCTGCTTACCCTCAGCAGCCCCTCCCTGCACCTCCCAGCTGTTTGCTGCTGCCTCTCCTTGCGGCCAGGGCTCCCAGCGCAGCTCACTGGCTCCAGCAGCTGCTGTAGGGAGGGGGCCTGGCCACACTGTGTGACTGAGCAGAGCCAGCAAGCCCTGTCAGAAATCGGGGTGGGGGGGGTGGGGGGGGTGGTGGAGGGGGATGTGACCCACTTGCCCCCCCTCTCCCACATGTCGCCTCTGATAGCAGCCACAGGGACAGCAGAGACTAGGTTTGTTTGCAGCGAAGGAGCTTAATCTATTTAGCATAGCAAACAGAAAGTTAAGGGGTAACTTATTGAAAGTCAATAAGTATGTACATGGGGATCAGAAATTTGATCATAGGGCTGTTCGGTCTAGCAGACAATGGTGATCAATTGTTCTCTATGTCCACTGAAGGTAGGACAAGAAGTAAACAGCTGCATCTGCACAGGGAGATTAGGAAAAAGTTTTTAATACTTATGTAAGCGGGGGAATAGTCCCGCTATTGTGGGGAACTTTCCTGGCTTCTGCACTACCCTGGTGAAGTGGGCTAGCGAAAGGATCTGAGTCCTCGCTCCCACTTCCTTTACCCAGTGGCCTCCCTGCCCTTGAGGACTCCCCTTCCACTCTCCTGTCTGGCAGAATCCTCGTAACCCCAACAAGGCTGGGCTAGGATTCCTGGGGGGCTTGACCCCCAACCCTGCTGTGGTCACCTAGGACAGGGGCTCGGGTGTCCCCACTCCGGGGTACTCTATCTGCACTTCTCTGAGGGTTGCTGCAGCTCTGCTCCCAGGGCAAGTCTGCTCTCTCTGGGCTGCTTTTCTGTTCCCTCTGGATCTGGCCCAGCTCTGCTCCCCAGCTTAGCTTGGGCCCCTGCTTTCTCCTCAGCTCGGCCCCACTCTGTCTGACCCAGGCAATTCCAGCTCACAGGGAGGACGGGACCTCCCTGGCCTCCTGACTCCCTGATTAGTCTGCCCGCCCTGTCATTCAGGCTGACCTGGAGCACTGGCCTCTCCCCATTGTTCCTGGGGACTATGAGTCTCAGGGTCCTGATTCCCCATCGACCCTTCCCCCTTTTTAGTACTGGGAACTAAAACACCCCCACTGAATGTTAGTAAGGGGGCAACAGTCCCCTTACACTAAGGCTCGTTAAGCACTGGAAAGGTTTTCAAGGGAGGTTGTGGAATCCCTCTCATTGAAAGTGGTTAGACAAACACCTTCCAAGGATGGTCTAGCAGGGGGCTGGACCAGATGACTTCTCGCAGTCCCATCCAGCCCTGCATTTCTATGATTCTGTAACAGGATCCAATGGCCAGCAGTGCATACTCAGCAGTGCATACTATGCATACTCAAACTGGAATTAAGGCAGCAGGTATGTTTGACAGTAAGAGGAACTAACCACTGGAACAAAATCTCTGGCCATTTTTAAATCAAGGTTGGCTGTTTTGCTGTAGTTCAAACAGGAATTAATTCAGGGAAGTCCTATGCCCTAGGCTGTTCAGACGCACAGTGGTCCCTTGTGCCCTTAGAGTCTATGGTCATAGGATTTCCTTGAAATAATTTTTCTTCCTCCTTGTAACAACTTTTTATGTGCTTGAAAACTGGCATCATGTCCCCTGTCGGTTTGCTCTTCTCCAAACTAAACAGACGCAATTTTTTCAATCTTCTCTTATAGGTCTTGTTTTTTAGACCTTTAATAAATTTTGTTGCTCTTCTCTGGACTTTCTCCAATTTGTCCACATCTTTCCTGAAATGTGGTACCCAGACCTGGACACAACACTCCAGATGAGGCCTTTATCAGTGCAGAATTGAGTGGAAGAATTACTTCTATCGCTGTCTCATTATTAATAATCATGTTTATTACCATAGTGCCTGGGGACCAACCAAGATCAGGGCCCCGTTGTGCTAGGTGCTATGCAAACAGAGGAGTAGCCAGTTCCTGCCCCAAGGAGCTGACACTCTCAATCAAGTTAGTGCCCTTGGAAATAAACAAACAGAAAGTGAATTTCAGAAGAGCTGGTGGAGCTGAGCAATGGCCGTAATCATCTGCCGGAGGATCCGTGAGCCCTGATAGTCATGGAGAAAGCTGGCCGGGCTCAAAGGGCACAAAATGGGCCCACATGGCAAAGTGGCATTGGCACATCTACATTAGGACAGGTACTGCTTCCTTTGATGCACTCCTCACACCCTCCCCTCCTCCTGTCTCCATTTCTCTGTCTGCACAGGATGCTGCTGATTTCTTCCCAAAGAAAGTGGACAGAATATGTGGCCTTCTCCCTCCTTTCCCCGCTGCCCCCTGTAACTCTCTCCTCCTTCTCTCCAGTCACAGAGGCAGAAGTTTCCCACTGTTCTCCTCTCACCCCTCCACTTGCCCCAGTGACCCCATCTAAAGCCTGATCTCCCTTGCACCCATTCTCATCTCCTCCCTCATGGTTATGGTTCTTCCTTTGGCTCTGCAAATGCTGGAGGATCGTGGCGTCCTGTACTTGCAGCATTCATGCGATCAGTACAGAGCTGGGCGGGCTCCATGCTTCGGTCAGAGATGGTGGCCACAGGAAAGTGCTGCGTGGGTTTGTGGGATTTTTTTAAAAACTGCAAAAATTAGGGGATACGGATGGCATTATGGGATAGAGAAAGTTGCATGCTGGGAACTTGGCCCCTGCTCCCAGAGATCCCTGGGTGACACATTTCTACCCCACAACACATTGCAAACATTTCTCAAAAGGCATTACACTGGGCGGTGGCCCACTGGGATACCTATCCATGGTGCACTTCACTTTGCATCAGCACAAACACAGCTGGTGAGTATGCGAAGCACCAATGCAAGCAGCCAAGCATGCACCCACCCGAGCGATATACTAACCTTGGCAGCTCTACGCCAAGTTAACTTGTGTTGACCAAAGTCCGTAGTGTAGACATGGCCTTATACTTAGATTGTATGCTCTTTGGGTCAGGAACTGTCTTTGTTCTGTGTTTGTCCAGCATCTAACACAATGGGGTCTTGGTCCATGTCTGAAGCTCTGAGGTGCTACCACAGTACACAAAATAAACAAAGCTATCATTCTGGCACAGACATTTTTAGTAAATTTCACAGCAGAGATGGGGAGGGAAATGAAAAGTCATGGAAAGGTCCCCAACATTCCTTCCTGGCCACAGGTTAGCCATGTGCTTCTCACTTCTCACAAGGCATTTCCTGTGCTTGGTTTTCAGTGGCCCAAATAAAGCCTGTGAAATCTTGAAAGGGGCTGCAGGGAATGGGGGGTTGGAGAGCGAGCCCACCCATGTTGGTGGTTCCTGTCCCGTGCAGCTGGACCTGGTTCTGGGCATTGCAACCTGGCACCACTCAGGTATGGTACACCTGCCAATCTTATGTGGAGAAGGAGAGGCAGCTGGGGCAGACCTCAGTGGTGCTGTGACCTTGTGCATCAGGTTGTAACACCTGCAGTGGGGAGCTGGGCCCAACCCAGTGGGAATCATAGCATCATAGAATATCAGGGTTGGAAGGGACCTCAGGAGGTCATCTAGTCCAACCCCCTGCTCAAAGCAGGACCAATCCCCAATTAAATCATCCCAGCCAGAGCTTTGTCAAGCCTGACCTTAAAAACTTCTAAGGAAGGAGATTCTACCACCTCCCTAGGTAACCCATTCCAGTGTTTCACCACCCTCCTAGTGAAAGTTTTTCCTAATATCCAACCTAAACCTCCCCCTCTGCAACTTGAGATCATTACTCCTTGTCCTGTCATCTTCTACCACTGAGAATAGTCTAGAACCATCCTTTTTGGAACCACCTCTCAGGTAGTTGAAAGCAGCTATCAAATCCCCCCTCATTCTTCTCTTCTGCAGACTAAACAATCCCAGTTCCCTCAGCCTCTCCTCATAAGTCATGTACTCCAGACCCCTAATCATTTTTGTTGCCCTTTGCTGGACTCTCTCCAATTTATCCACAGGGACAGGAACTGCCGCTGAAGTGAGCTCACTCTCCAACACACACACCCACCCACCCACCCATACCCTGCTCCCCCACCATTTCCAAGAGTTCACAGTCTTTATTTAAATTCACAATTTCTGTGACCACAGTGACGCTGGCAGGCCAGATGCCAGCTCTTGCCTGGGCTGCAGGCATTAGCTAAGAACTGACAAATTTGTAGCAGGAAACCAGACCAGGTCACCTGCATGTTAGTTTTGCTTAAAATAGAGATTGGTCTAATAAGAATGTGTTCAGTGTTTAGACTCTGTGAAATGCTTGTAAGTTGTGTTGTCATTAATCTCACTGGTAATGTTTATGTTGCATGTTATAAGTGTGACAGGGTTGGGCCAGATGGCTATAGGAGAGTAATAGAAGGCAGATATATTAGCCCCAGGTTAAGTAGGTCCCTTTTTCCTGGGTAAGGTAACAGGGAAGGTTCCAGAACAATCAGGAACCTTCTGGAGACAATTAAGACAGACAGGCTGATTAGAACACCTGCAGCCAATCAAGAAGCTGCTAGAATCAATTAAGGCAGGCTAACCAGGGGACCTGGGTTTCAAAAGGAGCTCATGTCAGTTTGTGGTGCGTGTGTGAGGAGCTGGGTGCAAGAGGTGCTAGGAGCTGAGAGTGAGAATGCGGACTGTTGCAGGACTGAGGAGTACAAGCATTATCAGACACCAGGAGGATATAGTGAGAATAAAGAAGGGGTTGGGAGGAGGCCATGGGGAAGTAGCCCAGGGAGTTGTAGCTGTCACCCAGCTGTTCCAGGAGGCACTCTAGACAGCTGCACTCCACAGGGCCCTGGGCTGGAACCTGGAGTAGAGGGCGGGCCCAGGTTCCCCCCAAAACTCCTGGTCAGACACAGGAGGAGTTGACCTGGACTGTGGGTTCACGAAAATGGCCAAACTGAGGGCTGCCATGAAGCTCCAAGGCAAGCAAATCCGCCAATAAGCGCAAGACCCACCAAGGTAGAGGAGGAACTTTGTCACATAAGGAAAGATTACAGTGTTTACACTCTAACTGGAAACCCTCACAGTGAGGAGAGAAGCATTACCAAGTAAGTGTGAAATATTAGTTTGTTACACAAGGTGTCATTTCCTGGCCAGCACAAGAAGGCTCATGGACACCAGACAAACCACTGTGGAACATCAGAGGACAAAAAGACTTCTCCTCCTCCCCCCAAGTGCACATGAACTTGTCCCATCATCTTGGATGCTGAGGGGAGGGGAATAAAAATCCCTGACAAGAAGAAACCACACCTTTTTGGCAGTTTGAACTCTGAAGGGCCAGAGACTCGAAACTGAAGCCAGGGATCCCCAGGGGCTGCCCCTAGGGCTGCCCTGAAAGACACTTTGAATTGGCAGATCATGACAACTCTCAGGTTTCAGAGTGGTAGCCATGTAAGTCTGTATCCACAAAAACAACAAGGAGTCCTTATGGCACCTTAGAGACTAACAAATTAGTTTGGGCATAAGCACTCTGTCAGTCTCAGGAGTTAGATGGTAACTCATTGGTTGTACATGTTCGCTTGCTTTAACTTGTAAATGACACTCTTATTGCTTTTTCCTAGTTAATAAACCTTTAGCTAGTTTATTACAGGATTGGCTAAAGGCATCGTCTTTGGTATAAGATTTAGGGTACCAGTTGATCTGGGGTAGGTGACAGGTCTCTTGGGACTGGAAGCAACCTGAATGTTGTGTCATTTTTGGTGTAAGTGACCATTTATCACTAAGTCCAGTTTGTCTGGGTGGCAGGATAGACTGGAGAGTCTAAGGGGACTGCCTGACTGGTATAGGCTGGTATAGTGATCCAGGAGTTCACGGTTGTTACTGACTTGGTGAAAGCTGATTAGAGACCACACCAGCACTTGGGGGGGCGGGGGGGGCGGGGGAGTCTGCCCTATTTATGACAGTCTGAGGTGGTTGCTCCTGGTCATGAGTCACTGCAGACAGCCTGACAATCACCTTCACCTCTGTGCCAAAATTGTAGCCTGAATAATAAACAATAGCAAGGAGTGTTCAAAGGCGAGGTAGAGGAAACCCTGCATTTCATTTTATCTCAGTCCCTCTCTGCAGCCCCAGACACTTCCCCAATGGCTGAAAGTCACAGCAACTCACCACAAACAATGGAAATGGAATAGGCGCCCTGTCCGCCCCAGCACATGCTATCTTCACACCCCACTCACATCGAACCCACATCACCAGCCCCTGCCTGCCCAAATACCTGGGGAAATGCTGGGGTGGAGGACACGCCGTGCTCTGCAGGGCACACTCCGCTCCTGGGATCAGTCTGCCCCTTCACAGAGAGGCAGGCTGGCCTGGTGTGTATGGCAATAGGAGTTCAATTCCCAGCTTTGCTGCATTGTGACTAGGGACCCGTCACTTTATCTGTCTGGTCTCCAGCTCCCACCTGAAGGAGGAATAATAATCTACCCTGTTTGCAGCTCTGGCACAATGGGGCCCTGATCTTGAGGGAGCTGTGTGAAGTGGCCGGTACAATTGGGGCTCTGAGCTTGGTGGGGGTTTGGGCAGCACCTGGCACAATTCTGATCTCAGTGTAGGCCCTAGACGCTACTGTAATAATAAAATATAGGGAAAAACATTGGGAGGCAAACTTGGAAAGCTGCCTATAGGACTCCCCCCATAAAATGTCTGTGACATACTATTGTATCCCCCCTATTTTGAGAAGCGCTGTTTTCTTTCTCTGCCCTGCCCTCAACAGTGGGGTCCCTTTGGGGGAATGTTGGATTGCTCCAGACCAACCACCTCCAAGCACTGGTGATCTCGGAGCCTGGCCTGCTCACCTGGCTGAGAACAATTCCCCCTTCCTCCTACGAGAAGGGAGTGTCTCCTCTACAGGGCCCCAGTGTTAGTCAATGGCTCCCCCCATCAACCGACTGACATTTTAAAGGGCTCGAGCTGTGCCCATGGCAGGGAAGGGGTTAACTGTGAGTGTCTTCAGCACTTGTGGTTTGTGAAAGAGAAGAAGAGGCTGTGGTGTGTTGCAAGCCCTGGTGCTGCGCTCTGTCTGGGGTGGAGACGCTGCCGCCCTGCAGGAAGCTGCTTCACAGCGTGATGCAAACAGCGGCCGGTTACCAGAACGATGCCATAGAGCTGTCGCAGACCAAAAGAGCCATGATGCCACACGGGAGGCCAGGTAAACACGGGGGGACGTGGGGACTGAACTTTTAGCTCATCCCTCTAAGGCAGCAGTTCTCAAACCCCATTTTAATGGGGTCACCAGGGCCAGCATTAGACTCGCTGGGATCTGGGGCTGAAGCCGAAACTTGAGAGCTTTAGCCTGGGGCAGCAGAACTCAGGCTCTGCCCCCCACCCAGGGTCATGTAGGAATTTTTGATATCAGAAGAGGGTCACAGTGAAGTGAAGTCTGAGAACCGCTGCTCTAAGGCGGTACAGAGAATCCTCTCCTTAGATGCCTGCCTGGTGGGTCTTGTTCACAGTCACACTGATTGCCTGCTTTGGGGTTGGGGAGGAATGTTCTCCCAGGTCAGAGTGGCAGGGACCCTGGAGTTTCTGGGAATTTCCCCCCTTCCTCTGCAGCATGGGGAGCGGATCGCCAGCTGGGATCATCTGGGCATGTCTCACTCCTCCCAGAATCACAGAAATGTGAGTCTGGAAGGGACCTCAAGACATCAGCCCCCTGCGCTGAGGCATGACCAAGTAAACCCCTAGACCATCCCTGACAGGCGTTTGTCCAACCTGTTCCTAGAAACCTCCAGACGGGGGTTGCACAAACCCTCAGTAACCTATTCCAGTGTGGCGCTACCCTTGCAGCTAGAAAGATTTTTCAGATATCTAATCTAAATCCCCCTGGCCTCAGATTAAGCGGATTACTTCTTGTCCTACCTCAAGTGGGCATGGAAAACAATGGATCATCGGCCTCCCTACAACAACCCTTAGCAGGTCCTCCTTCAGCCTTCTTTTGGCAAGACTAACTCCACCCAGGTTCTTCACCTTTCTGCACAGGCCGGGTTTTCTAACCCTTCAATCGCTTGTTTTGCTCATCTCTGGACTCTCTCCAATTTGCCCACAGCTTTCTTAAAGCGCGGTAACCAGAACTGGACACCATACTCCAGCTGAGGCCTCATCCGTGGTGATTATAGCAGGACAATTACCCCCAAGTGTCTTACGTATGCGTAGAGGGGGAATATAGGGATAGATAGATGGGCCTATTGGAATAGATAGCTATGTAACCTTCCTGCCAGGTGGAGTCAGCAGCAAGTAGGGCCAGGTTCAATACTTAGGCAGTTCCTTGTAACAGAACAGAACCAGCTCCAGCCCCCACTCAGTAATCTGGGAAAACCAAACACGACCACTGAGCACCATGAAGAGTCAATACTTCCCCATTCACAAGCACTGAGTCTGTGTATAGCAAAAGAGAACTTTTATTAAAAGAGAAAGGGAACCAAGCATTAGTTTGCGGAAACACCACAACCCCATTCAAAAGCATGTAACAATAAGCAAACACGACCCCACAGCACGATGGGCTGTGTCCTTTGCCTCAGTTTCCCACCTTGGGGTGGGAAAGTCCAACGAATTAATGTCCCTTTACCACATCATTCCCCGCTCCGTCCACTGTACCCCACTCACAGGTGGCTGTCCTTGGATAGCAAAGAAGGAGAGTTCAGAGGTGTGTTCAGAGGGGTCACTTCCCACCCCAGAAAGGGTGGGGGGGAATCAAGCAATGTCTCTGTGCTCGCTATGAGCCTCCGCAACTAGATGTCGGCTGCTGCTTCCTCTGCTTTTCTCTTCTGCTGCTGGTCGGCACTGCCACTGCTCTGACTTGATGGGCTGAGGTCCCACGGCTTAAGCCAGGGCCTTAGTGATTTTAGCTCTTACTGGTCTCTCCGCCTGTACAGCCTCTGCCTTGTCTTTCGTGTCACCACAGTCCTTACACCACCTATAATGGCTTGTCTACTCCGCTCTTTTGTCAGTGTGACGTGTATCGCTCGGGGCGTGTAAAAACCACCCCCCGAGTGATGTGAGTTACACGGACAGAGGCGCCGGCGTGGACAGCGCTATGTCGGCGGAGATGCTCTCCCACCCACGTGGCTGTCGCCGCTGATGGAAGCGGTTTTACCAGGCCGGTGGACGAGCTCTCTCTCACCAGCATAGAGCAACTGCACAAGCAATCTTACAGCGGCACATCTGCATCGGCACAGCTGGGCTGCTGTAAGCTCACTAGTGTAGACATGGCCTAAGGCAGAGCCCCTAGAGCTACGAACATTCAGTTCCTGTTACCCCTGAACAGAGAAACCAGGCCTCTCTCCTGAAGCTAATTAGTTCTGTCTCTAAACCCTACAGAGTGCACAGCCAACTAGCATCTAGCACCCTCCTTTAGCCGCACCTCCCGCCCCAAAAGCCACTCCCACCCTTGCTCTCCTTCCCAGGGCTTTGGCAGCCCTACCAAATGAGGTTCAGATTAGGGTGGCGTCTCACAGGCCGGATTAAGTACAGTTCTGCTGCCCTTTCTTCATACACTAAGGAAAAAAATATTTCATGACCCCTGCACTTGATAGTAAAGTGAATTGTAAGCCAACACTAGCCAAAAGTGATAATTTTGGTAAAGCACTTGGTCATGCTATGCACCTGGAGACACAAACACAGGCTGTTCCTGAAGTCTTTTCCCCCAGCTCATCTCTAGATGTCAGTGGAGGGCTCGTTCAGACCCTGCTTACAGATAGATAGATAGACAGAGTGTATGGGGATGGATAGATATAAGGAGGTGTATAGGGGTAGATAGATAGATCAATACGTGGTTTATCCAACTAAAATTACAAGCTCCAGACAGCGGGGGTTGTGCAGGGGAGGGTAAGTGAATCCTTAGAGAGCAAATTTTCAGCCCTGAGAACACGGATTTTGCCCAGTGACTCCCATCCTGGTAGACATTCTCACAGCCCAGACCAGGAATCAGCGATTGACACTGTGGGTTGTGAACAGCTTTGATTGCCTTCGATTGGAAGCTCTGTGGGGCAGGGACCTGGGTCTGTGCAGTGCCTGGTGCAATGGGGTCCTAAACCATAGCTGTGGCTCCAGCGCGTCTGCAAGACAGATAAATAATAATAACAATGACAACCAAAGCCAAAGCTGGGCTGGGAAGTGACTGGACCCAGCATCCAGGCCTGGGGAGGAGTCTGGGTTTTAAATGCTTCGTGATCCAGAATAGACAATAAAACAGGTACATGGCTGTTCTAGAAAACCCTCTTTCTGCCCCTAGATTCGATGGGCAGTTTTGACGACAGCTACGAGAGGGATTATGAGAACGTTGATCCCAATCAGCCACCACCCCAGCGTCAGACACAGCCACAGTGGCAAGCAAAGGCAGAACCAGGTGGGTGACTCACTTGAGCTGTATCTCACAGAGCATGGGAGGTGTGTGGGCCACAGAATTGATAGGTCAGCACAACTGGGCTTGATGTCTGGGTTTGGCAAAGGGAAAAGCATTAATGTGAGGCTACAGATGGAAATGAAGAGCAATTGCCTCAGGCTCTCTGCAGACTCAGGCAGCCTCTCTGCATCAGTCATACCTGGGTCATGTGTCCAGTGTTATCTCCACTGCCAAAGGGGATTTGTTCAAAGGCAGTACGAGCAGTTGGATGCCCAACTCCCACTGCGTCCCCATGAATGGGAATTAGGTGCCCAGTTCCCACTTGTGCCTTTGAAAATCTCCCCAATGCTTTTATTTTTAAATGAAAGTTGAGATTTTTGGAGCATGACGCAGCTGGGCCAAATCCTGCAGCCACTTCCATGGGTGCAGAATACCAAGGGCTGTGGCCTAGACACAGCTGCTAAAGCACAGTGGAGATACTCAGGCTTGCAAAAGGTGAGTTTAGCGGGGCTCCTGACTGGGCTGGACACAAATAATCCTTGTTCCAGGGAAACGATCCCATTAGAACAACAAGGAGTCCGTGGCTGAAGAAGTGGTTTTTTTTACCCACGAAAGCTTATGCCCAAATAAATCTGTTAGTCTTCAAGGTGCCACCGGACTCCTTGCTGTTTTTGTGGATACAGACTAACATGGTTACCCCCTGATACGTGATCCCATTAGAACAACTATCTTCAGAAGAAAAGGAAAAGGAGTACTTGTGGCACCTTAGAGACTAACCAATTTATTTGAGCATGAGCTTTCGTGAGCTACAGCTCACTTCATCAGATGTTTACCGTGGAAACTGCAGCAGACTTTATATACACACAGAGAATATGAAACAATACCTCCTCCCACCCCACTGTCCTGCTGGTAATAGCTTATCTAAAATGATCAACAGGTGGGCCATTTCCAGCACAAATCCAGGTTTTCTCACCCTCCACCCCCCCACACAAATTCACTCTCCTGCTGGTGCTAGCCCATCCAAAGTGACAACTCTTTACATAATCAAGTCGGGCTATTTCCTGCATAGATCAAGGTTTTCTCACATCCCCCCCACCCCCATACACACACAAACTCACTCTCCTACTGGTAATAGCTCATCTTGTGGTCAGTTTAGATGAGCTATTACCAGCAGGACAGTGGGGTGGGAGGAGGTATTGTTTCATATTCTCTGTGTGTATATAAAGTCTGCTGCAGTTTCCACGGTAAACATCTGATGAAGTGAGCTGTAGCTCACGAAAGCTCATGCTCAAATAAATTGGTTAGTCTCTAAGGTGCCACAAGTCCTCCTTTTCCTTTTCTTTTTGCGAATACAGACTAACACGGCTGTTCCTCTGAAACCTATCTTCAGAAGAAGACTGAAACCCAACCCCCACAGCAGTGCTGCCCTGCATGGTGCTGGCATGTGTTCTCCCCAGCCCTCAGGCAACTGCCTGGCTCGGTGTCTCACGCTTGGGTGAGCAAATGGGGCATTTGCAGGAATTAAAATGACGGCCCCCGCCCCAAGCCCCCTCCTTGGGCAAACAACCCAATGCACGCTCAGAGCTGTGGCGGCGGGTGTCAATGTATGGATTGCAGAGGCAGAGAGAGAGATCTCTCCAGAGGCTCTCAGCCCTTTGCCAGGTTAACTCCCAGCTCGACGATAGTGTTTTTCATCCGTGGATCTCCAAGCGCTTTACAGATGAGACCAGTAGCATTACTGGGCCCTTAGTTGTGGCTTAGCTGGTGACGCCTGCCTCTTTGCTGCCAGCGTGCCGGCCCCGGGGTCTGTCCCCTGTCAGGAATCCACTAGGTGGCATCGTTTTCAGTTGCAGCTACAAGGGTAAGAGATAGCAATGCTGGAGCCTTAAACGGCAGCTGTCAGCAGTGACAGAGAGCCGGGCACATGGGCGGGCAGGGACCAAAGGCAGGAGAAAGGGAACCGCTGCCCTGGCATGGCAGGGGGGAAATAGGAAGCACAGAGAGCCCCTGGCACGGAGCAGAATGGGGGACTTTGGTATGGGGGGGCACACAGAGCCCCTGGCAGGTGGAGAAATGGGGGACCTTGGTATGGAGGAGGGAGAATGGGGGGAAATGGGTGACTCTGGCATGGGGGGGTGGAATGGGGGGCACACAGAGCCCCTGGCATGGGGGGAAATAGGGGACCCTGGTTGGGGGGAGGGGAAATGGGGGGGCACACAGAGCCCCTGGCAGGAGGAGAAGTGGGGGACCCTGGTTTGGGGGATAGAATGGGGGCACACAGAGCCCCTGGCATGGGGGGAAATGGAAGACCCTGGTTTGGGGGGAGGGGAAATGGGGGGCACACAGAGATCATGGCAGGGGGGGAAATGGGGGACTCTGGTATGGGGGAGGGTGGACAGGGGCACACAGAGCCCCTGGCATGGGGGGAAATGTGGGACCCTGGTTGGGGGAGGGGAGATAGAGGGCACCCAGAACACCTGGCGTGGGGCAGGGGGTGGGCAGTTGCTGGGGGATGGGAGGATGGCACACAGGGAGCCCTGGTGGGTCCCATGTGCTCCATACAGAAGCTACCATACCCAGGCCCCCTGGTTCCAGGAAACCCGCCCAGCTTGGTGGACGAGCTGACGTTGGCATCGGGCGCTGTCATCGGCCTGGCACCGTCAACATGGGAGAGCTGCCCGGACTTGACTGACAACTGGCACAGGCCCCCGAGGCAGTGTCTCCTCTAGGAAAACTCCTGCTAACTAAGAGAGGGGGCGTCCCTGTGGAGACAGGGCAGCTTGGAGCTTCCATCAATTAGCAGGTTGAGGTGAACCCCTGGCTCCCGCGGTTGTTACTTCCACTCACTGACCCATGGGAAAGCTCCAGGCTGCCTTCTCTCCACTGGGGGCTTGTCTACGCTTCAGAGCCTGCGGCGGTATGGCTATGTCAGACGAGAGCCCTAGAGAGAGACAGCCCAGGCCGGCCAGCTGGAGGTGTTCTTGGGCCAGCGTAAGTGCATCATCTCCCAAAATGACAGTAGCACGCCCTCAGGAGCACGCTTCTTTTCACGGGGTTGTGTCTACACTGGGAGGTTTGCTGGCACCGCTGTGCCGGCGTGAGAGTGTGTGTGATTTTTGCACACTCCTAGCCGACATAGCTAAGCCAGTGACGTTTTGCAGGGTAGACCAGGTCTCGGGTGTTACCCGTTCTAGCTGTCACAAGATAAGAACACTCCCTTTTTTGCCTAGCGAAGACAAAGGTGGATGCTCTGATTTTTGGTTTATTTGGGTTTTTCAACCCTGCTCCTAATCAATTGAAACTAACTGAAGAAAGTGGCTGTTAAGCTAAAATAAGTGTGTCTACACTGGTTTGATTAAACCAGTTTAAATTCACATCTCTGCCGAAACCGGTGTGCCTTTTTTGTGCAGATGAGCCCTTTAATCTGCTTAAGATACTGTAAGATCCTCTTGAACTGACTCAAACATGTCTACACTAGGGACTTGTCTGCAACCAAGTTGCACCAATTTCGTTTTAATCGGTTTACAAATTGAGTTAGTGCAAATCAGTGATTTAGTGGACACTGTGAAATCGGTGCCGATAGCTGGTGTTAAGCCGATTTAAGAGTGTTCACACACAAAGCAGCCCCAGTTTAAATAAACGGGAGTGAAATTGCATCTTCAGTTAAACCAGGGAAAGTTTTTTGCATAGACCAGACCCTGGTGAGTCACACCAGTTTAACGCACTCACTTATGTGGACAAGGCCTTGAAGAGCTGGATTCTCAAAAGTGCTGAGTCTCCGCAGTGCCCATGGACCCCAGCAGGAGTGGAGAGTTGTCAGTGCTTGCAAGGATTGGAACCTTGGGGAGGCAAACAAGCCCAAATGCCACGGTGATGGGCTCGGGGTCCTGTGGGGACAAAGAAGGCTCTGTTCTCTCCTCTTTACAGTGCACACCCCAGAGTGCACTCCCTGGGGCTGCGGGGGGCACCCACTAGACGCTGCTCCTCTCTTAGAGCAGGGAGTAGAACCCAGGAGCCCTAGCTCCCAGATCCGTCTGCCACTCTGCTCCCCTCCCTGAGCTGGGGATAGAACCCAGGAGTCCTAACTCCCAGCCCCTTCCAGCACGTTTTAACCACTGGACCCCTCTCCCACCATCTTGCACATGAAGGTCATTCTCCTGCCCGCGGCTGGTGGCATGGGTAGAGATTACACCAGCTGTTCTTCCGCTGACTCGTGCTCTAGCTGCTGATGTCGCTGTTCTTTGCAGCTGTCTCCACCCTGAAGGCAGAGGAGCAGAGAGGCTGTGGGAGAAAGTCCTTGGGCATCCTTTATGCCCTGGTTGGGGTGTCTCTGCTGCTGTCGACAGCTGCCTTCTTGCTCATGCTCCTGAAATGTAAGTGCTGGTCCCGGGCCTGCTGCCTGGTGTGTCTGGATGGAGGCTTCAGGCAGACAGTCCTGCACCAAGGGGGGGGCGGGGAGGTGACAGCAGAACCTCCCGCGTACTAGTGCTGCATCCACGCAACCTGCAGGGGGAGGATCAGTGGCCTTGAGATGGACCCAAAGCGGGATCTAGCTCCAGATCCAGATCAGAACTTTCACATAGTCTGGGCACGTTCAGCCCTGAAGAGGGTTTAGATGGGGGCTGATTTGTTTTGTCCTTGAATGCATCACTGTCCCAGCACCTATGCTACATAGAGGATAACAGCCTATTACTGCCACCAGCTGAGGGAGCTGCTCCTTTACCTCACACGGCCGGAGCTGGGTGCTCATGGTACCAGGTTCAATCTCAGCTGTAGAAGTGACTGTCCCACAAACCTGGGATGTTCCTTTCCCCCCTCAAATCTTTCTCGTGACTGAGCTGAGCTGTAGGTGCTGGATCCTGGGTGTGAGTCAGGGCGACTAAGGCTTCCTGTAGTGGTGGCTTTGCTCTGGCCGAGCTGGTTTCTCACAGTGACAATTTCTTGTTTATCTCTTCACTTGGAATCCTGATTTCTCAAGATTTGACTGATGCAAAACAGGAACAAACGTGTCCAGGCAACTATCTGGGGCGCGGGGGGAGGCGGGGGCGGGGGCTATGTGTCTCAGACCAGGGCTCTGGGATCATAGCCCACAGCACGAACACTCCTCCCCCGAGCAGAACTACAGGCTCCTTAGGGACTGAACGGGTGTCGCTGGAGGTGGGAGTGGGGGGGCTGGTGGAGAGGACTCAGGGCTCTGCTCTAACCTGGAGGGGAGCCCAGGTGGTCAGGAAATTTTGGACAAAACCTTTTTTCCCAGGAAAACGGCGATTCATCAAAACCGAAGCTTTTCACAGAAACGGGTCAGTTTTGATTAACCGTTCCACGGGAAGGTCTGTCAGGGCTGCGGTGGAAGCTCTGGTCAGAAGCAGCTAAAGGAAGTCCCACCCCATTCTGGGCATAGCCTGGGGCATGCAGCTGGGATGTGGGAGACCAAACCAGGCACAGCAGGGACATGGAGCTGGGTCTTTGACCACCCTGGCTAGTGCCCAAGCCAGGGGGCTCTAGGGTCAGTCACTCATGTGCCTGTGCGCACTCTCTCTGCCCTCCCCCAGAGAATGCTTCTATAGCTGGGCGTTCAGGGCACGTGCCAGGGTTGGGGGGGACTGAGGTTCAAGTCCCTGCATTACCTGAGTCAGAGGCTTGGCCCTGGCTTTCCCATGCCCCTGGTTGGTGCCCTCTTCACTGGGCCATTGGTTATTCTGGGCCAGTCTTAGCTTCATTTTGCAATGGAATGAAAACAAATGTCAAAACCTTCCGTTCAGTTCAGCCCGTTTCCTGCCAGCCCCGGCCTGGAGGCAGCGCAGTCGGCTGTGTCCAGACAGGAGTTAGGAATTGCCCAGCTGGTGACCGTGGGTAGCGTGGGCTGGGAGCTGCAGAACCACACGGTCTGTTCCTGTTCCGCAGCCTCCTGGGCTGGGAGCGAGCAACCGGCTGGGATTCTCGCTGGGGCTGGCCTGGGCTGGAATGCAGGATGAGCGGGATGTTACCAGCATGGATCTCTGGGCCCTGGGGTGAACTGCAGCCTGTGTTGCAGGGATCCCGTGCTGCCCACATGGCTGGGAGGAGTTCCAGAAGAAATGCTACTTCTTCTCCTCGGACAAGGAGCCCTGGGATATGGCCAAGAGATCGTGCAGCAGACACAGTGCAGAGCTAGCTGTCATCGGCAACCAGTGGGAGCAGGTAGGTCCCCATACTCCTGCCCCCGGGGAGAGGCAGAACTGGGCGCAGTGCTGGGCCACCTGAATGGGATCTCTCCTCCCAGGCCGAAACTGCTGCTGTTATCCCAGTGCTTTTGCTCAGCTCTCCCAGCCTGCTGGGCCCATGCTTCCCAGCCTCTGAATCCAGCCCAGCATTCCCAGGGGGAGGAGGGCAGCTGCACTGCTTGACCCTGGGTCCTGTGCTGTGAGGACATTGCAGGGACCCTACTTCCCTGCCCCAAGCCCCCTGGGCACAGCAGATGCTGCAGCCAAGCACCAGAGAAATCAGCAAAGGCTTGCTCTAGGGATTTCTGTCACAAAGCTCCACCAGCCCCTGCCCATTGCAAGCCCCCTCATCTCTCCCACAGCTCCTGCAATCCCAGAAGAGACATGACCCCACTCGCAGGCCCCTCACCCAACCACCCCCGCTGATGTGGCCCCCAGTGGGGGTTGCCCTCCAGCCCCCAGCTCTTGCGATCAGCTCTGCAGGGTATGTGTGGTCGGAACTGATAGGCATAGGTGCACCTTGTTACCCAGAGACGCTGACGGGATCCAGGCAAAGCACTGTGACCAGATCCTGCTCTTGTTTACACCAGTGTAAATCCATATTCCCATAACCCCGCTCCACCTCACAGCCCCTTCCCGGTAGCAATGACTTCTCGCTTCCACCCCTGCTCCTGCCTTCCCGTCCGGTCTGTGTCCCTGCAGGTGGGGTAGGCGGTTTCAGCACAACATCTGGACAAGGCAGGTGATGGAGGACTGGGCAGGCCCCGTGGGACGCGGGCCCCTGGTGGTTTGCAGAACACCAGGTAGGAGACAAATAACTGCTGTTTGTGCTTCTCTCCCATCCCCCCTTAGGCCTTCTTGACAGTGGGGATCAATTCCGTTCACCACTGGATCGGCCTGAGCAACAAAGAAGCAAGCTGGACGTGGGTGGATGGCTCACCAGTATCATATACGTGAGTAAGGCCATGTCTACACTACAAAGTTAAGTCCACTTATGTTAGTCTCTGTACCGCCACCAGCAATTACTGTGGTTTATCATGTTCACCCTGCCCTCCTGTCAGTGGTGTGAGTCCTCATCAGGGGCAGTGCCAGGGGCTGAGAGCCTGGGAGGCAGCTGGCTCCATCTGTGGGGACTCCAGCTGGGAGGGAGCTCACAGCAGCACCGGGCAGCGAGGCTCCAGCTGCCAGCACTGCTGGGGCTCACAGCCCCAACACCCCCGCCCGATCCATTTCAAAACAGGGACCCTACCAGCCGTGAAATTGACATTCTTGTCAATTTCACGGCTCCAGCAGTCAGCCAGGCTGACAGCCAACAGGCAATGCAAGGAAAGGGGGGAGGGATAGCTCAGTGGTTTGTGAGTTCAATCCTTGAGGGGGCCAGTTAGGGACCTGGGGCAAAAATTGGGGATTGGTCCTGCTTTGAGCAGGGGGTGGGACGAGATGGCCTCCTGAGGTCCCTGCCAGCCCTGAGATTCTGTGATAAAGCAGTGTCTATACAGATACTGCAACACTGGGGCTCTGTTGACCTAAGCCCTATGCATCTCGTTGAGGTGGATTTACGAAGTTGGCCTAGCAGGTGAGTTACAGCGGTGGGAGGGACACTGTAGTGTGACACTTACATAGTTTGGTCAACATAAGCTACCCCACATTGACTTCACTTTTACTCCTGGGGGAGCTCTGCACTGAAAAATTAAACTCTGTGCCAAAAAATTTACAATTCTGCACACAATATATTCAAATAACACAATAGAATCACACCAGTTACAATTATTTAGGTAATTTATTTAAAAATACCTGTTAGCAAGTATGTCTGTAGGAATACATGCAAAAAAAAGATTCAGGAAATGGTTGGGGGTTGTTTTTTTTTTGACAACTAGATTCCTTACTAGGTATAGTAATACAGAACGTTGAGTAGTTCATTTAAACTACAATACAGAACTGTATTTCCGCACCTCTCAGAAGCAGGGCAAAGGCTTGGGGGAGTCAGGGGTAATGGAGGAGCTGAAGGAGAGGGAAGGAGCTCAGGAGTGAACCTGGAATTTTATTGGGTGCGGGTGGGGGGAACAGTTTCTTTTGGGGCTGGGGGCATTGTTGGGGAGCTTCCCCCATGCAGATCCTGACTGACCCCGAGCCTCTCCTATTCAGTCAGGCATATCTGGCCCCGTCCCTGTGTGTCACTGCATCCCCTGTCCCCATGTGGCCCTGGAGCCCTCCTACCCCCAGTCCCCATGTGGCCCAGAGCCCCCCTCTTGTTCAGCCCCTGGATCAATGCTGTCACTGCACTAACTCCTGAGCCCGCACCCCAGTCAGCCCCCCTCACTATCCCCTCTGAACCCCACTCTATGAGCCCCTGGCAGCACCGTGTGCCCCACTGTGCCTCCTAACCTGGCTCCACTGGTAGGCTGCTGTAACGAACGCAACCAGCTGCTAGCTGTTACTGCCGGTCAGTCAGTTGTTCTGGTGGGCAACAGTCGGAACTTCAGCACTTCCTGGGCAGAATGTATTTTCTGTGGGGAAAAAAAAATTCTGCACCAGACATGAATTCTGTGCATGTGCAGCAACGCAGAATTGCCCCAGGAGTAAACTTGGTAGTGTAGACATGCCCTAGCATTTACTGTCCTCTGCCTGCTTTCATCTGTCTCCTCACCCTGCTCCCAAATCCAGCAGGGACCTGTACACTACACCTCACTCACCCCCTCCCCTGGAGTGGGGAAGGTGGCTGGCCTCCTCCCACAAAGCACAGTCTGGCCCCTCGGGCTGGTGAGTCCCGGGGTCAGGACTATGGGGAGAAGGGAATAGCCAGCTGACTTCAGGCTGGCATGGCTGGGGACGAGCATTGTTACACGGCCTAGAGCCAGCAGGGGAGTCAATGGGGCAGGTTGAAAATTTTCCACTGAACGGTTCTTTGATGAGAAATCGGGATTTTGACTCAACATTTTTTGCATCCTCTTGCAAAACATCTCGATTTTTTTGTTGAAAAATATATGCCCCAAAAGCAAAATATTTTCCTTCAGAAATAGTGCCCTAGTGCCTCATGGGAGTTGTAGTTCAGTTACTGCATGTTCTCCTTTTCCATTACAGGTCAGCCTCCCCAGCCTGACTATATCTCCCATAAAGAAAAGGAGTACTTGTGGCACCTTAGAGACTAACCAATTTATTTGAGCATGAGCTTTCGTGAGCTACAGCTCACTTCATCAGATGCATACCGTGGAAACTGCAGCAGACTTTATATACACACAGTCTGCTGCAGTTTCCACGGTATGCATCTGATGAAGTGAGCTGTAGCTCACGAAAGCTCATGCTCAAATAAATTGGTTAGTCTCTAAGGTGCCACAAGTACTCCTTTTCTTTTTGCGAATACAGACTAACACGGCTGTTCCTCTGAAATATATCTCCCATGATGCTCTGCCTCTCTTCTCCAGAGGGAAGACCAGAGTTCAGTTGCTGTATGTCATCATTCTCCCCCATGAGCCGGGCTCCCAGCAGGATTACATCTCCCATGATGCATCATGGCCAGGGAGTCCCAGGATGCTCCACCTCTCCCCTCCAGAGGGAATACCATCGTGCACTGTGGGAGATGTAGTCCAGCCAAGGAGCCCACCTTATAGAGGAGAATAGGACATGAGGAACCCAAACATGAGCTGATCTCAGCTGTTCTCAGTGGAAGCGGCAGGTGCTCAGCACCAGGAAGTCTGGCTCTAACCCCCTGCGGTCCTGCAATAAACCTTGGATAGGATCACAGTGGGGAGGCTGGGATTAGCACGGGGAGTGGGGAGGAACATGAGCTTTATTCACAGACACTGAGCCCTGTGCAGTGCAGTGCAGCTCTGCTCTGAGCTGGTACCCTGAGGTAGCTGCGCTCTGGGGGGCACCGTCCCTCTGAGACCCCAGACCAAGTGGGCTCAGGGGGCAACACTGCAGGTTTCCTCAGGATCAGAGTCAAAAGGGAGCTCATCACTTCTCCTTGATCTTCCCCACTGACCCTGGTGCCTCCACCCACTTCACCCTGCCTGCCTCCCAAAATTTTGGCCGAATCTAGTCAATGAATTTGTGTCAGATTTTCAAATGGAAAAAAATTCACTCAGCTCTAATGGGAATGGTTGTATGGGAATGTCCAGGGAGAGACAGGCATAAGTTTATGGAGATAGATAGCTAGATAGGTAGATAGATAGGCAGCAGGTATTGAAGGCCAGGGGAGGCTAAACGTCCCCTAACCCAGGCAACGGCCCCGCCCATGCTCCATCCTGGTGCCCTGCTGAGTGCCTGGGATGGATGGATAGATGTGTGATATGGGGGTGGGTAGAGAGATATTGCAGTCTTCCCTTTCAGCGGTTGTGGTAAGTTGCTCTGTTGGATCATGTGGATCCGTGATAGAGAGGTTCCTGACTAGAGTGGATTCCCCAGGAGCTGCTCTAGCCACTGGAAATATTCCCCTTGTTTCTTTCAGATCTTGGTCTTCAGGGATCCCCAGTGTTCATAACACGCAGAAACACTGCATCCATCTCACAGGGGGTGTCAGAGGCGAGTGGAACGACACAGAGTGTGCGACTCACTATAACTTCGTTTGTGAAAGAGCTGGGACCTTTTGTGTGTAATTTGCACCTTTGAAAACATTTTGCCATTTTGAGGTTTATTTTCTTTAAGCAGCCAATAAAAGTCAGCAGAGCCCTAGGTGCCTTCGTGGGCTAGTTCACCTCACTGAACGCCACCGGGCTGTCGGTGAGATCCCTTCTACAGGACTTTCAACTGTCAACCTCCCTCCTAGCTGAGCAAAACCCAATGTCTAGCTGAGAGGTTGCCAGGCCTGGGTCCAGCTCAGAGCTCTGCACTTCCTGTGTGACCTGGCAAGGGTCATGTAAGATCCAGGCCAGGTGCTGAGTGCCATTGACTGCCACTAAAGTCAGAAGTGGTCAGCCTCGGTCGTGATGAGACCGACAGTCCCTCTGCTTCTCCCCTCGCTCTCCAGGGTCCCTCATTCCCACTAGGTTTAGCTCCCAGGGTACGGCACAAATTGGCTGTGCTGGCATTTAAATCTGAAGCCCAAAGAACTCTGCTTCTGAGGCTACGGGAATTTCTGTGCACTGAGGGCAGGGATCCCCCAGCAGTTCCAGTTTCCTGCAAAAGTATCTGCTGTGTCTCCCTAGCCAGTGCAGAGAACATCTGTGTGCGTCTGGGTTCAGCTCACTGGGCACTCAGAACTCTGCAGAAATCCCTCTTCTACTCCAGTGAACAGTGCTGTAAGGGCCTGATCCTGGACATGCCCGGCTTCCCCTGCCAGCCCCGAGTCCCTCCTGCTGGGGTGCCCAGCGCTAGCGGCACTAGACAGGAGGAGGCATTTTGCCATCAGTGAGTCACCCACCTGAAGTCACACAGCAAGTCAGTGGAAGGGTTGGGGAGAGAACCCAGGAATCCAGACACCCAGATCCCCCCCACACCCCAGCCCTGCTCTAACTGCTAGGCCTTGTCTACGCTACAAAGTTTTGTTGGCAAAAGTTGTGCTGCTTTAATTAAAATGGCTGTTGCATCTCCACACTATCTTCTTGTGCGGGCAGAGTGCATCCACACTAGCAGCTCTTGCATCAACACAGAGGGCAGTGCACTGTGGGTAGCTATCTCCCAGTGCAGCTGGCCGCAGGGTGCTTTGGGAAAGGTTTGCAGTGCCTCATGGGGCAGGTACAGCGTCACATGTTGCAGGTTTCTCAATCTCATCCTTCCCAGAGTAGATTGTCAGCTGCTTTTTCAAAAGAAGTGTGCGGGGGAGTGGTATGTCTGGGATGGAGAAGACAGCAGGCTGACCGACCTATCCTGCGGCAGGGGGAATGGGACACCCCTCCCCCCCCGCCCCCCATCAGCCCCTGACTCTGCTCAGCATAGCAGTTTCTCCCCAAGCACAAGTAGCCTGCTCTGCCTGCCTGCCTATGGTTCTGTGATTCCCTCCGAGCGGCATCCTGAGCAGTCCTGGGAGCTCTCCATGCTGCGGACTGTCAAAGCAGCCCAGCGGTTCCCTGCTCCCTGCAGCAGCAGCCTGCCTGTGTTCCTAGTGCAGGGCAGAACAGGAGCATGCCACATGAATGATTTGCTCTTTGTTCCCCAGCAAGATCAGCTGTCCGATACTTCCCGGAGCTTTGAAAGGGGAGCTTTTGCTGACAAAACTTTGTAGTGTAGACAAGGCCTTAGACCCCACTCCCCTCCCAGCAGTGGGGAGAGAACCCAGGAGGCCTGACTCCACTCGAGCACACCGCTTCACCTCTACATCATGCTGAGCATGCCGCTGCCACAGCCTGTCTGTCTCTGGCCATTTTCCTGCACGACCCCTGGCATCAGAGAAGGGCAGTGTGTGAGAGAGCCAATACCTGGGGGAAGAATCAAACAGAGGCGCTCTTAGAGGGAATGGCCACACGGTGGCGCCATTACTCTAGGAGTGGGGCCAAGCTGGGGGGGTCAGAGGCAGCTGCAGAATGTATTTCCAGCTCCACTCCGCAGGGCTACACTTGACATGAGTCTGAATATCCAGGGGTTCCCTGGCCCTCAGCATCTTCAGAATGACCATTCTCCCAGCCCGTTGCTTTGCCCCTGCCGCCCCCTCTTCGCATCCCTCCACTGGGTCCCCCTTCCTCACACCAAACACCAGCTGCTCCTCTTCGCTGTCATCTAGAGCAAGGGGAAATTCTCCCGCTGAGAACCCTGTGCAGAATGCCACAGAGAAAGCAATTCGATATTCAGAGATGGTAAAGCTAGGAGGGACCATTAGGCCATCCTGCCTGACGTCCTGCATAGGGCAGGCCAGAGATGGCTGCCAGGGGTCCTGGCACCCAGCCCAGAACTTCTGATTAGCGGGACCATATCTTTTAGAAAGAGACACCCACGCCTTATTTAAAGACTTCAACTCAGAAAATAAGGACCGCCATAATGGGTCAGCCCAAGGGTCCATCTAGCCCAGTGTCCTGTCTTCCAACCATGGCTGGATGCTTCAGAGGGAGTGAATAGAATGGGGCAATCATCGAGTGATACATCCCATGTCGTCCAATCCCAGCTTCTGGCAGACAGAGGCTTAGGGACACCCAGAGCATGGGGTTGCCTCCCTGACCACCATGGCTAATAGTCATTCATGGACCTGTCCTCCAGGAACTTATCTAGGTGTTTTTTGAATCCAGCGATACTTTCGTCCTTCACAACAGCCCCTGGCAATGAGTTCCACAGACTGATTGTATGTTGTGTGAAGAAGTACTTCCTTAGGTTTGTTTTAAACCTGGCTGACTATTAATTTCATCAGGTGACCCCTGGTTCTTGTGTTATGTGAAGGGATCAATAACACTTCCCTAGTCACTTTCTCCACATCAGGCATGATTTTATAGACCTCTGTCACCGTAGTCGTCTCTTTTCTAAGCAAAACAGTCCCAGTCTTTTTAATCTTCCCTCATATAGAAGTTGTTCCAGCCCCCTGATCATTTTTATTGCCCTTCTCTGCACCTTTTCCATTTCTAATATAGCTTTTTTTGAGATGGGGCGAGCAGATCTGCACACCATGTTCAAAGTGTGGGCATACTATGGATTTATAAAGGGGCAATATGATATTTTCTGTCTCATTATCTACCCCTTTCCCAATGGCTCCCAACATTCTGTTAGCTTTTTAGACGGCCGCTGCACATTGAGCGGATGAGTTCTGAGAACTATCCATGATGGCTCCAAAATCTCTTTCTTGAGTGATAACAGATAATTTAGGCCCCATCATTTTGTATGTATAGATGGGATTATGTTTTCCAATGTGTGTTACTTTGCATTATCAACACTGAATGTCATCTGCCATTTTGTTACCCAGTCACCCAGTTTTGTGAGATCTTTTCGTAGCTCTTTGCAGACTACTTTGGACTTAACTAGTTTTGTGTCATCTGCAAATCTTGGCACCTCACTGTTCACCTCACTTTCCAGATCATTTATGAATATGTTGAACAGAACTAGTCCCAATACAAATCCTTGGAAGACCCCACTATTTACCTATATCCATTCTGAAAAGTGACCTTCCTACCCTTTGTTTCCTATCTTTTAACCAGTTGCTGATCCATGAGAGGACCTTCCCTCTTATCCCATGACAGCTTACTTTGCTTACGAGCCTTTGGTGTCTTGTCAAAGGCTTTCTGAAACTCCAGGTACATTATATCATTTACATTACTCTTGTGCACATGCTTGTTGATCCCCTCAAAGAATTCTAATAGATTGGTGAGGCATGGTTTCTCTTTACAAGAGTCATGTTGACTCTTTTCCAGCACACCTTGTTCATCTATGTGTCTGATAATTCTGTTCTTTATTATAGTTTCAACCAATTATAAACTTTATTATAGTTTCAACAAGGACAAGTGCAGAGTCCTGCACTTAGGACAGAAGAATCCCATGCACTGCTACAGACTAGGGACTGAATGGCTCGGCAGCAGTTCTGCAGAAAAGGACCTGGGGTTACAGTGGACGAGAAGCTGTATATGAGTCAACAGTGTGCCCTTGTTGCCAAGAGGGCCAATGGCATTCTGGGATGTATAAGTAGGGGCATTGCCAGCAGATCAAGGGACGTGATCGTTCCCCTCTATTCGACATTGGTGAGGCCTCATCTGGAGTACTGTGTCCAGTTTTGGGCCCCACACTACAAGAAGGATGTGGAAAAATTGGAAAGAGTCCAGCGGAGGGCAACAAAAATGAATAGGGGACTGGAACACATGAGCTATGAGGAGAGGCTGAGGGAACTGGGAATGTTTAGTCTGCGGAAGAGAAGAATGAGGGGGGATTTGATAGCTGCTTTCAACTACCTGAAAGGGGGTTCCAAAGAGGATGGAGCTAGACTGTTCTCAGTGGTAGCAGATGACAGCACAAGGAGTAATGGTCTCAAGTTGCAGTGGGGGAGGTTTAGGTTGGATATTAGGAAAAACTTTTTCACTAGGAGGGTGATGAAACACTGGAATGTGTTACCTAGCTAGGTGGTGGAATCTCCTTCCTTCGAAGTTTTTAAGGTCAGGCTTGACAAAGCCTTGGCTGGAATGATTTAATTGGGGATCGGTCCTGCTTTGAGCAGGGGGTTGGACTAGATGACCTCCTGAGGTCCCTTCCAACGCTGATATTCTATGATTCTATGATTCACTTTGCCTGGTGCTGAAGTCAGGCTTGCCGGCCTGTAATTGCCAGGATCACATCTGGAGCCTTTTTTAAAATTAGCGTCACATTAGCTCTCCTCCAGTCATCCGATGAAGTGAGCTGTAGCTCACGAAAGCTCGTGCTCTAATAAATTGGTTAGTCTCTAAGGTGCCACAAGTCCTCCTGTTCTTTTTTCATCTGGTACAGAGGCTGCTTTAAGCACTAGAGTACATACCACAGTTAGTAATTCTACAGTTTCTCTTTTGAGTTCCTTCAGAGCTCTTGGGTGAATGCCAGCTGGGCCTGGGGACTTATTACTGCTAAATTGATCATCTTATTCCCAAACCTGCTTTACTGACACCTCCGTCTGGGACAGCTCCTCAGATCTGTCACCTGAAAAGAATGGCTCGGTTGTGGGGCTCTCCCTCACATCCTCTGCGGTGAAGACCCATGCACTCGGATTCTGCTGGAGGATGGCCCAGGGGCTAGGGCACTAAACAATCAATGGGTCCCGAAGGACTTCTGAAAACCCCACTAGACACAAAAACCTTTTAGAAGTCTGGCCCTTAGCATGCCTGTGCCTCAGTTTCCCAGGTGTAAAAATTAGGGTTATAACCCTGTCCTGCCTCAGGGGGGCGTGTGAGGATAAAGCCACTTTGAGTTCTACCAATGAAAGGTGCTATATTCAAGCTTAGGGTAACCAGATAGCAAGTGTGAAAAAGCGGGACGGGGGGTGAGCGGTAATAGGCGTCTATATAAGAAAAAGCCCTGAATATCGGCACGGTCCCTATAAAATCAGGACACCTGGTCACCTGAGTTAAGGGAGATTATTGCAATCCCTGGGGCAGTTGTTCCAATGGCTAATTCCCCTTGCTGTTAAAACTCTGCACCTTTATTTCTAACCTGAATTTATCTAGCTTCAGCCCGCGGCCCTGGCATCTCGTTCTGCCTTTGTCTGCCCTCTGTTCTCAGAACTCTCCTTCCCATGGAGGTGGATACAGCCAGGGACCTGGGCACCTCGGAACCTTCTCTTGGAGAAACAGGAGAGACTGAGCTCCCAGGCTCTTGCTCTAAGGCAGGTTTCCCAGCACAAGAATCTCTTTTTCTGACCCATGTCAATTCGTCACCCTCCTTTTTGCAGTGCGGCCCCCAGAACTGGACCCAGTATCCAGTGATGGGCTCACCAGTGCTGTATACATAGTAACACCCCTCCCTGCTGCTAGTGAGATTTCCCCACTTATACAAAGCAGGGTGGCATTAGCCTTTTTAGCCGCAGCTCTTGTTCAGCCAATTACCGCCATGACCCCATTTCCCTTTTAGGGCTTTCCAGGATACGATCCCCCATCCTATAAGTGTGACCTACGTTCTTTGTTCCTAGATGCCTGATCTTGCATCTGTCTTTATTGGAACACGTATCGTTCCGATGAGCCCACCTTACCAAGCGATCGGACAACGGATCCAATCTCCCTGCAGGCGCTCCTGCCTCCAGGCACAAATAAGACACATTTAAAATTCACAATGCAATTATGATTGTCACGCTGCCTGGTATGGGCCACATCTAAGAGCGCCAATCTCAGGCCAAACTGCTAGGAAACAGGGCATGTTCCCCAAACTGGTGGTATATTCGCTTGTAAAATTTCACCAAACCAGTAACAGATGTGTGCTTTCAACTACTCACTAGTTATTATGGATCCACAGACAGGCCCCTCTAGCCCCTCCTGAACCACCCAGACATACCAGACTTCTGTGATAAATGATTATTAAAACCAGAAATCACATGTATTAGGTTCTTCCAGTTCCAAAGAACCAGACAAACACCTCGGGGCAAAATATACTTCAACTCTTACCCCAAACAGCATGCTGGTAGCCAATCCTTTAGTAACTAAAAACTAAAGGTTTAGTCATATTAAGAAAGAAAGAGACTTATTAAAAATTTAAAGGTTTCAGAGTAGCAGCCGCGTTAGTCTGTATTCGCAAAAAGAAAAGGAGGACTTGTGGCACCTTAGAGACTAACCAATTTATTTGAGCATAAGCTTTCGTGAGCTACAGCATCCGATGAAGTGAGCTGTAGCTCACGAAAGCTTATGCTCAAATAAATTGGTTAGTCTCTAAGGTGCCACAAGTCCTCCTGTTCTTTTTTAAAAATTTAAAATGAATCAGGTACTTTACAGTTGATTTCAGAGTTAGTAGATCAGGATAATAGCAGTGATGTTAAATCTGCCAGTTTGTAATAAGTCTCTCTGGTTCATCCCAAATATTGGGCTCCTCAGTCCATTGTTCAAAGCTCTTCTTTGTTAGAAATCATAGTCCAGAGAAAGAGGCAAGGGGATGATGTCACCCTCTTCAAATTATCCCTGCTGCCGTGTGCCTGGCAAGCTACTGTCTGGAACAGGGAGTTCTAGATGCCCTGTTGAGTCATGGGCCTCCATTGTCCACATGCTGATGAGGTGTCCTTGGGAGGGGCCCTTTGGAAGAGTCGATTCTCTGCAATGGCCCATCAGCCTACGGCTGGCTGCTCCTGACGGAAATTTGTCATGTGGGTGCTACCCAGGAACACATGTCTGAGATATGGCCACACAGCAAAGATTCGTAACTTCAAAATACAGCGATAATACGCGCATATCAACAGGGTAACATTGTTCAGCAGATCACAACTTGAGCCAATGACACCTTACTTTGTATAAGATTTATCACAGTTGTGCAAGAGTGTTGGTACGTCAGTGGCTATAACAGTGTAAGCAGGGTCATCGTCCTTTCTGTACAGTCACAATGATTACGATTTATTATTTCTTTGCAGACTTGCCCAGTAGCAATGTAAGGACAGTCCTAGCACCAAAGGAACGGAAACCTGCTAGATATGGAGCATTTCACAGTTGCAAATCTTATAGTTTCCTCCAGTTATGATCCCAATAGGGAAGGCAAGACGGAGTCACTAAGGGATCTGTCTCAGGGCACACCCGCTCTAACCCAGAGGTTCTCAGACTGGGGGGGGTGCACCCCCCTTAGGGGGTGAGGAATGTGTTGGGAGGGGCGTGAGAATCTGGAAAGAAAAAAAACCTTCCTGCCCACATTTTACCCACAGCAAGGAATAACTAGCTAAGCTGATCCCTCCAGGCACATCAGGTGCTCAGCTTGTGCCGTGCGTTTGACTCCAGATGGCGCTGTGCATTTTGACGGATTTCTGTGAAGCTTGCACAGCATTATCCTAGGTTGTTGCCATCTGTACATTAATCCCTTTGCGACAACGCGCTGTGGGCATTTCACTGTAAGCAGTGACCACAATCGCAGTTTTGCTTTTGCTCTTTGCTCTTTTTGCATTGGCTCATTCCTGCAGTTCATGGATTTGTAATGATACCCCCTGGGTTCTGTTTCTTTGCCTTCTGAATGCTGAGCATTGCAGGGTCACTCTTCCACTTTTTCCCTGCCACCATAAGGGCTGACAATATGCTTAAAAAAAAAAAAGCCGAGATTTTCCCTTAATCCCACGACTGCTGGAGTTGGGGCTTTAACACTAAACATCATGAGATAAAAGATAAAATCACAGAATCATAGAATCTCAGGGTTGGAAGGGACCCCAGAAGGTCATCTAGTCCAACCCCCTGCTCGAAGCAGGACCAATTCCCAGTTAAATCATCCCAGCCAGGGCTTTGTCAAGCCTGACCTTAAAAACCTCTAAGGAAGGAGATTCTACCACCTCCCTAGGTAACGCATTCCAGTGTTTCACCACCCTCATAGTGAAAAAGTTTTTCCTAATATCCAATCTAAACCTCCCCCACTGCAGCTTGAGACCATTACTCCTCATTCTGTCATCTGCTACCACTGAGAACAGTCTAGAGCCATCCTCTTTGGAACCCCCTTTCAGGTAGTTGAAAGCAGCTATCAAATCCCCCCTCATTCTTCTCTTCTGCAGACTAAACAATCCCAGCTCCCTCAGCCTCTCCTCAAAAGTCATGTGTTCTAGACCCCTAATCATTTTTGTTGCCCTTCGCTGGACTCTTTCCAATTTATCCACATCCTTCTTGTAGTGTGGGGCCCAAAACTGGACACAGTACTCCAGATGAGGCCTCACCAATGTCGAATAAAGGGGAACGATCACGTCCCTCAATCTGCTCGCTATGCCCCTACTTATACATCCCAAAATGCCATTGGCCTTCTTGGCAACAAGGGCACACTGCTGACTCATATCCAGCTTCTCATCCACTGTCACCCCAAGGTCCTTTTCCGCAGAACTGCTGCCTAGCCATTCGGTCCCTAGTCTGTAGCGGTGCATTGGATTCTTCCGTCCTAAGTGCAGGACCCTGCACTTATCCTTATTGAACCTCATCAGATTTCTTTTGGCCCAATCCTCCAATTTGTCTAGGTCCTTCTGTATCCTATCCCTCCCCTCCAGCGTATCTACCACTCCTCCCAGTTTAGTATCATCCGCAAATTTGCTGAGAGTGCAATCTACACCATCCTCCAGATCATTTATGAAGATATTGAACAAAACCGGCCCCAGGACCGACCCCTGGGGCACTCCACTTGACACCGGCTGCCAACTAGACATGGAGCCATTGATCACTACCCGTTGAGCCCGACAATCTAGGCAACTTTCTACCCACCTTATAGTGCATTCATCCAGCCCATACTTCCTTAACTTGCTGACAAGAATACTGTGGGAGACCATGTCAAAAGCTTTGCTAAAGTCAAGAAACAATACATCCACTGCTTTCCCTTCATCCACAGAACCAGTAATCTCATCATAAAAGGCGATTAGATTAGTCAGGCATGACCTTCCCTTGGTGAATCCATGCTGGCTGTTCCTGATCACTTTCCTCTCATGTAAGTGCTTCAGGATTGATTCTTTGAGGACCAGCTCCATGATTTTTCCAGGGACTGAGGTGAGACTGACTGGCCTGTAGTTCCCAGGATCCTCCTTCTTCCCTTTTTTAAAGATTGGCACTACATTAGCCTTTTTCCAGTCATCTGGGACTTCCCCCGTTTGCCACGAGTTTTCAAAGATAATGGCCAATGGCTCTGCAATCACAGCCGCCAATTCCTTCAGCACTCTCGGATGCAACTCGTCCGGCCCCATGGACTTGTGCATGTCCAGCTTTTCTAAATAGTCCCTAACCACCTCTATCTCCACAGAGGGCTGGCCATCTCTTCCCCATTTTGTGATGCCCAGCGCAGCAGTCTGGGAGCTGACCTTGTTAGTGAAGACAGAGGCAAAAAAAGCATTGAGTACATTAGCTTTTTCCACATCCTCTGTCACTAGGTTGCCTCCCTCATTCAGTAAGGGGCCCACACTTTCCTTGGCTTTCTTCTTGTTGCCAACATACCTGAAGAAACCCTTCTTGTTACTCTTAACATCTCTCGCTAGCTGCAGCTCCAGGTGCGATTTGGCCCTCCTGATATCATTCCTACATGCCCGAGCAATATTTTTATACTCTTCCCTGGTCATATGTCCAACCTTCCACTTCTTGTAAGCTTCTTTTTTATGTTTAAGATCCGCTAGGATTTCACCATTAAGCCAAGCTGGTCGCCTGCCATATTTACTATTCTTTCGACTCATCGGGATGGTTTGTCCCTGTAACCTCAACAGGGATTCCTTGAAATACAGCCAGCTCTCCTGGACTCCTTTCCCCTTCATGTTAGTCCCCCAGGGGATCCTGGCCATCCGTTCCCTGAGGGAGTCGAAGTCTGCTTTCCTGAAGTCCAGGGTCCGTATCCTGCTGCTTACCTTTCTTCCCTGCATCAGGATCCTGAACTCAACCAACTCATGGTCACTGCCTCCCAGATTCCCATCCACTTTTGCTTCCCCCACTAATTCTACCTGGTTTGTGAGCAGCAGGTCAAGAAAAGCGCCCCCCCTAGTTGGCTCCTCTAGCACTTGCGCCAGGAAATTGTCCCCTACGCTTTCCAAAAACTTCCTGGATTGTCTATGCACTGCTGTATTGCTCTCCCAGCAGATATCAGGAAAATTAAAGTCACCCATGAGAATCAGGGCATGCGATCTAGTAGCTTCCGTGAGCTGCCGGAAGAAAGCCTCATCTACCTCATCCCCCTGGTCCGGTGGTCTATAGCAGACTTCCACCACTACATCACTCTTGTTGCACACACTTCTAAACTTAATCCAGAGACACTCAGGTTTTTCTGCAGTTTCGTACCGGAGCTCTGAGCAGTCATACTGCTCCCTTACATACAGTGCTACTCCCCCACCTTTTCTGCCCTGCCTGTCCTTCCTGAACAGTTTATAACCATCCATGACAGTACTCCAGTCATGTGAGTTATCCCACCAAGTCTCTGTTATTCCAATCACGTCATAGTTCCTTGACATCACCAGGACCTCCAGTTCTCCCTGCTTGTTTCCAAGGCTTTGTGCATTCGTATATAAGCACTTGAGATAACCTGTTGATCGCCCCTCATTCCCAGTATGAGGCAGGAGCCCTCCCCTCACAGACATTCCTGCCTGTGCTTCCTCCCGGTATCCCGCTTTCCCACTTACCTCAGGGCTTTGGTCTCCTTCCCCCGGTGAACCTAGTTTAAAGCCCTCCTCACTAGGTTAGCCAGCCTGCTGGCAAAGATGCTCTTCCCTCTCTTCGTAAGATGGAGCCCGTCTCTGCCCAGCACTCCTCCTTCATGGAACACCATCCCATGGTCAAAGAATCCAAAGCCTTCTCTCTGACACCACCTGCGTAGCCATTCGTTGACTTCGACGATTCGACGGTCCCTACCCAGGCCTTTTCCTTCCACGGGAAGGATGGACGAGAACACCACTTGCGCCTCCAACTCCTTTATCCTTCTTCCCAGAGCCACGTAGTCCGCAGTGATCCGCTCAAGGTCATTCTTGGCAGTATCATTGGTGCCCACGTGGAGAAGCAGGAAGGGGTAGCGATCCGAGGGCTTGATGAGTCTCGGCAGTCTCTCCGTCACATTGCGAATCTTAGCCCCTGGCAAGCAGCAGACTTCTCGGTTTTCCCGGTCAGGGCGGCAGATAGATGACTCAGTCCCCCGGAGGAGAGAGTCCCCGACCACCACCACCCGCCTTCTCCTCTTGGAGTGGTGGTCGTGGAACCCCCAACCTCAGGACATCGCATCTCATGCCTTCCAACCAGCGGAGTCTCCTTCTGCTTTCTCGCCCCAGACATATCATCTGGTCCACTCTCCGCAACGGTACCTGTGGAGAGAACATGAAAGCGGTTAGTTACCTGTGTCTGTGTTACTGGAACCCGGACATTCCGCTTACCTCTTCTGGAGGTCACATGTTGCCAAGCTTCTTCACTGGCCTCTTGGCTCCTCTGTGCAAATCATAACACTGGGGAAACTCTGGAGCTGGGATTTGGGATTCATGGGCCAGGCCCAACTCCAGTGGAAACACGTCGTGGTGGATTCTCCATCACTGACCATTTTTAAACCAGGATGGGATGTTTTCCTGAAAGCTCTGCTCCAGGAATTATTGTAGGGAAGTTCTCTGGCCTGGGTTACCCAGGAGGTGAGACTAGAAATAAAAATGAGCCCCTCTGGCCTTGGAAAGTTTGCTCCAGTGCCATTTCTGGAGCCTTCCCTGCTGATGGAAACTCTATGGCCACTTCCCTGACCTTGTCCCCGCACTGTCTCATTCTCCATGGCATGGGCCAGGCCAGTCCCACTGGGATTAGTATGATTTATTAGGTGTATTATGGTAGTGCCTCAGAGCAGGCCCCAGTCATGGGCCAGGATGCCATTGTGCTAGGCACTATACATTATTTATTAGGTGTATTACGGTAGCGCCCAGGAGCCCCAGTCATTTTTGCATTATGTAACGTGTAGAATAGCATGCTCCAAAACTGCTGGCAGTGAAACCGGTCGCTTAGGGCGGGTCAGAGCTAACTCCATCCAGAGTGAGCCCCCCTGACGTCTTTCTGCCCAGCCCAGCCAAGTGTTCACAAGGAGCTGGTGTGGGCCTGTGCAAAGCACAGAAGAGCCCAAGAAAAAGACTTTGAATAGGGGCCCCGAAAGGAGCGAACTGACATTAACGAATCTTCCTGGTTATGGAAGGAGACCGCCGATCGGGGACCGTACAATAGGAGGCAGGAAGGCACAAGATGGGATCCATGACGGAGGTGACAGGCACTCTGCCACCAGAAGTGTCTCATAAAAGGTGGAGCCCAGCTCTCTGGACCGCACAAGCGCCGTACGGACTGACTGTTGGGGCCGAAGTACCTAGTTAGACAGGAAAGGACCTGGTTAATAAGTACCCGCTCAAGACTGCAGTTTATATTTTTCTTTTCTCTGTAACCATATGTTTCCAATCCAATCCAGCTTCTATTTAACTCTCTTAAGCTCTGTCAAATCAACTTCCATCTGGTTTTACTCTAGGCACGACGAAGTGGTGTGTGCTAAGGAGAGGGTTGGACTGAGGTGAAGCTAGTGAACCATGGGGCGGCTGCTTCCCTGGGGGCAGTGAGTCTGTGCACATTGCAGGTTGCCAGATGTCACAGGACTGGGCACTGAAGTGTAAGGAAGTGGGTGTGTAGACAGGTTGGAGGGATCTGTGGGCAGAGGAGAACTCTAGAAGCTAAAAGAACAGAAGGACTTGTGGCACCATAGAGACTAACAAATTTATTAGAGCATAAGCTTTCGTGGGCTACAGCCCACTTCATCGGATGCATAGAAGGGAACATATAGTAAGAAGACACACATACACATACACATACAGAGAAGGTGGAGGTTTCCATACAAACTGTAAGAGGCTAATTAATGAAGATGAGCTATTATCAGCAGGAGAAAGAAACTTCTGTAGTGATAATCAAGATGGCACATTTAGACAGTTGACAAGAAGGTGTGCAGATACTTTGCTAGATACCATTAACTTGGGTTTGAATAGAGACTGGGAGTGGCTGGGTCATTACATATATTGACTCTATTTCCCCATGTTACGTATCCTCAAATTTATTTGAGCATAAGCTTTCGTGAGCTACAGCTGAAGTGAGCTGTAGCTCACGAAAGCTTATGCTCAAATAAATTGGTTAGTCTCTAAGGTGCCACTAGTCCTCCTTTTCTTTTTGCTAATAGTCAGGATGGCTGACGCTCCAGTGTGGCTTCCTATCCTACATAGCGGTGGTTTTGCTCTGAGTGAGCTGGTTTCTCACGGTGCCAATTTCTTATTTCTCTCTTTATTTGGGATCCCAATTTCTCAAAAGCCAAAGATGCAAAACAGGGACAAATGTGTCCAGGCAGCGATCGGGCGTGGGGGTGGAGGCTGTGTGTCTCACCATGACTCTGCGATCACAGGCTCCAGCACACATGCTCCTCCCCCAAGCAGGACGACAGGCTCCTTAGGGCCCAGGGTGCGGGGGGTTGGAGTTAGGGTGTGGGGGCTGGTGGAGAGGACTCAGGGCTCGGCTCTCACCTGGAGGGAAGCCCAGGTGGTCAGGAACTTTTGGACAAAACCTTTTTTCCCAGGAAAACGGCGATTTGTCAGAACCAAAACTTTTCACAGAAATGGGTCAGTTTTGACTAAATGTTCCACGGGAAGGTCTGTCAGGGCCACGGTGGAAGCTCTGGTCAGAAGCAGCAATAGGAAGTCCCACCCTATTCTGGGCATAGCCTGGGGCACACAGCTGGGATGTGGGAGACCAAACCAGGCACAGCAGGGACTCAGACCTGGGTCTTTGACCACCCTGGCATGGGTGCACTCTGGGCTGATGAATAGCTGATTATCAATACACAACAGAACAGCTCCAGCAAGAGCCAGTGAAAATCTGAGCCAGTGAGCGACTCTATATCTGGGTCCTGAGGGCGTGTGCCGGGGTGCTGTGGGAGTTGGACCCAGGTTCAAGTCCTGCTTTACCTGAGTCAGACCAGAGGCTTGGCCCTGGCTGTCCCCTATCCCTGGTTGGTGCCCTCTCCACTGGGCCATTGGTTATTCTGCACCAGTCTTGGCTTCATTTTGAATGGGAATAAAAACAAATGTTAAAACCTTCCATTAAATGAAGCCCTTGTTTCCTGGCCTGTCCTGTGGAGGTACCACAACCGACTGTGTACAGGCCAGGAGTGAGGGAAGCCTCAGCTGGTGACTGGGCAGCAAGGGCTGGGAGCTGCAGAACCTCAGGGTTGGGATCAAGCCACTGGCCATTATAGTCACCGAGCCCAGCCAGGGCTGGGGTGCAGGGTTAGCAAGGTGTTACCAGCACAGGTCTCTGTGCCCTGGATGAGCCTGCTCCCTGTGTTGCAGGGTTCCCGTGCTGCCCACAAAGCTCTCCGTGCTGCCCACACAACTGGGAGGAGTTGCAGAAGAAGTACTACTTTTTCCTCCTCCCTAAAGGTGACCAGGAAGAAGACCAGGAGCTCATATATTGGCCACAGCACAGACCTGGTTGTCCTCAACAATAAGTTGGAGCAGGAGGGTCCCCACCCTTGTGCCCCTCCAGCAATCTCCACCAGCCCCCTGCCCTCCTGCAAAGGCACAAAAGGAATTACACCTAGGAAGGGACAAACAAGGCAATAAGAAGGGGTTCTAGAAACACATTAGGAGCAAGAGAAAGATGAAGGAAAGTGGAGGTCCTCTACCTAGTGTAGAAGGAGAGCTAATAACTGGTGACATCAAAAAGGTTGAGATGATTAATGCCTTTGCTTCAGTCTTTACTAAGAAGGTTGATGGTGACCAGGTACTCAACATAATTAATATTAACAACCTGGGGGATGGACCACAAGCCAAAATAGGGAAAGAACAGGTTAAAGAATATTTAGATAAGTTAGATGTATTCAAATTGGCAGGGCCTGATGAAATTCACCATAGGGTACTTAAGGAATTAGCTGGCACAATTTCAGAACCGTAAGCGATTATCTTCAAGAACTCAAGGAGGACGGGTGATGTCCTAGAGGACTGGAGAAGGGCAAACATAGTACCTGTCTTTAAAAGAGGGAACAAAAAGGACCTGGGGAGTTATAGAACACTCAACTTAACATCAATACCTGGAAAGATATTGGAATAAATTAATAATAAGGCTGCGAGTCTGTAACAAAGGTCATGGAAGGCACGGATTCCGTGACTTTCCGGGAACTCTGTGATTTCTGCAGCATCCGGCACAACTGACCCCAGGGCCGCCCAAGCAGCTTGGCCACCCCAGCAGCAGCAGCGATCCCGGAGCCCCCCAGAGCACCCAAGATTTAGTCAGGGGTATATAGTACGAGTCATGGACAGGTTACGGGCTGTGAATTTTTGTTTACTGCATGTGACCTGTCCATGACTTTTACTAAAAATACCCATGACTAAATCTTAGCCTTAATTATTAAACAATGTTTGTAAGCACCTAGAGGATAATAGTGTTATAAGAAATAGGCACTTTTGTCATGAATTAATCATGCCAAACCTACCTAATTTCCTTCTTTGACGGTGTTACTGGCCAAGTGGGTAGGGAGGGAAGCAGTAGACGTGGTAGATCTTATGACATTCTCATATGCAAACTAGGGAAATATGGTCTAGATTAAATTATGACAAGGTGGGTGCACAAGTGTTTGAAAGACTGTACTCAGAGAGTAGTTATCAATGGTTCACTGTCAGACTGGGAGGATGTATCTAGTGGGTCTGTCCTCATCTGGTACTATCTAAGATTTTCATTAAAGACTTGGGTAATGGAGTGGAGAGTGTACTTATAAAGTTTGTGGATGAAACTAAGCTGGGAGGGGTTGCAAGAATTTTGGAGGACAGAATTAGAATTCAAAACAACTGTGACAAATTGGAGAATTGGTCTGAAATCATGAGGATGAACTTCAATAAAGACAAGGGCAAAGTGCTACACTTAAGAAGAAAAAAATCAAATGCGTAGCTCCATTGTGAGGAACTGGTGAGGCCTCAGCTGGAGTACGGTGTCCAATTCTGCATGCCGTCCTTTAGGAAACATGGGGACAAATTGGAGAGAGTCCAAAGGAGAGCAACAAAACTGATAAAAGGTTTAGAAAACCTGACCTGTGGGGAAAACTTAAAAAAACGGGCAAGTTTAGTCTGGACAAAAGAAGTCTGAGGAGGGGCTGATAATTATCTTCAACTACATTAATGACTGTTATAAAGAGGACAGCATGGGTGGCTGGTCGCATAGGCTGGGGGAGGCTTTGCCTCCCCAAACAGCCAGGCGTGGCCCCCCACTTCCTGTGTGCGGTGGCTCCAGTCCTGGTCCAGCCCCCTAGTGCCCAAGCTGGGGTTGGGGAGGCTGTGGCCATGTGCCACCTGCCATTCTGGCACTCCAGGGCTGGGGGGCTAGTCTGGGGTGGGATGGGGCTGGTGGCTGCAGAGGGGGCAGCTCTGGTCTCCAGCAGGGTTGGAAGGAGCGTGGCCTCGGTTGGAAGGGGCAGGGTGGGGGGCTAGCCTCCCCCAGTCAGCGGTTCACGCACTGCCCATGGAGGACAGTGTTTGATTGTGGAGGAAGGACAAGAAGTAATGGGCTTAATCTGCAGCAAGGGAGGTTTAGGTTCGATATTAGGAAAAAGATTCTAATTTTAAGGCTACTTCAGCACTAGAACAGGTACCAACGGAGCTGTGGAATCCCCATCACTGAAGGTTTAAGAACATGTTGGACAAACACCTGTCATAGATGATCTAGGTCTACTTGGTCCTGCCTCAGCACGGGGGACTGAACTAGATGACTCTCGAGGTTCCTTCCTGCCCTACATTCTATGATTCTATGGGAGTGTGTAGGGAAAAATAGGAAGGAGTGAATGGGATGGATACAGATATGCTGGAACAATTTGTATGGTCAGGGGTGCTGAGAGCCATTGAACCAAACTGTAAACTCTGTATATGATGGGAACCACTTCAAGCCAGGGGGTGCTGCACCCCCAGCACCTCTAGTTCCAGCACCTGTGGATGGATAGATAGATGGGAGTGTATGGAGATTAATAGGTAGATGGAAGATTATAGGTAGGTGTGCATGGGGATGGTTAGATAGATGGGCATGTATGGAGACAGATGGGAGTATATGGGGAGAGATAGGTAGGACTGTATGGGGATAGATGGGAGTGTCCAGGGACAGACAGGCAGGTACATTATGCGTATTGTAGACTTCTTTTTGTTGTTGTTGTAAATTACGGTCTTGGATCAGCTGACTCCCTGAGGACAGGTTTCTTACTGGATTGGATTTATAGACTCATAGACTTATAGATACTAAGGTCAGAAGGGACCATTATGATAATCTAGTCCAACCTCCTGCACAACGCAGGCCACAGAATCTCACCCACCCACTCCTGCGAAAAACCTCTCACCTATGTCTGAGCTATTGAAGTCCTCAAATCATGGTTTAAAGACTTCAAGGAGCAGAGAATCCTCCAGCAAGTGACCCGTGCCCCATGCCACAGAGGACGGTGAAAAACCTCCAGGGCCTCTTCCAATCTGCCCTGGAGGAAAATTCCTTCCTGACCCCAAATATGGTGATCAGCTAAACCCTGAGCATATGGGCAAGATTCACCAGCCAGACATTATAGAAAATTCTTTCCTGGATAACTCAGATCCCACGCCATCTAACATCCCATCACAGGCCATTTGGCCTATTTACCATGAATATTTAAAGATCAATTAATTACCAAAATCATGTTATCTCATCATACCATCTCCTCCATAAACTTATCGAGTTTAATCTTGAAGCCAGATAGGTCTTTTGCCCCCACCGCTTCCCTTGGAAGGCTATTCCAAAACTTCATTCCTCTGATGGTTAGAAACTTTCATCTAATTTCAAGTCTAAACTTCTTAATGAGCCGTTTATATCCATTTGTTCTTGTGTCCACGTTGGTACTGAGCTATCCACTGGAAATGTTTCCTTCTTCTCTTTCAGATCTTGGTCCGCAGGTTTCCCCAGTGTTAATAACACTGAAACACTGTATCCATCTCACAGGGCGTGCCAGAGGCGAGTGGAATGACGCACAGTGTGAGACTCACTAGAACTTCATTTGTGAAAGAGCTGGGCCTCTTGCATGTCTTTGACACACTTGAAAACATTGGGTCTTTCCGAGATTTTTTTTCTTCAGGCATCCAATGAAAGGTAATAGAAACCAGGCAGCCTTCCAGGGAGAACCCTCCTTATTGGACACGAGGTGGTTGATTCTAAGCCCTGGTTTATGCTATGTCAGTATAACTACGTCGCTCAGAGGTGTGGAAAAGCCAGTGGAGAAAGTCTTCACTAAGCATTACAGTGTGTCAGCTGCGCCGTAAGAGTAGACAAGCCCTGAGCTACTGAATCCACTGAGATGTAGAGACTTTAAACTGTCAACCTCCCTCCCAGCTGAGCAAAACCCAATGGCTAGTGGAGATGCCTGCCAGATGTGGGTCCAGCTCAGAGCTCTGCACTTGCTGCGTGCAGAGGAAGCGCATGTGCCCAGGACTCCTGGGTTCTATCTCCAGCTCTGGGAGAGGAGTGGGGTCTACTCAATGTCTACACAACTCCACCCAGCAGAAGAGTTACAAATGCTTAATCATATTCCCTGGGTCAGGGTGAGACAACAGTTGCCGGATTCACTTCATATTAGGTCCCACATGTACTGTTATAAATTTGATGATTAACCTTTTGTCATAAATATAAAGGGAAGGGTAAACACCTTTAAAATCCCTACTGGCCAGAGGAACAGCCCTTTCACCTGTAAAGGGTTAAGAAGCTAGGATAACTTCGCTGGCACCTGACCAAAATGACCAATGAGGAGACAAGATACTTTCAAAGCTGGAGGGGGGAGAAACAAAGGGTCTGGGTCTGTCTGTGCTTTTGCCGGGGACAGAACAAGAATGGAGTCTTAGAACTGGTGCAAGTGCTAGAGGAGCCAATTAGGGGGGGAGCTTTTCTTGACCTGCTGCTCACAAACCGGGTAGAATTAGTGGGGGAAGCAAAAGTGGATGGGAATCTGGGAGGCAGTGACCATGAGTTGGTTGAGTTCAGGATCCTGACACAGGGAAGAAAGGTAAGCAGCAGGATACGGACCCTGGACTTCAGGAAAGCAGACTTCGACTCCCTCAGGGAACGGATGGCCAGGATCCCCTGGGGGACTAACATGAAGGGGAAAGGAGTCCAGGAGAGCTGGCTGTATTTCAAGGAATCCCTGTTGAGGTTACAGGGACAAACCATCCCGATGAGTCGAAAGAATAGTAAATATGGCAGGCGACCAGCTTGGCTTAACGGTGAAATCCTAGCAGATCTTAAGCATAAAAAAGAAGCTTACAAGAAGTGGTAGGTTGGACATATGACCAGGGAAGAGTATAAAAATATTGCTCGGGCATGTAGGAATGAAATTAGGAGGGCCAAATCGCACCTGGAGCTGCAGCTAGCAAGAGATGTTAAGAGTAACAAGAAGGGTTTCTTCAGGTATGTTGGCAACAAGAAGAAAGCCAAGGAAAGTGTGGGCCCCTTAATGAATGAGGGAGGCAACCTAGTGACGGAGGATGTGGAAAAAGCTAATGTACTCAATGCTTTTTTTGCCTCTGTCTTCACGAACAAGGTCAGCTCCCAGACTGCTGTGCTGGGCATCACAACATGGGGAATAGATGGCCAGCCCTCTGTGGAGAAAGAGGTGGTTAGGGGACTATTTAGAAAAACTGGACGTGCACAAGTCCATGGGGCCGGACGAGTTGAATCCGAGAGTGCTAAAGGAACTGGCGGCTGTGATTGCAGAGCCATTGGCCATTATCTTTGAAAACTCGTGGCAAACGGGGGAAGTCCCGGATGACTGGAAAAAGGCTAATGTAGTGCCAATCTTTAAAAAAGGGAAGAAGGAGGATCCTGGGAACTACAGGCCAGTAAGCCTCACTTCAGTCCCCGGAAAAATCATTGAGCAGGTCCTCAAAGAATCAATCCTGAAGCACTTACATGAGAGGAAGGTGATCAGGAACAGTCAGCATGGATTCACCAAGGGAAGGTCATGCCTGACTAATCTAATTGCCTTCTATGATGAGATTACTGGTTCTATGGATGAAGGGAAAGCAGTGGATGTATTGTATCTTGACTTTAGCAAAGCTTTTGACACGGTCTCCCACAGTATTCTTGTCAGCAAGTTAAGGAAGTATGGGCTGGATGAATGCACTATAAGGTGGGTAGAAAGCTGGCTAGATTGTCGGGCTCAACAGGTAGTGATCAATGGCTCCATGAATAGTTGGCAGCCGGTGTCAAGTGGAGTGCCCCAGGGGTCGGTCCTGGAGCCGGTTTTGTTCAATATCTTCATAAATGATCTGGAGGATGGTGTGGATTGCACTCTCAGCAAATTTGCGGATGATACTAAACTGGGAGGAGTGGTAGATATGCTGGAGGGGAGGGATAGGATACAGAGGGACCTAGACAAATTGGAGGATTGGGCCAAAAGAAATCTGATGAGGTTCAATAAGGATAAGTGCAGGGTCCTGCACTTAGGACGGAAGAACCCAATGCACAGCTACAGACTAGGGACCGAATGGCTAGGCAGCAGTTCTGCGGAAAAGGACCTAGGGGTGACAGTGGACGAGAAGCTGGATATGAGTCAGCAGTGTGCCCTTGTTGCCAAGAAGGCCAATGGCATTTTGGGATGTATAAGTAGGGGCATAGCGAGCAGATAACGGAGGTGATCGTCCCCCTCTATTCGACATTGGTAAGGCCTCATCTGGAGTACTGTGTCCAGTTTTGGGCCCCACACTACAAGAAGGATGTGGATAAATTGGAAAGAGTCCAGCAAAGGGCAACAAAAATGATTAGGGGTCTGGAACACATGACTTATGAGGAGAGGCTGAGGGAACTGGGATTGTTTAGTCTGCAGAAGAGAAGAATGAGGGGGGATTTGATAGCTGCTTTCAACTACCCGAGAGGTGGTTCCAGAGAGGATGGTTCTAGACTATTCTCAGTGGTAGAAGATGACAGGACAAGGAGTAATGGTCTCAAGTTGCAGTGGGGGAGGTTTAGGTTGGATATTAGGAAAAACTTTTTCACTAGGAGGGTGGTGAAACACTGGAATGCGTTGCCTAGGGAGGTGGTGGAAATTCCTTCCTTAGAAGTTTTTAAGGTCAGGCTTGACAAAGCCCTGGCTGGGATGATTTAATTGGGTATGGGTCCTGCTTTTGAGCAGGGGGTTGGACTAGATGACCTCCTGAGGTCCCTTCCAACCCTGATATTCTATGATTCTATAATTCTAATTTACTAAGTAATTTAGCTAGATATGCGTTAGATTATGATTTTTTTAAATGGCTGAGAAAATAAGCTGTGCTGAATGGAATGGATATTCCTGTTTTTGTGTCTTTTTGTAACTTAAGGTTTTGCTTAGAGGGATTCTCTATGTTTTGAATCTAATTACCCTGCAAGGAATTTTGCAGAAGTGATTCTTTTTACTTTTTCTTCTATTAAAATTCTTCTTTTAAGAAACTGAATGCTTTTTCATTGTTCTTAAGATCCAAGGGTTTGGGTCTGTGGTCACCTATGCAAATTGGTGAGGATTTTTATCAAACCTTCCCCAGGAAGGGGGGTCCAAGGTTTTGGTGAGGATTCTGGGGGGAAAGACGTTTCCAAACAACTCTTTCCCAGTAACCCGTTAAATGTTTGGTGGTGGCAGCGAAAGTCCAAGGGCAAAGGGTAAAATAGTTTGTACCTTGGGGAAGTTTTAACCTAAGCTGGTAAAACTAAGTTTAGGAGGTTTTCATGCAGGTCCCCACATCTGTACCCTAGAGTTCAGAGTGGGGAAGGGACCTTGACACCTTTAAATCTTGTTGTGTATGTATGGGAGTGCTAACATTATCACATGAAGCTAAATTATTTACATTATGTTACAATAGTTACTGTCACTAACAGTCAGATTATGTCCATTTACCACCAAACCACATTTTGTCCTAAAACAAAAACTACCATGTCCAGTATATACAGCAATAGTCATGTTAGAGGAATTCTGTCTCAGCTCAAAGTGACCTCTGGAGGGTGTGTTGCTGCGTTCATCTCGCTTGTCAGAAATATATCCCAGTCCTCTCTCTTCTTCAAGCTTTAAAGTGTAGATGTCCGAGGTCCTTTTCGCTAGACTCGCCCATAGTGGTCTTCGGGCATCATTTACACATTATTTTTCCATAGCCCCAGAGATAACAATGGGCGATTTTGTATATTTCACCCTTGCTGACTTAACCATGTACACGACAATAGTTTTGTTCTGATGGAAATATACAAAGTCATGAAGAGTCCACCAAGCTTGTTGATCTCTTTCCTCTTGGGAAGCATTAGCCCACACTACTTTCCGAATCTCAGCCGGTGATTTTCCAAATTTCCAGCATATTCCTCTCAAATGATTCCTTCTACTGTTGTCTGTATCCAGGCCTGGGCTTGCGCACCAGTAATAGCCAAGCAGGTGGCTTGCTCCTGTTCCTCTAGAGCTTGCACAAGCACTTGATGATCCTGCAAGGAGATATTAAACCCGGCTTCAGTCAGATTAGCCTCCAAGCACCGCAATAGGCCTAATGCTTGCAGTGAACAGATTAACAGGGTATGCAACTATTCCAGTGCCCCTCCTATTACACCCACTTTATTCTGCAGCACCTCCAGATCAATTGGATTGAGAGCTCCTATGCCTGTGATTCCCAGTACCTCCCCTGCAGTGCTCCTTCTAGCTCTGAACTGCCTCAGGTAGTTCATGACCTCCACCAATTGTCCCACTCAGTGAGGAGTGCCACCATACACTGACTGCAGTTACCACTGACACTAGCAACTGAGACTCCCGGTACAGACATTTCTACCTGTTTTATACTGTAGTGGGTTACCCAGGACTTTCTGCATCCTGCCCCTACGAATAACATGGGTCCCCCTTTTTGCAGGCGAGGGTGATACGGATCCTCAGTTCAAAAGGTAGGTGCTGCAACTCTACTCATGGTTGAGGTGGAGCTCTGGACTCAGTGACGGGTAAATTACCACGTGAAGTGTACAGCGATGGACACGTGTGTGCACACGGGGCTAAACCAAATCTATTCTCACGCCGGCTACAGCAGGGCAACTTCTGTATGTAGCCAAGACCTCAGAGTGACCCTGCCATGGGGGAAAGGGGGCTCAGGTTCTGGGGCCCATTCAGTCCTGCGAGAGGGACACTCATGCTGTTGGTAGTTGTGGGTCTTTCTGTGTGAAATGGCCATGAGACCCAGCAAACTCATTCCACACCAACCATCCCCTGCTCCCCAAAAGGCTGCATCATTCCAGCTAAGACAAGCCCCCCAGGGTCTGGCCTATACTGGGAAATGCCTGAGACTCTGCCTCCTCCCCGTCCTGAGCTGCAGAGCCAATTACACTGAGATAGCCAGGAGAAAATCACAGTAATGAGGGGATAACAGGGAGTGAAAATGAAGGAAAATTCATCATCTTCTCACTTAGGGCTGGATCCTGCAGCAAGCTGAGCGCTTCCCAGCAGCTGTTGAGCTACCCCTGCAGCCCTTGGAGCACCCACAGAGTTGGTGCCTATGCCGTGGGGCTGAGTCCCCCATCCCCCTCTCCAGGAATGGAAAATGCAGAACTCACAGGGTCGTTCCCATGCAAATTGTTGCTTGTGATTTCCTAGAGTCCAAGGAGGATGGGGCCACTGTGATCTAAGCTGACCTCCTGCCTAAGGCAGCCCAGGTGACTGCCCTGAATTCCCTCCTGTCTAAACCAGAGCAGATTTGTGAGAAAAACAGCCGATCTGGAGTCCAAACCTTCCCTGCAGCCCTTGGGGAGTCGCTCCATTGGTTAATTACTGTCCCTGAGACAAAACTGCACTTTATTTCTGGGCTGAATTTGTCAGCTTCAGCTTCCAGCCATTGAATCATGTTAAACCTTTGTCTGTGGCATTGAAGAGCGGCTTTGTTACCAAAGAGCAGCTCCTCCGGCAGGTACTTCTGTGGGGGCTGGTTAGAGATTGTGACCAAGTCACCTTGTCCCTCAAGAGCCCTTGACACTGTTAACTGAGGATACGGTTTCGTTACGGAGTCATGGATCCTGTGAGCTCAGCCTCAGCACAGAGAGGCAAAGGGATTTTCCCCCAGCAGCAGAACTGGGACTGGACCCCAGGTCTCTGATCTCCCAGCTCAGGGCACTGGCCACTCGACTGCTGCAGCCAGCCAGCCAGCAGGGTTGATGGATTGATCCTCGGGATCAGCTACACCAAACCTCTCCCATCTCTCATTTATTTCCCTCTAGTCATCTGTGCCAGGGGCTCTCAGGTGCCCTAGCCCTGTGCCGCTGCCGGGGTGCATCCGATGAAGGGAGCTGTAGCTCACGAAAGCTTATGCTCAAATAAATTTGTTAGTCTCTAAGTGACAGGTTTCAGAGTAACAGCCGTGTTAGTCTGTATTCGCAAAAAGAAAAGGAGTACTTGTGGCACCTTAGAGACTAACCAATTTATTTAAGCATAAGCTTTCGTGAGCTACAGCTCACTTCATCGGATGACTTCATTGGATCACTTCATCGGATGAAGTGAGCTGTAGCTCACGAAAGCTCATGCTCAAATAAATTGGTTAGTCTCTAAGGTGCCACAAGTACTCCTTTTCTTTCAGTCTCTAAGGTGCCACGAGTCCTCCTTTTCTTTTTGCGGAAACAGACTAACACGGCTGCTACTCTGAAACCTGCCTGGGTGCTGTTTAATTGAAACCCACTTGTTGCTTTTCATTCCTTTCTCTCCCAGCAACGATCACCCCCCTGCCTGGTGCTGATGGGCCAGCGCCCAGGCTCAGTGCAGCCAGCACCTGGCAGTGGGTGGAACATGCACAAACCTCCTGTCTCAGTGGGGAGATTCGGTTACACGGCAGCCTCTTCCTCCCAAGATCTCAAAGCCCCTCTGCCAGTTTGGAGCTTTCAACCACTGCCGCTCCGCTTGCCAGTGCTCCCTGGGCAGCTCTTGCACCTGCTCTGGGTGACACCCCCTGTTGGTACCGTGCCCCCCCATTCCATGCCCAGGTGATTTGATTGGTTAATTAATTAAGCTTTGAAAGGCTGACCCCCCATCCCCGTGAGCTAGATCAGCATCATAACCTCTGCTTAACAGAGGGGGACAAGATACTAGACCCCACTCTCCTCCCGGCACTGGGGATAGAACCCAGGAGTCCTGGCACACAGCCTCCCCAGTGTTTAAAGTGAGTGAAGGTGGGGGACAGTGAGTGATGGAGGGAGGGGGGATGGCTTGAGCTAGGGGTGGGGCCTCAGGGAAGGGGTGGGACTGAGCTGTGTCAGGGCAGTGACTGTGCTAGCAAGAGGGATAGCTCAATGGTTTGAGCATTGGCCTGTTAAACCCAGGATTGTGAGTTCAAACCTTGAGGGGGCCATTTACGGATCTGGGGCAAAAATTGGGGATTGGTTCTGCTTTGAGCAGGGGGTTGGATTAGATGACCTCCTGAGGCCCCTTCCAACTCTGATATTCTATGATTCTAAGACATGAATGCTGCTGGCCTATGTGGGCTCTCTGGGGCAGGACTCCTTTTGGGTATGTGCTTCTCTGGGGTCTGTACAGCACCTGGCGTAATGGGGGCCAGGCCCATGATGGGGGCTCCTGGGTGCTACTGTAATACCAGTCATAGCAACGTCCCCTCTTGGGTGCTACCATAATACCAGTCATAGCAACGTCCCCTCTTGGGTGCTACCATAATCCCATTCATAGCAACGTCCCCTTTCAATTGAAAGACCTCAGCCGATGTCTCCACACCCAGACGCAGCGTCTTTCCAAAGGCCCAGATCCTAGCCCCCTCCTAACTAGCCTCTGCCCTAACTCAGATATCTGAATGTGCAATGAGCCAAAGCCTGCCCTCCGTGCTGGCAGTGCACCACCATTGGCCTGTGATGGACACCTCAGAAAAATCATTCAAAAGGCAGACAACTGGGGGCAGCTTCTGGCCGAACATTTGGCCCTGGAGACCTGCGGGGCTGGGACTAGCAGGCACCACCCAGCGGTGTGAGCACGGGGGCTAAGGGGAGCAGCCAGTGGGGAGAGCTGCAGTGGGCGGCATGCTGTGACTTCAGGGCGAGGTGATGAACTTTCTGTATCTTTCCCAAGCTGCAAACCCCTTTGGAAACATGGGGCCAGCTGCCGTCTCTGCTGTGCTTTTACCTCCATGCTGGACTGACGCTCCAGAGGCCAGGGGCAAAGGGCTGACAACTGAGGGTTGTTAACTCGGGCTGATCCTCTGTTCTACTATAGGTTTCAGAGTAGCAGCCGTGTTAGTCTGTATTCGCAAAAAGAAAAGGAGGACTTGTGGCACCTTAGAGACTAACCAATTTATTTGAGCATGAGCTTTCGTGAGCTACAGCTCACTTCATCTGAATGCATCCGATGAAGTGAGCTGTAGCTTATGCTTATGCTCAAATAAATTGGTTAGTCTCTAAGGTGCCACAAGTCCTCCTTTTCTTTTTGTTCTACTACACCCTAGACAATAGACTGGCTCCCAGGGGTTTGTGTGGGTGGGGGTAGCCTGGCCACGAAGGCGCCTGGTCGAGGTCTGGGATCACTGAGGGAGGCTGAGGCAGGTGACAGCAGGGCTGGAAGGTTATAAAGGGCAGAGGCTGATCTATTCTGGGTCTTCGTACGTTTCACCAGCTAAAGAGGCGCGACCCCAGAGCGACCGCCCCCCCCCCCGGCTGCTGCAGGATCCTGACGAGGTAAAGGGGACCCTGTGACCTGAACCCAGACAGACCCCGAAGGATTCCCAAGGGAAAGGCGAGCTTGCAAGCAGCACTGTGGTGGGAGATGGTTGTTTGCTTGTGATCTGGGCTCTCTGGGCTCTGTTAAGTGAAGAGCAATGGGGCTAGAACCCTGTGCGCAGTGTCTGTGCACGCCAGGCTACACTGGCCACACGGCCCCTGGAAGAGGGAACCCACCTAGCCCACGTCTTCAGAGGGAATTCTGGGAGAAGGGGTTAGGGGTTCAGTTACTGAGCTATTTGGGGGTCAGTGCTGGGCCTGGGGGTCTAAGGCAGGTGGGCCATGGGGCTCCATTTCTCTGAAGGGATAACAGACAGAGTCAAGTGCCCAGGAAATGTGCCCCAGAGGCCACATGAGAAACCAGCGCTACAGCCTGCTGAGACCCAGGGAAGCTCAGAGCACCAGTCCCCATCCTGGCTAATGGCCACTGATGGACCTATTCTCCAGGAATTTATCTAGTTCTTTTTTAAATCCTGTTATAGTTTTGGTCTTCACAGCATCCCCTGGCAAAGAGTTCCACAGGTTGACTTTATGTTGTGTGAAGAAATACTTCCATTTGTTTTTTTTAAACCTGTTGCCTATTAATTTCATTGGGTGACTGCTAGTTTTTGTGTCATGTGAAGGATTAAATAACATTTCCTTATTCACTTTCTTCACACCAATCATCATTTCATAGACCTCTAACATATCCCCCCCTTTGTGGTCTCTTTTCTAAACTGAAAAGTCCCAGTCATTTTAATCTGTCCTCCTGTTTCATACCCCTAACCATTTTTGTTGCCCATCTCTGCACCTTTTCCAATTCCAATATATCTTTTTTGGGATGGGGTGACCAGATCTGCACACAGTATTCAAGGTGTGCGCGTACCATGTATTTATATAGAGGCAACATGATATTTTCTGTCTTATTAGCTGTCCCTTCTTAATGATTCCCAATATTCTGTTCGCTTCTTTAACTGCCGCTGCACATTGAGTGGATGTTTTCAGAGAACTATCGACAGTGACTCCAAGATCTCTTTCTGTACCATCTGCAATTTTGCCAGCTCACCGTTTACCCATTTTTCCAGATCATTTATGAATATGTTGAATAGGACTGGTCTCGTAAAGACCCCTCAGGGATACCACTATTTTTCTCTCTCCAGTCTGAAAACTGATAATTTATTCCTACCCTTTGTTTCCCATCTTTTAACGAGTTACTGATCGATGAGAGGACTTCCCTCTTATTCCATGATGGCTTACTTTTCAAAAGTCAATTTAAATTATTATTTTTCTTTAAATTATATTTGTTTTAGAAATCTAGAACTGTTATGTGTTTTGGTGTAGTTTGCATTATCCTTATGTTAAATTTGCATTATCCTAACAAAACATTTAATTTATTCATATCTCTTTTATATGTTGCAGGTCAAAGTGAAAATGAAAAGACAAAAACAATACAACAATTTTTCCACGCAAAGGCCTCAAAAACTAACCAAGCTGAAGAACACATCAAGAACTAAGACTATATCAACATGTCATCTGAAGGGTCAAGTGGTGTATCTACATCCGACCAGCCCGAAGCACAAATACAGCTACCTACTGAAGAAACCATGTCTCCAAAACCTAAGGGCATTTCCCGAGGTTTGTCGGTCAAAGTGTGCCCATTTATTGAAGTTACAAAAGATGGCTACTGGTGCACCTCTTGCAAAAAAGCTTATGAAGAAGGAAAGCTTCCCAATGCTATAACTGGTAAAAGTGGAGGAGGTTTGTTTGTCAGATCGATCAGCAAAGCCAATGCTGACAAACTATGTGAAAAGGCTGCAAAACACCATGCCTCTGGACTGCATCAACATGCAGAAAGCCTTATAAGCCCCTTTTCAAAGCCAATTTTAGAAGTACTTAATGAGGCTCTTAAGAATGCTGGAGACACAACACAGTTCATGTGAACAAACATGGCTGTGACATCCTACTTTCTATTTAAGCAAGAGATACCACACACTACAAACTGGAGGCCAAAGTTAAGTGCATTGTCACTTGTCCATCCTGAAGTTGAACACTGGTTCCGAACAAGACGGGTAAATGCTCAGTAATTTTCTGCAAGAAACTCGACTGACTGGCTAGAAGCATGTGGTGCAAGAGTGAAAGACTCAACAGCTGAAAAAGTGAAGAACTCTCTCACCACATTCAAAAAATTTGCATACCTGGCTGATGGATGCACCGATGCAAGTGGGCATCAAGAATTAAGTCATTGTGTACGTTATCTTGATGTCAGTGGTAGGCCAGTAGATGCATTTCTAGATGTTCAAGTTACAGAAGACACATCGGCTGCACCTGTGAAAACTCACATCTTATAAGAGTTAAATGCTTGTCAGTTGGACCCCAAACAAACAGATGGCTGCTTGTGCATTTGATGGAGCTGCAAACTTCTCTGGAAGACATGGTGGAGTACAACCTTTGCTCAGAAAAAAGTGTAACCCTAATCTCTCCTATACACACTGCAGAGGCCATCTACTCCACCTAGCTCTAGTATGAGCTGCAGACTCTTCAAAAGACATTAAAAAAGCTATAAATGTAATGTTTTCATTATATTCTTTTTTCAGCAAGAGACCAAAAAGACTGAATATCTTGGAAAATATAGAAGAAACACTAGCACAGAAGTTGAAATTAGTCCAACCTGGGAAAACCCTCTGGCTTTCTCATGAGCGAACCTTGGCTGTTGTCTTAAAATTAGTGCAACCATTATTACTGACTTTGGAAAGTATCTACAAGATGGGATGGATCTAAGTAGTGAGGCTGGTGGATTACTTTTGCTACTATGTTCAGAGAAGACTATTGCCATTCTCTCTCTTGTAAGTCTACTGTTTAAACCACTTGGGTCATTGAACAATGCCATCCAGGCATCTGCTACAACAGTAGTAGATCTTTGTCCAGCAACAGAAGCTACATTTGGACCAATCATAGAGCTATCCATTGAAAAAGTACTGGAAGAAGCAAAGACTTCAGTCTAGAAGTTGACTAATGAAGCCATTTATATTGAATCCTTAAGTGAAGAGGACAAGAAGTGTTTGTTAAGACAACTGAAAAAGTACACAGACTTGATTCTAAAAAACCTGCAACAGCGACTTCTAGATTCTACTCAACCTCTGCGTAGCTTTTACAGATCCCTGTCCTATAAAACACCGACAGTTGAGTGGAGTGAGGCACTACCAGCAATGCGACTGCTATATGATCATGAAGAATAGAAACATTTTTCAGTTTTTACTATGGTGCCACACAGCCCACCTTCACCCTCACGGTCTGACCCCTCATCTGCCCTTACGCCCCCCCTCTCACCGTAAATTCGAACACTTCCCCTAATTTCAATTCCTGGGGAAAACACTGTCCAGGATGATTCAGTGTCTGGACTCTGGTAGCGATCTGGTGAGCCGCCAGCATGGGCAGCCCAATCGGATCTGGAAGAGAGGCCTCTCTGGGGGAAATAGGAGAGGGAGGCAGAGTTGAGCCCCCTGCCCATGCTCTAGCCCTGGGTACCAGAGTCTGGGAGGGCAGGGGAAGGACAGACCGAGAGAAGCCTCGACAGACCCAGATCCAAGCTTATTCATTGCATAAGAGGCCCAGCATGGTTCTGTGCCAGGGCCCACGGCAGGGGCTGCAGGCCGGGTGGGGCTCTCCGGTGCCCCAGGCTGGGGCTGGGCATCACTCCAGGCCTATCTTGCCGCAGCGTGTGGCCGTCCAGTCAATGCCAGCGCACTGGCAGTGGCAGGTGGAGTCGGTGCGAATGTCCCAGGAGCCACAGCCCATTCCGCAGGCACAGCCTGTGGGCTTGTACCCTGTGGGGGGATGGTGAGAGGTGAGTTAGGGGAGCAGCTGGTGGCAGGACGGGAGTCATGGGGGGCACCAAGGTGCCCTGCTGTCTCCTCCTCCCCAGCCCCCAGGGTATGGCCCTGAGGCTCCCTTGCAGCCAGGCCACTGCCCAAACAAGGGAGGTCAGTGAGAATCTCGCCCATTCCTCACAGAGGACTATTGTGCTATGTTCTTGCATAGCCAGGCAGTGACTGGAGAAGGAGCTATGGGGCTAGGACGCCCAGGGCCTATTCCCACCTCTGCCATTGATTCTGGGTGAGTCACTTCAATTGCCCTGCGCCTCAGTTTCCCTGCTTGCTAAGGATTAGTCTTTTGGTACTGAAATAAACTCTGGTATTGTTGCCATCTGAGCAAGCCCGGCATCAAGTTTGTGGAGCCTTTAGGAGCCCATGGAAACATCCTCCCACTCTATCCCCTGCTGGGTGACTGGGCTACACTGCCCTTCTGCTAGCCCTGCCTGTGCTCTGCTCCCACCCTCCGCCTCCAGCCGGGGAGTGGACTCTTGCCCAGTCCAGGTGGCTGGGAAATGGCACCTGAGAGGCAGTTTGCACGGGGAGGATGCGCTAAGATGGGGCGGGCTCTGCAGCTGTAGGGTGAGGGGATAGGGGTCAGACTCCTGGTCCTAGAGACCCTCCTTGACCCCAATCCTAGCGGCACCCACCTGACCCTCACTAGATCCCCCTACCAAGGTGCAGCCCAATAGCCAGGAGGGACAAGAGCCGGGAAACACCTCTGTAGCTGTTCTTACCTGCCTCCTCTGCCTTCTGTTTTGCCAATGCCTTTCCTCGCTGTACCTGGGCTTCTTTCACCTCCTTAAACACTGAAGACACCAATCGCTTCCATCTACTTAGAGTGTCAGCTCTTTGGGTCAGGGACCCTCTTGGTATTCGGTTTGTACAGCACCTAGTACAGCAGGGTCCTGGTTCATGAGTGGGACTCCCAGGAGCTACTCTAATACACCTAATACATAATGTACAGCACCCATTATAATGAGGTCCTGGGCCAAGACTGGGGCTCTGAGGCACTTGAGTAATACATCTAATAATGTACAGCGCCCAGCACAACAAGGTCATGGTCCAAGACTGGGGATCTGAGCACTACTGAAATTCAGATCGCAAGGATTCCTAGCCCCCCAGGTCCCCAGCTATGAAAGCTGGCCACAGAATGGGGGGAGGGCATTCCATGGAAAATTTCAATGAAAATGATGAGAGGGGAAAATCATATTTCACAATTTTTCAGAAAATCTACAACTTTTTGGTGTTCAGCAGCTGAAATCCTGCAGCTGAAAACTACCCAAAAATGTACAACAAATTCAGTTTTGGCTAAAAAGAAATTGTTTTTGTTTTTCCCCCTGCTTTTCTGATGAAAAATCAAAAATCTTTGCCGGAGGCAGATACATTCTGCAAAATGAGTTTAGTCAAATGCCCAATTTTCTGTCAGAAAAAAGTTTTGATGGAAAATTTCCCCTGGGGCTAGACTGGGCCTAATTCTCCTGGCCTCGTGTGACGAAGTGAGAATGTTCTTGACGTTTTCTCTGAATGTGGTATGTGTGCCTCAGTTTCCCCTGTGCATTTCTTGGGTGTCTAGGTGGGGGGATTAGGGGGTGTGATTGTTGCAGAGCCTTAGAGGGCCAGATTGATGCTGTCTACACAGAGAATGGCCGACACCCTGTCTCCTAGCAACTGATGGCCTGGGCCCCTCCCCTGCAAAGGTGCCAACTGAAGGTGTTGGAGAACAAAGAGATCAGGTGACTCCTGGCCTGGGAAAGAGACAAAGGCCAGAGGAGGTGCTGGAGAGTTTCAATTTGGAGCTGGCTGGGGAAATGGAGGGAGGCCCAGATGTGGCTCTGGCCTCCCTGCCCCCCAGGATGGACCAGACTGAGGGGTCCTGTTCTCTGTACCTACAAGCTCTGTTTTAACTGTGTTCCTGTCGTCTAATAAACCTTCTCTTTTACTAGCTGGCTGAGAGTCACGTCTGACTGTGGAGTTGGGGTGCAGGACCCTCTGGCTTCCCCAGGAGCCCCGTCTGTGCGGACTCGCTGGGGGAAGCACATGGTGTGGAAGGGGATGCTGAATGCTCCGAGGTCAGTCCCAGGAAGGTCGAAGCTGTGGAAGCTTCTTGTCCTGGACACAGTCTGCTCACAGCGAGGAGGTTCCCCAGAGTCCTGACTGGCTTCGTAGGGAGCAGTTCCAGAGCATCGCCCGGGGACTCCGTGACACCTCGTGCTCACAGAACCCAGCCTCTCCCCACAGGAGGTTATGGAGCATGCCCAGTAGCTCGGCCCACGCCATCAATGGCTCAGATGCTCTATTGGCAATGCCCATGCCCCTGGACTCCATGACTGCTCCTTATGGGTTGCGTGTGATGGATGATGCTCCAGCTTCTTCAGTGTTTTCTGTTGATCTAGAAATACTGGTTCTGCAGTCAAGACAGGAAACAAACGTACCTCGGTTTATCCTCTGGGAAAGGGCAGCATTTATCCTCTTTAATTCCCCAGTCATCTTCCGGTCTTAAAGCAACAACAAGAAAATGTTAAACAGGTGTAGTTTTCATTGTAGCTTTACAATTCCCTTAACTCAATCAGTCTGGACATTTCCCACAGAGGGGTGGGGAGAGTTGATGATTGTTTGGTAGGAAGGATCTCACTACACATACATATGCATCAGCATCCATATTCATCTATTGGCATACATACAGTTCCATCCATCCGAGCGTATAGACACATCCATCGACACATCCTCCATCCTTCAGTATACATACACATCCAACCAACCTCCATCCTTCAGTATGCATACACATCCCTGGCTGGGATGATTTAGTTGGGGTTGGTCCTGCTTTGAGCAGAGGGTAGGACTAGATGACTTCCTGAGGTCTCTTCCAACCCTAATCTTTTATGATTCTATGATCTTTTCATCCATCAGCATATATGCTTCCCTATCCATTCACACATCAGCATACATACTCAGCCTTCCATCTATCCATCCATCAACATACATACACTTCCATCCATCAGCATCCACACACATCCATCCATCCGTGTTCATATGCATCCATCCTCCAACCATTGGCATACATCCTCACCTATCCACCCATTGTCATACATACTCCTCTGTCCATTCACTCATCAGCATAAATACCTATCCTTCTGTCTATCCATCCATTGACATACATATACACACCCCTCCATCCATTGGTATTAGCACATGTATTTAGCCATCACACTGTATGTACTCATCTATTCCAAAACAAAAATTAATTCTGTAAAATACCATGTAAGGGTCACTAAGTGACTGTCAGGGTTCCCTCTACTCTCTGAACTCTAGGGTACAGATGTGGGGACCCGCATGAAAGACCCCCTAAGCTTATTTCTGCCAGCTTAGGTTAAAACTTCCCCAAGGCACAAATTCTTTGCTCTTGGAGGGTACACTGCCACCACCAAGTGATTTAACAAAGAATCAGGGAAAAGACCACTTGGAGTTCCTATTCCCCAAAATATCCCCCCAAGCTCTTACACCCTCTTTCCTGGGGAGGCTTGAGAATAATATCCTAAACAATTGGTTACAAAGTGACCACAGACCCAAACCCCTGGCTCTTAGGACAATAGAGAAATCAGTCAGGTTCTTAAAAGAAGGATTTTATTTAAAAAAAAAGGTAAAAATCACCTCTGTAAAATCAGGATGGAAAATAACTTTACAGGATAACAAAAGATTCAAAAACACAGCAGAACTTTCTCTAGGCTAAGTTTCAAATTTACAAAAACCAGGAATAAACCTCCCTCCAGCAAAGGAAAAATTCACAAGCTGAAAAAAAGATAATCTAACACTCCTTGCCTGGCTTTTACTTACAATTTCTGTAATATGAGAGACTTTTAGGATGGTTTATAGGAGAAGGAGTTTTCTGACCTGATGCTTCTCTGCTTTCCAAAAGAACACACACAAAAACAAAGCCTCCCCTCCCCCAAGATTTCAAAGGATCTTATTTCCCCATTGGTCCTTTTGGTCACGTGCCAACCAGGTTATTTGAGCTTCTTAACCCCTTACAGGTAAGGAGGAATTCTAGGCTACCCTTAGCTGTATGGTTATGACAGTGACATTAATGTATTGACCTATTATTACGTTCACAAAACCCAAGCACCCACAAGCAAGGGTCTGACTAGCTGAGAATACAATCTATCTAGCACTGCCCACCTAAAAAACACAAACACAACAGTCATATCCAGTGCAGAGAAATACATATTTAATCTTAACACAAGAGCTTTGATGCTGATCCGTGGATTGTTTATTTGTTTGAATGTCTGATTCTGGTATTATCAGTTAATATCTTTAGCCATTATTTTGACTTGTGATGTCTTGAGAAAGATGGAGAATAGATAGTTTAACAGGCTATACCCCAACAAAACCAGGTAAGCAGCACCATTGAGTGGATAGGGCACTGGCTTTGGGAGACTGGGTTCTATTCCTGGCTCTGCTACTGACCTGCTGGGTGACCTTGGGCAAGTCACTTCCCCTTTCTATGTCTCAGTTTCCCATCCTTTGCCTACTTAAATCATAAGCTCTTTGGGGCAGAGCCTGGCACAAGAGGACCCTGATCTCGCTTGGGGTCTCTAGGAACCCCGTAGTCTGTATGTTTCTATCTCATAAGGATCTCACGTTGTGTTGAACTGCTGGGATCACATGCAGGCCGACTTGGGGTCTAATCCAGAGCCCAACGATGTCAATGGACAGACTCCCATGGATCAGGCCCTCAGCAGAGAGGAGTCTTTGGGCTGTATATAGGTGGAAGGGTCTTTCCCCGCCTGGGATAAGGTCTTTTCTCCCACCCTAACCATCTGTGTTAAAACTGCCAACTGCACCCCATCTCTGTAGCTCCAGAATCCTGTCCCAAGGAGGTTTCGTGCTTTCCCCCTGATTTTCACTGTCTGATTCAGAGATTGCTAGGGTGAAATCCAGACAGCATTTTGCCATTGATGTTCATGGGCCCAGGGTTCCACCCCTCAAGTTCAATACCAGAAGGGACCAATGCAATTCAGTCTGAACTCCTGTAAAACAAAGGCCAGAGCAGTCCACACAGTGAACCCTGACTGGAGCCCAGGAACTGCTGGTGGAGCTGGGGTGGATCTGATAGCAAGAACCACTCAGTCTGGTTTTAAAGCGGCTAAAGTCCAGGACAGTCCACCACACCCCTGGGTCAGCTGTCCCAATGGTTAATTCCCTGCCCTGTTCAAACTATGCACCTTATATAGCACAGTCTGAACTTGCTCTCAGCCTTTGGATCTGTTAGATTAAAGAGCCCCGTGGCTGTCAGAAAAATCATAGAATCATACAAATTCAGGGCTGAAGGACTCTCAAGAGGTCATTTAGTCCAGTCCCCTGCACTAAGGTAAGACCACGTAAACCAAGCATCCCTACAAGTGTTTGTACAACCTGTTCTTAGAAACCTCCAATGATAGGGATTCCACAACTCCCGAGGTCACCTGTTCCAGAGCTTAACTAATATCCAGCCTAAATCTCCCTTGCTGCAAACTGCACCAGTTCCTTCAAAGCTGGGACATGAAGAACAACTGATCACTATCCTCATTATAACAACCTGTTACAGAGCCGTAAACTGTCATCAGGTGTGTGTCCCCCACCCGCCCCTGCCAGCCTTCTCTTCTCTAGGTTAAACATGCCCATTCTTCCAATCTCTCCTCAGAGGGCAGGTTTTCTAACCCCCTGATCAATTATGTTGCTTTCTGCTGGACTCTCCAGTTTGTTCATGTCTTTCTTAAAGTGTGGCACGGACAATTGGACACAGGACTCCAGCTGAGGTTTCCCCAGTGCCGGGGGGAGCAGAACAATTAGCTCCTGTGTGTCTTACATGCAAGACTCCACAATGACATTTGCCTTTTTCAGAACAGCATCACATTGTTGACTCATATTGTATTTGTGGTAGATCTTTTAGGGCCGGCTGTGCTGCAGAAGTTCCTCCCCATAGATCCCTAGTGACCTCTTAACTTTCTCTCTGATAAGCTAAACAGATGGTGCTCCTTTAGTGTCTCATTCTCAGGCAGGTGTTCCACACCTCAAATGGTCATAGAACCTGGGGTCTTTTTTGAACCTTTCACAGGTGATCACCCATCTGCTTGGCGGCCAGGGCTGGATGGGGGCAGACTCACTGTTCACGACTGTGAGCGAGAGGAGAGCGATCCACATGAGAAAGCACATGGCCATCAGGAGGTACAGCATCAGCATGTGTTTCTGCTCCCGGGTTCTCCCTTTAGAATCATAGAAGATTAGGGTTGGAAGAGACCTCAGGAGGTCATCTAGTACAATCCCCTGCTCAAAGCAGGACTTTGGCAGGCTGTGGGGTGGATGGAGCTGTAGGGGCTGGAAAACAGCTGTTGTTACATTTGAGCAGGTTCTGGGTATGTTCTGTATGTGCTAACATGTGCCGTACACAGTAGGGGATTAACACATGGGCCCATGGGGCCAGTACCCAAGGGCCTGGCCAATTTGGGTGCCCCCACAGGAGCCCTGGAACCTGTGTAGAAATCTGGGGAGGCCACCAGTGCTGGAACTGTGGCCCTGCCCCTGTTCCTTCTCTCTTCCCAAGGCCCTGCCCCCTGGCCAGGCCAGAAGTCAGAGCCGGGCCATGGCAAGAGCCACCCAAGGAGCCTGGGATGCTGGGAGGAACCCTGAACCCATCTCCTGCCTGAGGAGTGGGAGGGTGGGGTGCACAGGGTACCCGAAAGCAGCCCCCAGCCCATGTCCCTGCCCCCTGGGGTGCATTGCCCAGGGCAGGTGGAGGGTCCGGGGCTCCCCAAAGTGGCCCGGAGCCAGCTCTTACCATGGCCCAGCTCTGGCTGCCAGCCTGGCCAGGGGGCATGGCCTGCAGGGTGTGAAGCCCTGTGGTGAGAAGCAGCTAAGGCCCACCTCTGCCCCCACCACCACGAAAAGGCTGGCGCTTCTAACAGGGACTGAGCTGCATAGCGGGGGAGCTGATCACCTTCTCAGCGCCCTGCCGCAAAGTTCAGCCCTGGCCGCTGCTCTGCGCCTGCCCATGTTAAAAGATGTGCAGGCATGGGCCTCCCTCTTTTAAAAGTCGGGGGCTATGGCTCCTCTGCCCCCCCGCCCCTCCACCCCAGTTCCGGTGTTCTTGGGTCCCCGGGGTGTGGAGGGCCCAAATGTTCTTTTTGCCCAGGGTCCCAATAAATCATAATCCGCCTCTGGGGCCGTACATCACAGTAATACCTGGCATTTACACAGGGGTTTCCACCCCTAGATACCAGAGCCTGGCTGGCTTGGTGAATCCATGGTCAGCTGCCATGCTGCCTATGGGTGGAGCGGGAGGGGAAGGTAGGGGGAGGGAGTGATGGATGACTCAGCCCTATCTGCCTAGAGCTGGGCCCGGGCAGTAGTTGGGTGACCTCCCCAAACAAACCACAGCTCCCTGGATGCTGTAGAGGGTGGTGTGAACTCAGTGCTGTGCTTCAGGGAAGGTGGTGAGGACAGGGGCACTGTGCGGAAGGGATCAAGGTGGGGGGCTCAGTAGGGGGCGCTCTCCCCATGCAGTCAGTGCTGACCGCAATGCCCCAGTGTGGCAGTAGGAGGTGCTGTGCTGAAGGGAGCAGGGTGGGGGGCTCAGTAGGGGGCGCTCTCCCCTGGCAGTCAGCGCTGGCCCCAGTGCCCCAGTGTGGCACTAGAAGGCACTCCATGCCCTGCTGGCTTGGGACTGGTTCTTTTCATCCTCCTGCCTGGTGAACTCACCACAACCTTGCGGTTCACATATATGTCGTTCATGTCCATGGCCCCGTCCCGCGACTCAGTTCGACCATTCTGTGAGCTGTCTTTCCAGCTCTGATCCCGATGACGCAACAGAGCATCTTATTTCAGCAACAGGCCCTGTTGCGTAATCCCAGACAGCATCAGAGCCGGGGGGAGCAAACGGGGCTGCATTTCCGAGACGCTGCTGCTGGGTCCAAGAGCAAAGGACTACAGCAGCGTCTCCTGACTATGCTGGACCTGGGAGAGCAGGTGCCTGGGGGCTGCTGTTCAAACCAGCACTGCCTCCAGGTGTGGAGCAACAGGGTAGGAGAAAACCACTGCAGATGCGTGGGTGTGGGAAGGGAGGTTCTCTCCAGCCCAGGCAGAGAAATGACCCAAGCAAAGGGTGGGAATTTCAAGACATCAGCTGGGGCCAAAGTTGGGGTGAGATGATGAAATCAGATCCTCCGGGGCTCTTCGGATCAGAATCTGTATCTCCATGGCAAACTGGCCCAGTGTGGTCTTGATCGTTTATTAGGTGTATCATGGTAGGACCCCACTGGTTAGGGTTAGGACCGCACTGGATGCTCATTCCAATGCACTACTGATGGATGAACCTCCAAAGTCCGTAATACACCTAAGAAATAATACTAATGCCAATGGGACTGGATTGACCCAGGTCCTGGGGCTGACTGTTTGGAAGGGCATGGTGCGTAGAGTCAGGGAGGTGGCATTAGGTTGGGGATCCAGGAGGGTTTCCAGCAGCAGAGAAGTCTTTAGAAAATAGCCAGGGAACGCCCCCAGGACTTGTTTCCGCTGGAGTTTGGCCCAAGCTACAATACCAGATCCAAAGCATTCCCAGTGCTACGATTTTGTCATGAGTCTCATGCTGTTTGACGTTAAAGCCCCAGCTCTGGGAGTCATGGGATTACAGGAGACTCTTGCTTTCTTCTTTTTTTTAAAGCAGGTTTTCTGCCCGCGCACAGGAAAGCTGGAAAATGTGACGCGGCAAGGCTCAGAATCCAGCAGGTAAAGAAACAGAATCCAATGCATATGATTTTTTTTTTAATTACGACTTTTCAGCCAACCCCCTGATTTTGCTCAACTCATCATTTTTGAAGGTTTGGGGCTGGTGATGCTCTTAAAGAGGCAAGATTTTTGCTAGGAAACATGGCTTTTTTATTGCCATTGCATCTAGCCTGGCTGAAGTCATGGGCCATTGATAACTGATTCAAATGGGTTGTTAGGAAGGTGGCGTTGTGCTGGGGATCTGGAGGCGCTACCAGGAACAGGGAGACTCCAGGAAATGTTGATAAAGTTCCCACCAGAGATGGGCCCAGCTAATGAAGCCCAGATCCAAGAGACAAACTGCACAGAGCTAGGGGAGTAGTTCGGCCTTCCACTACTGCCCAGTCCAGGACAGGATGTCGGGAATGGAGTGGAGACACAGACTGGGAATTTGGGGAGTTGTCATAAATATAAAGGGAAGGCTAACCACCTTTAAATCCCTCCTGGCCAGAGGAAAAAACCCTTTAAGGGATAAGAAGCTAGGATAACCTCCCTGGCACCTGACCAAAATGACCAGTGAGGAGACAAGATACTTTCAAAGCTGGAGGGGGGAGAAACAAAGGTTCTCTCTGTCTGTATATTGCCTTTGCCGGACCAGAACAGGAATGCAGGTTAGAACTCCTGTAAAGAGTCAGTAAGCAATCTAGTTAGATATGCGTTAGATTCTGTTTTGTTTAAATGGCTGATAAAATAAGTTGTGCTGAATGGAATGTATATTCCTGTTTTTGTGTCTTTTTGTAACTTAAGGTTTTGCCTAGAAAAATAAGCTTAGGGGGTTTTTCATGCAGGTCCCCACATCTGTACCCTAGAGATCATAGTGGGGAAGGAACCTTGACAGGAGTAGACTCTGCTCTAGGTACCACGATGTCTCCTGGGAATTGTAGTTCAGATATGCCATGCCTTCACTCTTCCCCAGGGGCCCCTCCCCAGACAGCATCCTAGTAAATGTATGAGCCATCAAGAATGAAATGAGCCACATTTCCCAAGGAAAATCTTTTCTCTTTAATGAGGACTTTTTCCCAGTGGCTGGCTGGCCATCATTTAAATGAGGGGTGGGGTGAAGAGGGGCCATAAAGGCAAGGGAGGGAGCAGATGTCATCATCCACACTGCTGAGGATTCCCGTTACCTCCTCGGAGATGCAGCAAAGCAGACGTGCAATAGATGAGGGTCCCGGATACAGAGTGAAATGCACAGTGAGGCTTGGAAGCACCTGGCATAGCAGGGAGCTCTTGTTGACTGAATGCTGGCAGTGGGAGCATGAGACTCCAAAACTTTTTGGGGGCTGAAATAAACTCTGGTACTGTTGCCGTCTGAGCAAGCCCGGCATCAAGTTTGTGGAGCTCTTAGGAGCCCATGGAAACATCCTCCCCATTGGAATCACTGGGAGTTAGAAGCCTCTGAGAATCTGGCCCTTAGGAGTCCAAGCCTCTTTGAAAGTCAGGGGGAATTGCTGATTTTCAGAGACTTGGGCTCTTAAGAAGAGCTGGAGGACATTTTTCACCCAAAATCATTTTTCAGAGAAAAATGTGGATTTGGCACCACAGAAACACTCCTCAAATTCATGCCAATGTCTCTGAATTGTTTCAGTTGGGAAAAAAACCTCCAAAAAAAAATTGAAAGAATTTGATTTTCTGGTTCCAAACTAGTTTTTGTTTTGAAAGTCTCTCTAATTTAATTTGAAAAAAATCAAAAACATTCAAAAATGCTTCAAATAAAAACTAATTGAATGAAATAAGGGGTGTTTTTTACTTTTCAATTCAGTCAAAATTTCATAGTTTTCAATTTAGCCCAACACAATTTTATAAAAACTTTTTGCTTTACCTACGAATTTGGAAAATTTCATTTTGGGTTCAACCTGAAACTATTTCGCCCTGTTTCTCTGGGATTGCCAAAGAACTGAGAAAGCCATTATTCACTTCAAAATTCCACCCCCAAGTATTAGAAAAAAATACAGTGGGCCAATTCTACTCGCTCCATCTGTCCAACCTGTCTGAGAGCGTCAGTTTGTTCCATGCACACACTGGTGACAGCTGCACGCCAGCTCTCAGCCAGCCCAGGGTAGATCCAGAGTGAAGCCACGCTAGAGTCACACCTCAGATCGGGGCGTGGGTGGCCCTTTGTGTCTCTATCAGACACTGATGCCAAGAGAGAGGACTCGGAGCCTTTCGTTTTTACAGCAGGTGAGCACTTCAAAGCTGCTGCTGGTTTGTTGTGGCAAAGGGTTGTTACCCACCCAGTGGCTGCTCAGTGGGAATGCATGGGAGGGTCTTGGCTTAGCTCCCCACAAGCCACACAAATGCCATCTGGCGGAGAGGCCAAGGGCTGAGTGGGCTGTGGAGAAGGGGGACCCACAGCGCACTGTCCCCAGTCCAGGGCTCAGGCAAGCTGCTGCCCCCTTTGAGCTCCTCAGGAGCTTGGAGGCTTGGTCATCGAGGCTGGAAACAAGACAAAAACATCCCTGCTCAGCAAGGCCCAGTGGGTGGGAGCCAGTTCCCCATCCCCTCCCATGGCAACCAAGCTCACCTCCACCTGAGCCCTCTGATAGCCCCTCCTCTTGCCACCTAGTGCTTCCATCCTTTGGACCGGCCCAGATCCCTCTGTGTGGGGGATTGGGAAGGGACCACCACAGCGAACCCATCCACAAGAGGGGCCTGGCCCATGACGGGGACTCTGAGCAGCTGGTGAGCAGGGATGGGGCAGAAGAAGGGACTCACCCACGTACAGAGGTGGGTGCTTCGGATCTGTGAGAAGTGGAGTTACCTTGGCCAGCAGCGCCCCATGATCTGCACCCGTCTGTGCCCCAACCACTGCTTCACGCCCACAGGGGATGCATGGAGCAGCATCGCTGGGCCTAAAGGAGCCCCACAGAGAACACAGCCCAAGGGCTGTATGCCACAGGCTCTCTTCCTGCTGCTCGGTGAGAAGGGCTGATCCAGCCATGCGTGTGGGGTAGTGAATGGGGTCCCTGGGTCACTCTTGTCTCATGGAGCCTGATTTCCCAAAGAAGCTCAAGGCTTGGATTTCCAGCCACCATCAGGGCTTCATTTCCCAGACTCCTCAGCAGTCCCCGTTGGGAGGGTTATGGCCAATTTCTCAAGGGGGCTCTGCCCCCAGCATGCTAAACACGAAGAATCTCGCCCATTCCTCACAGAGGACTATTGTGCTATGTTCTTGCACAGCCAGGCAGTGACTGGAGAAGGAGCAGTGGGGCCAGGATGCCCAGGGCCTATTCCCACCTCTGCCATTGATCCTAGGTGGGTCACTTCAATTGCCCTGCGCCTCAGTTTGCCTGCTTGCTAAGGATTAGTCTTTTGGAGCTGAAATAAACTCTGGTATTGTTGCTGTCTGAGCAAGCCCGGCTTCAAGTTTGTGGAGCCTTTAGGAGCCCATGGAAACATCCTCCCGCTCTATCCCTTGCTGGGTGCCCGGACTACACCACCCTTCTGCTAGCCCTGCCTGTGCTCTGCTCCCACCCTCCACCTCCAGCCAGGGAGTGGACTCTCGCCCAGTCCAGGTGGCTGGAAAATGGCACCTGAGAGGCAGTTTGCACGGGGAGGATGCGCTAAGATGGGGCGGGCTCTGCAGCTGTAGGGTGAGGGGATAGGGGTCAGACTCCTGGTCCTAGACACCATCCTTGACCCCAATCCTAGCAGCACCCACCTGACCCCCACTAGATCTGCCTACCGAGGTTGGTGAATACCCACTTCCCAGGTGCAGCGCAATGGCCAGGAGGGGTGAGAGCCAGGAAACACCTCTGTAGCTCTTCTTACCTGCCTCCTCTGCCTTCTGTTTTGCCAATGCCTTTCCTAGCTGAACCTGGGCTTCTTTCAACTCCTTAGACACTGAGGACACAAGCAAGAGGCATCTGATCTCAGCACAACAAGGCAATTTCAGTATGAGGGCCCCTCCCCCAATCAATTCCATCTACTTAGAGTGTCAGCTCTTTCGGTCATCGACTCTCTTGGTATCCAGTTTGTACAGCGCCTAGCACAGCAGGATCCTGGGTCATGAGTGGGACTCCCAGGCGCTGCTCAAATACACCTAATACATAGTGAACAGCACCCAGAGTAATGGGGTCCTGGGCCAAGACTGGGGCTCTGAGGCACTACTGTAATACATCTTATAATGTACAGCGCCCAGCACAACGAGGTCATGGTCCATGGCTGGGGCTTCTAGCTCTACTGGAATTCAGATCACAAGGATTCCTAGCCCCCCAGGTCCCCAGCTATGAAAGCTAGCCACAGAATGGGGGGAGGGCATTCCATGGAAAATTTCAACGAAAATGATGAGAGGGGAAAATCATATCTGCCAAAATTTTCACATTTTTTTCAGAAAATCCACAACTTTTGGTGTTCAGCAGCTGCTGCAGCTGAGAATGGCCCAAAAACGTACAACAATTTCAGTTCTGGCCAAAAAAAAATATTTTTTTTTGCTTTGTTTTTTTGATGAAAAATCAAAAATCTTTGCCGGAGGCAGATACATTCTGCAAAATGAGTTTAGTCAAAAGCCCAATTTTCTGTCAGAAAAAAGTTTGGATGGAAATTTCCCCCCCAGCCCTACCCACTGCACCACATGCTGGGGCTACCTGGGCCTAACTCTCCTGGCCTTTGTGCTCACAGAACCCAGCCTCTCCCCACAGGAGGTTATGGAGCATGCCCATTAGCTGTGCCCCGGGCCCACGCCATCAATGGCTCAGATGCTCTATTGGCAATGCCCATGCCACTGGACTCCATGACTGCTCCTTATGGGCCGCATGTGATGGATGATGCTCCAGCCTCTTGTGTTGTCTGTTGACCTAGAAATATGGTTCTGCAGTCTAGACAGGAATCAAACGTACCTTGGTTTATCCTCTGGGAAAGGGCAGCGTTTATCCTCTTTAATTCCCCAGTCATCTTCTGGTCTTAAAGCAACAACAACAAAATGTTAAACAGGTGTAGTTTTCATTGCAGCTTTACAATTCCCTTAACTCAATCAGTCTGGACATTTCCCACAGAGGGGTGGGGAGAGTTGATGATTGTCTGGTAGGAAGGATCTCTCTACACATACATACACATCGGCATCCATATACATGTATTCATCTATCCATCCATTGGCATACATACACTTCCATCCATTGGCATATAGACACATCCATCGACACATCCCCCATCCTTCAGCATCCTTCCCCGGGAGGCTAATATGAGAGGGAAAGGAGTCCACGAGAGATGGCTGTATTTCAAAGAACCTTATCGAGGGCGCAGGAACAAACCATCCCGATGTGCAGAAAGAATAGCAAATATGGTAGGCGACCAGCTTGGCTTAACAGTGAAATCTTTGGTGAGCTTAAACTCAAAAAGGAAGAAATGGAAATTTGGACAGATGATTAGGGAGGAGTATAAAAATATTGCTCGAGCATGCAGGGGTGTAATCAGGAAAGACAAGGCACAATTGGAGTTGCAGCTAACAAGGGATGTGAAGGGGAACAAGAAGGGTTTCTACAGGTATGTTAGCAACATGAAGAAGGTCAGGGAAAGTGTGTGGCCCTTACTGAATGGGAGAGGCAACATAATGACAGAGGATGTAGAAAAAGCTGAAGTACTCAATGCTTTTTTTGCCTTGGTCTACACAGACAAGGTCAGCTCCCAGACTGCTGCTCTGGGCAGCACAGCATGGGGAAGAGGTGAACAGCCCTCAGTGGTGAAAGAACAGGTTAAGGACTATTTACGCACAAGTCCGTGGGTCCAGATCTTAGGCTTCCGAGGGTGCTGAGGGATTTGACTGATGTGATTGCAGAGCCACTGGCCATTATCTTTGAAAATTTGTGGTGATTGTGGGAGGTCCCGGATGATTGGAAAAAGGCAAATATAGTGCCCATATTTTAAAAAGGGAAGAAAGAGAACCCAGGGAACTACAGACTGGTCAGCTCACTTCAGAGCCTGGCAAAATCATGGAGCAGGTCCTCAAGGAATCCATTTTGAAGCACTTGGAGGAGAGGAAGGTGATCAGGAACAGTCAACATGGATTCACCAAGGACAAGTCATGCCTGACTAACCTGATTGCCTTTTATGATGAGATAACTGGCTCTGTGGATATGGGGAAACCAGTGGTTGTGATATATCTTTGACTTTAGCAAAGCTTTTGATCCGGTCTCCCACAGTATTCTTGCCAGCAAGTTAAAGAAGTATGGGCTGGATGAATGGACTATAAGGTGGATAGAAAGCTGGCTAGATAGTCAGGCTCAATGGGTAGTGATCAATGGCTCCATGTCTATTTGGCAGCCGGTATCAAGTGGAGTGCCCCAGGGGTCGGTCCTGGGGCCAGTTTTGTTCAACATCTTTATTAATGATCTGGATGATGGGATAAATTGCACCCTCAGTGAGTTCGCAGATGACACTAAGCTGGGGGGAGAGGTAGATATGCTGGAGGATAGGGATAGGGTCCAGAGTGACCTAGACAAGTTGGAGGATTGGGCCAAAAGAAATCTGATGAGGTTCAACAAGGACAAGTGATGAGTCTAGAATTTAGGAAGAAAGAATCCCATGCACCACTATAGGCTTGGGACCGACTGGCTAAGCAGCAGTTCTGCAGAAAAGCACCTGGGGATTACAGTGGACGAGAAGCTGGATATGAGTCACCAGTGTGCGCTTGTTGTCCAGAAGGCCAACGGCATATTGGGCTGTATGAGTAGGAGCATTGCCAGCAGATCAAGGGAAGTGATTATTCCCCTCTATTTGGCACTGGTGAGGCCACACCTGGAGTATTGCGTTCTGTTTTGGTCCCCTCACTACAGAAGGGATGTGGACAAATTAGAAAGAGTCCAGTGGAGGGCAACGAAAATGATTAGGGGACTGGAGCACATGACTTACGAGGAGACGCTAAGGGAACTGGGGTTATTTAGTCTGCAGAAGAGAAGAGCGAGGGGGGATTTGATAGCAGCCTTGGAAGGCGGGTTCCAAAGAGGATGGAGCTGGGCTGTTCTCAGTGGTGGCAGAACAAGAAGCAATAGTCTCAAGTTCCCCAGTCATCTTCTGGTCTTAAAGCAACAACAAAATGTTAAACTGGCATCATTTTCATTGCAGCTTTACAATTTCCTTAACTTTATCAGTCTGGAGGAATGAGGAATGGGGAGAGTTGATGACTGTCTGGTAGGAAGGATCTCTCTACGCACATACGCATCGGCATCCATACACATGTATTCATCCATCCATCCATTGGAATACATACACTTCCATCCATCGGCATATAGACACACCCATGGACACATCCTCCATCCTGCAGCATCCATACTCATCCAACCAACCTCCATCCTTCAGTATGCATACACATCTCTGGCTGGGATGATTTAGTTGGGGTTGGTCCTGCTTTGAGCAGGGGATTGGACTAGATGACTTCCTGAGGTCTCTTCCAATTATATCTTTTATGATTCTATGATCTTTCCATCCATCAGCATATATGCTTCTCAATCCATTCACCCGTCAGCACACATACTCAGCCATCCATCCATCAACATACATTCACTTCCATCCATCACATCAACATACATTCACTTCAGCATCCATACACATTCATCCATCCATTGGCATTCATATGCATCCATCCATCCATCCATCCATCCTCCATCCTCCTTCCACTGGTATACATACTCCTCTATCCATTCACTCATCAGCATAAATACTCATCCTTCTGTCTACCCATCCATTGGCATACATACATACACCTCTCCATCCATCGGTATTAGCACATATATTTAGCCATCACACTGCATGTACTCATCTATTCCAAAACAAAAAACAATTCTGTAAAATACCATGTAAGGGTCACTACGTGACATTAATGTATTGACCTATCATTACGTTCACAAAACCCAGGCACCCACAAGCAAGGGACAGACTAGCTGTGGATACAATTTATCTAGCACAGCCCACATAAGAAACACAAACACAACAGTCATATCCAGTGCAGACAAACACGTATTTCATCTTAACACAAGAGCTTTGACGCTGATCTGTGGATTGTTTATTTGTTTGAATGTCTGATTCTGGTATTATCAGTTAATATCTTTAGCCATTATTTTGGAAAGTACTTTGACTTCTGATGTCTTGAGAAAGATGGAGAATAGATAGTTTAACAAAACCAGGTAAGCAGCACCATTGAGTGGATAGGGCACTGGCTTTGGGAGACCTGGGTTCTATTCCTGGCTCTGCCACTGACCTGCTGGGTGACCTTGGGCAAGTCACTTCCCCTTTCTATGTCTCAGTTTCCCATACTTTGCCTACTTAGATCATAAGCTCTTTGGGGCAGAGCCTGGCACAAGAGGACCCTGATCTCGCTTGGGGTCTCTAGGAACCCCGTAGTCAACTGTCCCAATGATTAATTCTCTGCCCTGTTCAAACTATGCACCTTATATAGCACAGTCTGAATTTGCTCCCAGCCCTTGGATCTGTTAGATTAAAGAGCCCCCTGGCTGTCAGAAAAGTCATCGAAACATAGAAATTCAGGGCTGAAGGAATCTCAAGAGGTCATCTAGTCCAGCACTGAGGTAGGACCACGTAAACCAAGTATCCCTATAGATGTTTGTCCAACCTGTTCTTAGAAACCTCCAATGATAGGGATTCCACAACTCCCGAGGTCACCTGTTCCAGAGCTTAACTAATATCCAGCCTAAATCTCCCTTGCTGCAAACTGCACCAGTTTCTTCAAAGCTGGGACATGGAGAACAACTGATCACTGTCCTCATTATAACAACCTGCTACAGATCTGTAAACTGTCATCAGGTGTGTGTCCCCTGCCAGCCTTCTCTTCTCTAGGTTAAACATGCCCAGTTCTTCCAGTCGTTCCTCAGAGGGCAGGTTTTCTAACCCCCTGATCAATTATGTTGCTTTCTGCTGGACTCTCCAGTTTGTTCATGTCTTTCTTAAAGTGTGGCATGGACAATTGGACACAGGACTCCAGCTGAGGTTTCCCCAGTGCCGGGGGGAGCAGAACAATTAGCTCCTGTGTGTCTTACATGCAACACTCCAGAATGACATTTGCCTTTTTCACAACAGCATCACATTGTTGACTCATATTGTATTTGTGGTAGATCTTTTAGGGCCGGCTGTGCTGCAGAAGTTCCTCCCCATAGATCCCTAGTGACCTCTTAACTTTCTCTCTGATAAGCTAAACAGATGGTGCTCCTTTAGTGTCTCATTCTCAGGCAGGTGTTCCACACCTCGAATGGTCATAGGACCTGGGGTCTTCTCTGAACTTTTCACAGGTGATCACCCATCTGCTTGGTGGCCAGGGCTGGATGGGGGCAGACTCACCGTTCACGACTGTGAGCGAGAGGAGAGCGATCCACATGAGAAAGCAAACGGCCATCAGGAGGTACAGCATCAGCATGTGTTTCTGTTCCCGGGTTCTCCCTTTGGCAGGCTGTGGGGTGGATGGAGCTATAGGGGCTGGAAAACAGCTGTTGTTACAATTGAGCAGGTTCTGGGTATGTTCCCTATGTGCTAAGATATGCGCTGTACACAGGGGGAAATTAATGCATGGGCCCACGGGGCCTGTGCCCAAGGGCCCGGACAATTTGGGGGCCCCCACAGGAGCACTGGAACCTGTGTAGAAGTCTGGGGAGGCTACCGGTGCCGGAACTGTGGCCCTGCCCCCTGCCCCCCCTCTTCCCCCCGAGGTCCTGCCCCCTGGCCAGGCTGGAAGCCAGAGCCGGGCCATGGTAAGAGCTGCCTAGGGAGTCTGGGCTGCTAGGGGGAACCCCGTACCCTCCACCTGCCCTTGGGGGGGGCAGGGTGTCCCTGCCCCCTGGGGTGCATTGCCCAGGGCAGGTGGAGGGTCCAGGGCTCCCCACAGTGGCGCAGGACCATGGCCCAGTGCTGGCTTCTGGCCTGGCCAGGGGGCAGGGCCTGCAGGGTGTGGGGCCCTGTGGCGACGAGGAGCTAAGACCCACCTCAGCCCCCACCACCACAAAGAGGCTGCCGCTTCTAGCAGGGGGTATTAATCCCCGAGAGCTGGGAATGGTCTTTATTCCAGCATCTCTCCTAGACAGTTTGGGAAGAACGCTGTGTTTGCCCCGGTGTTGGCCATGCCTGCAGCTAGCTGGGCTGGAGTAACGGAAGCAGCTGTCTCTGAGCCCAGGGACCAGCCTCTCACAACTTTCCAGGTAGATGTCTCCCCAGCAAGACCCTTGCACAGCCTCTCCCACCAGTACAGCTGCCCTGTGGGACGGAGAAGGCAGGGAGGTTGTTGCTCGGCTAAGGTGTCTTTCCCTCCTCCCACCCCGCCGTGGACAGGCATCCCATTTTACTGCTTACTCCCCTTCCCTCTGCCTCCAGGCCATATTTCCACTGGAGTAATTCCATCCTGTTACCCTTCCAGCTGGATACAGGATTACTCTTCACTTCCTGTCCTAAACTGTTGTTAGACAGCTGCCTTGCCCCCTCCTCAGAAGTGGCTGCGTTTCAGCGCTGTGTGAGTGAGTGATCTCTGTGACGCACCACAGTGCAGCTGTTAAACAGTTGCTACATCCCACCCCAGCCGTGGCTGCATTTCAGCGTGGGACAGCTGATCCCTTTCCACGTAAGCAGTATAAAGCATTTTTGAGATCCTTCATCTGGCACTAGAATGCAGCCACTTCTGGGGCTGGGGGTGCTCGTGCCATGCTGTTCTGACTTACCTGGGTCTGAGGGAGGCATTTCTGCTGGAGGCTGGTGATTCTTCTTGTCAGTCGTCACCGATATATTTTCGTAAACAGGAATTTCATCATCAGACCACTCCACTGCTGCAAAACAGGCAGGGTTTTTTTTAAAAAAGGATGATTTCAAACTGGAACAAACTAAGCCTTGTCATTAGCAGAGTTGAAAATTGAAAAATTTTCCCATATAAACGTGTGTGTGTGTGTGTGTGTGTGTGTGTGTGTGTAATTTTATTTGTTTTGTTACAAACCAGACTCTTTTTTTCAAAAACAATTTTTTTTTCAATTTTCATCCAAAACCTTGTGGAAAAGCCCAAAAATGCATTGGGGCTTTTGGTTCATTGGAAATATTTATTTTCTGAAGAACCCCAAAAATATTAGAAAAAACTGTGATGAAAGAAATAAATATTTTTGCTGATATTTTTCTCCAGGGTGAAAAAAAAGTCCTGATTTGATCTAGTCACTAGCTGACTGGTGCCTCTGTGCCATGGCTGCCCTCCACTGGCATAAACCTCTGCCCTCTGTGGTCTCTGTACTTCCCTGCTAACACTGGTTCAAATCTGCTCAGCTGTGGGTCTGGGTACTATTACAAATAACAACTAGTACTGCCTTTCCTGACTGCGCTATGATCAGCCACCTCTGGGTCAGGCAAGCTGGGGTGGAAATTAAATCCTGGCTCAAATCAGCCCCCCCAAATCCTTCTAGTGATTCAAATTTGGCTGCAGTTCTGCTCTACCGAGCTGCCTAAGCCAGAGGTTCCCATGTTGTGGCCCATGGACAGCTTGCTGGTGGTCTGTGGGCAGCTGGCTCCTCTTCCACATGAGCTGTAGTGGCCACAGGGCTGTTATTCCGGATGGGGTGCTGTCAGGACAGGCTCCGCGCTATTGGAACCCGCTGCTTGGATGCCGCGTGGGTCTGAGTTGGCGACTGGTGCTGGCTTTTACCTCCCTGCCCTGCTGGCTTGGGACTGGTTCTTTTCATCCTCCTGTCTGGCGACCTCACCATAACCTCGTGGTTCACATATATCTCATTCGTATATGGCCCCGTCCGGCAACTGGGTTCAACCATTCTGTGAGCTGTCTCTCCAACACTGATCCCGATGACGCAACAGAGCATCTTATTTCAACAACGGGCCCTGTTGCATAATCCCAGATGGCGTCAGAGCCGGGGGGAGCCAAAGGGGCTGCATTTCCGAGATGCTGCTGCTGAGTCCAAGAGCAAAGGACTATAGCAGCATCTCCTGACTATGCTGGCCCTGGCAGAGCAGGTGCCTGGGGGCTGCTGTTCAAACCAGCACTGCCTCTAGGTGTGGAGCAACAGGGCAGATGCGTGGGTGTGGGAAGGGAGGTTCTCTCCAGCCCAGGCAGAGAAATGACCCAAGCAAAGGGTGGGAATTTCAAGACACCAGCTGGGGCCAAAGTTGGGGTCAGATGACGAAATCAGGTCCTCTGGGGCTCTTCGGATCAGAATCTGTATCTCCATGGCAAACTGGCCCAGTGTGGTCTTGATCGTTTATTAGGTGTATCACTGTAGTGCTGGAGTCCAGGTCATGGACTAGGACCCCACTGTGCTAGGCGCTGTACATTTTTTATTAGGTGTACTATTTTAGTGCCTAGGAACCAATGGATCAGGACCCCATTGTGCTGGGTGGTGCACGAATGCAGACCAAGAAGGCAGCTCCTGCCCTATCCCCAGAACCCCATCCCCAGGTCCTGTCCTCTCCTCTGAGCACCTCTTTGGATCGTGAGCACCCTGGGGCAAGGACTCAGGCCTGCTTCCCTCCTCACTCACACCGGTGTCAAAAAGGAGTGACTCCACTACAGTCAACAAATGAATCCTGGGTGCAAGCAATACTAGTCCCGAGCACCCATACAGCACTTTCCATCACTGGATCTCAAAGCACTTCACAAAGGAGGTCGGTATCATTGTCCCCATTTTACAGATGGGGAAACTGAGGCACAGAAGGAGTCATGACTTGCTCATTGGCAGCGCCAGAACTGGAACCCAGTTCTCCAAGTCTAATCCAGTGTTCTAAGCTCTAGGCCACACTGCCTCCCCATAAGGTGACAGCCTTATGACTGTGCCACAGCAGAACAGCAAGCCCAGACATGACCGCGCTTTGGGGGCATCCTGATCCAGATGGGGTCCTGCAGTTCCAGCCTGGTGCCTCCCCCCACAAACACACACCCACCCCATAAATCGCTCTCCATGGTCTCAGTGTGTCTGCTAAGTCCTCGTGTCAGGACAGTCCTGCCTCTGGGAGAAGCAGGCCACATTGTGGCAGGAGCTGGTGGAGTTGCCTAGTGGGTAGGACATAGGACTCCTGGGATCTATTTCTGATTCATGACTTGGGAAGCAGGTTTATCCATCAGTAGTGCATTGGAATGAGCTGCCAGGTTTATATCATCACTTCCCTCTGCTGGAGGGAAGCAGACCTAGTGACCATGGGTCATAGGCTCCATACTGTTAACAAGGATTCTCCTTTAGCTCTGGTAGGAGCCTACGCTTATCAGCTCTATCCTCACTGCCTCCAGCAAGTTCCAGCCCAGGTGTGCACATGCTGAATAGCAGCATGGTGCTACCTGGCCCTGGGAAATCCCATCCCTGAGTGGCTGGAGCAGTGACATCACTTCCTGAAAAATTCCTGGTAGGGAGTGGGGATTCCAAGTTTAGTGTCCATCCCCTTGTGCCTAGCCCCAAGGAAGAGCCTCATGTCCTGGTTTTGGTGCCAAATGAGGCCCTGACTTCCCATGGGTGAGGATTCCATCTCCCCATGCAGGTTAGCGGTTTCCCCAAGCCCTGTTACTGTCTGGGAGCAGCTTGAAAGAGCCAGGGCCAATTGCCCCATAGGCTGAGTGTGGTGCAAGGGCCCCAGGAAATTGCATGGCACAGAGTTACACAATGAACTGTGTTCTGAGCAAGGGAAGTGGGACATGATCGTTCTCCTCTATTCCAACCCTGATATTCTATGATTCTATGAAGTGACATGGGGGTGGGGGGAACCAGCAGCATAGTTGTGTTTGTGTTTCTGGGGGCCACCCCTCACCCGACGAGCCCCCCTTGCTCCCCAGCACCCACCTGACCCATCTCTTGTCTCCCACAATCCCCCTGGCCTGCACTCCCCTGCCTGCCCCCTGGATGTGCAGTTCCCATGCAGCCTGCCATCCCAAGAGTAACCAGTCTCACAACATTATCATCATATTGTGCTATTCTCACCAGACCAGTGAGTGAGTGAAGAACAAGCACAAAGGCGCGTAACTTTTGCCCCCTTTCGAAATGGCCCCCGCTTCATAGAATCATAGAATCACAGAATATCAGGGTTGGAAGGGACCTCAGGAGGTCATCTAGTCCAACCCCCTGAGCAAAGCAGGACCAATCCCCAACTAAATCATCCCAGCCAGGGCTTTGTCAAGCTTGACCTTAAAAGCCTCTAAGAAAGGAGATTCCACCACCTCCCTAGGTAACCCATTCCAGTGCTTCACCACCCTCCTAGTGAAAAAGTTTTTCCTAATATCCAACCTAAACCTCCCTCACTGCAACTTGAGACCATTACTCCTTGTTCTGTCATCTGCCACTACTGAGAACAGTCTAGAGCCATCCTCTTTGGAACCCCCTATCAGGTAGTTGAAAGCAGCTATCAAATCCCCCCTCATTCTTCTCTTCTGCAGACTAAACAATCCCAGTTCTCTCAGCCTCTTCTCATAAGTCATGTGTTCCAGCACCTTAATCATTTTTGTTGCCCTCCGCTGGACACTTTCCAATTTTTCCACATCCTTCTTGTAGTGTGGGGCCTAAAACTGGACACAGTACTCCAGGTGAGGCCTCACCAATGCCAAATAGAGGGGAACGATCACGTCCCTCGATCTGCTAGCAATGCCCCTACTTATACAGCCTAAAATGCCATTGGCCTTCTTGGCAACAAGGGCACACTGTTGACTCATATCCAGCTTCTCGTCCACTGTAACCCCTAGGTCCTTTTCTGCAGAACTGCTGCCGAGCCATTCGGTCCCTAGTCTGTAGCGATGCATGGGATTCTTCCATCCTAAGTGCAGGACTCTGCACTTGTCCTTGTTGAACCTCATCAGATTTCTTTTGGCCCAATCCTCTAATTTGTCTAGGTCCCTCTGTATCCTATCCCTACCCTCCAGCGTATCTACCTCTCCTCCCAGTTTAGTGTCATTTGCAAACTTGCTGAGGGTGCAATCCATGCCATCCTCCAGATCATTAATGAAGATATTGAACAAAACCAGTCCCAGGACCGACCCTTTGGGCACTCCACTTGATACCGGCTGCCAACTAGACATGGAGCCATTGATCACTACCCATTGAGCCTGACAATCTAGCCAGCTTTCTATCCACCTTATAGTCCATTCATCCAGCCCATACTTCTTTAACTTGCTGGCAAGAATACTGTGGGAGACCGTGTCAAAAGCTTTGCTAAAGTCAAGAAACAATACATCCACTGCTTTCCCTTCATCCACAGAGCCAGTTATCTCGTCATAGAAGGCAATTAGATTAGTCAGGCATGACTTGCCCTTGGTGAATCCGTTCTTACTGTTCCTGATCACTTTCCTCTCCTCTAAGTGCTTCAGAATTGATTCCTTAAGGACCTGCTCCATGATTTTTCCAGGGACTGAGGTGAGGCTGACTGTCCTGTAGTTCCCCGGATCCTCCTTGTTTCCTTTTTTAAAGATGGGCACTACATTAGCCTTTTTCCAGTCATCCGGGACCTCCCCCGATTACCATGAGTTTTCAAAGATAATGGCCAATGTCTCTGCAATCACATCTGCCAACTCCTTTCACACCCTCGGATGCAGCGCATCTGGCTCCATGGACTTCTGCTCACCACGGCTGCCCTCAGTTAAGATAAGAACATAACGGCCAGGCTGGGTCAGCCCAATGGTCCATCCAGCCCAGTATCCCGTCTCCCAACAGTGGCCAGTGCCAGAGGTTTCAGACGGAAGGAACAGAACAGGGTAATTATAGGGTGATCCACCCCCTGTCATCCAGTCCCAGCTTCTGGCAGTTGCAGGTTTAGGGACAACCAGAGCATGGGACTGGGTCCCTGACCATCTTGGCTCATAGCCATTGATGTCCCTGTCCTCCATGAATTCATCTCATTCTTTTTTGAACCCAATTACACTTTTGGCCTTCGCAATGTTCCCTGGCAACGAGTTCCACAGGCTGACTGTACATTGTCTGAAGAAGTACTGCCTTAGGTTTGTTTTAAATCTGCTGCCTGTTAATTTCATCAGGGTGACTCCTAGTTCTTGTGTTATGAGAAGGAGTAAATAACACTTCCTTAGTCACTGTCTCCACCCCAGTCATGACTTTGTAGACCTCTGTCACATCGCCCTTAATCGTCTCTTTTCCAAGCTGAAAAGTCCAAGTCTTTTTAATCTCCCCTCCTACGGAAGCTGTTCCATCCCTCTCATCATTTTTGTTGCCTTCTCTGTACCTCTCCCCATTCTAATATATCTTTTTTAAGATGGGGCGAGCGGATCTGCACACAGGATTCAAGATGTGGGCGTGCCATGGAATTATACAGAGGCGTGATGGTATTTTCTGCCCTATTATCTATCCCTTTCCTCATGGCTCTGGCTCCTAAAATGCTGTTAGAACTGAGCCGCACATCAGCATTTTTCAGTCGCCTTTTTTTTCTTTTTGCACCATCCTGTAGAATTTAAACAGATGCCTGCTGTAGACTTCTGCAGTGTGCGTCTAAAAACCCCCTATAGAAGGCATTTCAATCTATTCAAATCTACAGGTTAGAGTTAGCATGGTTTCTATAGGTCCCTAGGAAATTTCTGTAGTGCCATAGTGGCTGAATTGCTACAGGATTTCCGATTTTCCCATAAGGGGTGACTTAGCTTGGGATCTGGGCGCGGAAAAGCTGGCAGCATGGTTTCTCTGGGCACCTTTGACGGGACAATGGAATCAGATGGCAGAATATCTCCCCTCAGACCTTTCGTATCAGGGGGTCCTGGTGTGCCCTCCCTGAACTCTATTCTTCCATCCTCACTCAAGCAAAATCCTTACTGGGCAAGACAGGAATTCTCGACGGGTGTTGAGGGTGGGGACAGGACCACCCTGCCTTTCTGGTACTGCTCACTGGGAGGGGGCCTGGCCAGATGCGGGTGAGGGGGCTTGGGACTCCTGGCTTGGATCAGATTGAGAGCCGCTGGGCTGGGCCTCAAAAGGGCTGGGTTCACCTCCCAGCTGCTGTGGGCAAGTCACTTTCTCTGTGCCTCAGTTTCCCCGTCTGTAAAACATCCCTACTCCGCAGGGGGAGGGGTTGTGTACAGCTGTGCCACCTGAGGTAAGCACCTCCCAGAGTCTGCACCCCTCACCCCAACCTCTTGCCTCAGCCTGCCCTGAGCCCCCTCCTGCACCCCAAATGCCTCATCTCCAGCCCCACACCACCTCCTGCACCCCCAGCCGGAGCCCTCACCCCCTCCTGCACCCCAACCCTCTGCCCCAGCCCGGTGAAAGTGAGTGAGGGTGGGGGAGAGTGAGCAACAGAGGGAGGGGGGATGAAGTGAGCGGGAGGCGGGGCCTCAGAGAAGGAGCGGGCAGGGGTGGGGCCTCAGGGAAGAGGCAGGGCAGGGGGCAGGGCAAAGGTGTTCGGTTTTGTGCGATTAGAAAGTTGGCAACCCTAGCCCCACCCCCTACAGCTAACGAGCCCCCAACCGCTCGGGGGTGAGCTGGGTCTGCAGTGACCTGCCCGCTCAGCATTTCCATTCTGCACTAGCTTGCTTCTCACACAGCGTTTAAGTGACGGCCGGGGAGGCTGGATTGACAGTCCTGGAGACTGACGGCTTCTGTCCCCAGAACAGCTCCAGCCTGGGCAGCAGCAAGATCCCCCCTCTTTTCCCAACCCGCCCCTTGGTCTTGCTCTTGCCCCTCTTGTGCCTCTTCAGTGCTGGGTACAGGAGCCCGTTGGTGCCAGGGCAGCTCTCTCCCACGCTCGCTGTCTGGCCTCAGTGCCCCCTATATGGGGGTAGCGGGGGAGGGGACACACTGCAGTCTTCTTCCCTGCCCTGGAGCTACTGGTTGGGGCTGTTGGGGGTGGGGAAAGGGAGACAGAGAACGGGGGCACTCAGGATTTGGTTTATGACCTATCAGCACTTGGAACCACGTTGTCCCCTCCTCCCGCCCCCTTGCTAGGAGCTGCTGGCTGTGGCTGCCCCCCACACCCACAGCTGCCTGCTCTCCCTCCCCCTCTCTGTGTACCCCGAAGGCTGAGAGCAGGGCTGGCGGCTGCTCCCCAGAGCCCGCTGCAACCCCTGCTGGCTCTGAGTGCCCGTCACTATGTCCGCTGCCAGCTATGCCCGAGTCAGTCTCTGAGTCCCATTAATATAATTACAGCCATCCCCTCTCAATAGCAGAGTCCCAGCTGAGCCCATTGCCATGGCAATGAGCTCTGGGCTGCTACCCCCATTCCTCCCTGCAGCTGCTTTTCATCCAGGACACTCATCGGTGATGTGTTTCACGTTTTTCCTTTGATGACTGTAGGGAGATGCCAGCTGGGCTCAGCTAACAGGCTGGGCAGCTCTGTGGCTGGGAGGACAATGGGTTGACTCAGTGATTGTGCTGCGCTGCAGGCATGATGTACACGGCCCCCATAATACGGGCAACTTGTTGCTTTGAAGGCTAAAAGGTTCCATGATTATCTTGGTCAACCACCTGCACAGCATCACGCAGGCCTTCTCACGCCAGTGTCCAGCCCAATAGCTTCCGGGGGAGCTAGAGCAGGTCTTTGAGAAAGAAACTTCACTGACAACCTGTTGATCTTTCAGCGCCAAATTGATCTGCCTCGATGGAGAGCAGTTAAACCACCTCCGATTGGTGGACGACAGTGTGCTGATTGCCGAAAACACTCTCAAACTACAGCAAATGCTGCGAGGGCTCGACACAAAAAAGCAGCCACGTCGGACTGAAAAGGAGCCGCTCTACAAGGAAGCGTATGCGGGCTGCTGTCTTGCCAAAAGCCCACATAATAGTCAAGGGAGAACACATAGAAGAAGTTGAGCTATACGTTTATTTGGGCCAAGAAATTAACGTGTGCCACCATCAGGAAGGCGAACTCTCGCGAAGAAAGAAAAGTGGTTGGCACGCATTCAGTTCTATCAAGGATGTTCTCAAAGGAAAAATCAATGAGGCGATACACGCCAACCTCTTCAACTCAACAGTACCGCCAGCAATGTGGTGCCGCAGTGAAACATGGGCACTGACGAAGATAGAAGAGCAACAGCTGTCTGTCACGGAGAGGGCGATGGAAAGAAGAATTTGGGGGATTTCAATCCGTCACCGACTCCCCAGTGAAGTGATCAGACAGCAGAGTGGAGTGCAGGACGTCGTTGTTGAAAGCAGGTAGGTACAATAAAATGCGATGGACCAGGCATATAGCGAGGCTCACTGACCATTGATGGATTGCAGCTGTCACCGAGTGGTACCCGCGGGAAGTGAAACAACCACTCGGCCGACCTCCAAAGAGATGGGAAGATTTTATAGTGAAAAGGCACATGGAGAAGGAAGGCCAGGATAAGAGAAGAATGGAAGACGTGTTGTGATCGGCACAATTTATATAGAGGCTGAAGGACTGATCAATCAAGGTGATCAAGGTGAAATTGATACCCCTATGAGTGATAGTGATCCAGGTTGACAAGCTTCCGGATGGCAATCACCACCCGGTTCTCTATAGCCAGGGCACCCTGTATCCTGGCATCTGGGCACTGGGGGTGGGGGCTGGGTGAGCTCAGCACATAACTCCAGGAGTGTGGCCTTTTGCATCCAAAAGTTCTGGAGCTGCTGCTGGCCATCCTAGGTGCTCATCATGATCTGTGGAGTCACCCACTCAGTGCTTGTTGGATGGACAGCAAACCCCTCCCCATCATATGCAGCTGTCCCATGAATAGCTCTACAGATGCATCCACTGCATTCAATCGCCACATTTTTTCCACAAATTCTTTGGGGGTTTTTGAGTGAAAAATCCATTTTGGGGGTTTAGAAACTATTCACTGAATCTGGGTTGAATTCGAAGAACGGTTTCCGCTGCGGAAAAGAAATCTTGAAAAAGTCAAAAACATTTCACTTTGACTTTTCAATTCCAAACAGGGTTTCCATTTCAGATTTGGCCAATTAAAAAAAAAACCAACAAGAGGGTGAAAAACACCCAAAACAGCGTAATCAAAATGAAAAACTTGGGGGAAAAATTCATTTCCAGTTGACCAAAACGTTTCATTCAACTTGAAATAAATAAAAATCAAAACATAATTGTGTTGAGTCCATTCAAAATGTTTTAGTCGATTTGAAACAAAAAGTGTTCCAGTTTAGATTTGGTGCAATATTAGAAAACATTGTCTTCAGTTCAAATGGAACTGGATTTTTTTAAAATCTATTATTTGCTCGGCTCTATTTTTTGCCCATCCTCAGTAGCCTGTGCCTGAAGATTGTGGCCTTGAACGTACCATAAATAAATAAATAAATAAATAAATAAATGGTTTGCACTGTCCTTAAATGGACAAGAAAGCCAAGCTATTCTGTGATGCATTCTCATTTTCAGCAGAGCAGCCGGCAGAACTTTTGAGGGTAAAACCTTCCAGTTCAGACGAACCCAACAGGCTACAAAAGTTTGTTCATTATCCCAGGCTGATCCTGGAGAATGCAGCACATCCCAAAGGAATCTGTTCCCATGCTTACCTCCCACGTTAGAAGCGTGCATCTTATTTCCAGCCTGTCTCCCTCCACATCCCAGATCTCATCCTGCCTTTGTCTGCTAGGGGGAAGAAAATTCCGTAAGGATTGCAATTTCCGCCATGATCTTCTTAGCTGAAGCAAATATATTCATGCCAGTCACAACTGCCAATTGCTTCCCACTGAATCTCGAAAGCCCCAGGCAGATGCTGGGAACATCCAGCTTCCCCCTTGACAGTTACGACTCACCGATGTGTTAATATGAAAAACCTGCAGCAGATGGAAAATGTATGACAATGCGTTGGGTTTAATATCAGAACAAACACCAACAAACTTGTGGTTTAGTGACAGTTTAAAGTGATGTCAGAAACCCCCACCCACCCATCCAAAACCTTAAAAGCAAACAACAAGCAAAGAGAAAAGGGACAGGTTTAAAAAGGTACATAATACTAATTAATAATAGTTATAATAATTAATTATTAATAAAAAGAAAAGGAGGACTTGTGGCACCTTTGAGACTAACAAATTTATTTGAGCATGAGCTTTTGTGAGCTCACTTCATCAGATGCACTGAATGCTTAGGCCCAGATAAATTGGTTAGTCTCTAAGGTGCCACAAGTCCTCCTTTTCTTTTTGCGAATACAGACTAACATGGCTGCTACTCTGAAACCTCTAATTATTAATAATAATTCCTAGCTCTTATATACCCCTTGCCATTAGTCAGTTTCAAAGTGCTTTCCAAAGGAGGCAAGAATTATTATCCCTGTCTTGTAGATGTGAAACAGGCTCAGAGCAGGAAGCAGACCTGCCCTCGGTCACCCAGTTACAGAGGTGGGACTAGACCCCACATTTCCACACCCCCAGTCCAGCATGTACTCCACGAGGCCACATATAGTAAGCGACTAATTCACATACGTGCTTGCGTAAAACCTATTAGGCGCCTATCTGCATCTTTAGGCACCTAAATACCTTTGTAAATATGGCCCTAAGTCCCCTGCATTGCTTGTGCCACCTGCCCCTACCGCCCTGAGACGCTGCGCCGTGGCAGAGAGACAGCTGTGAGTCTGCTGCAGCCACTGACCTAGCCGCAGCTGTTGCAGCTCAGGCCGTAGGTGTGCGTGGTTCTAAATCTACAGGTCCTGGGCTCTGGCCTGACACTCGCGTCTTTCATATTGCTCACAACACTGTCCTTAACACATGCTAGTGCTCTATGCAGCCTGCCCTTCCAAGCAATACACCCTGTGCATTGTCAGACTCGCCCCCTCACGCAGAACCAGGGGGAGGGCTAGCGCCTCTGCAATGGAAATGGAAATGTGGGGGCTGATCTGTCGTCCTGTCCATGCACACTGTTCCACTGCACGTCCTGGGACCCAATATGCCCTGTAAACTGCACACATGCCTCCGAGGGCGGGGGCAGAGGAGACAGCAGGATCTGGAGGCTAGAGTGGCTGCTGCAGTGACAAGGACCAGGTAGGAACCGGAGTGATTGGGGCTGGGAGCAGCTACCCGATGGTTGGCAAGACAGAGAATGGCTGAGACAGACTTCCCAGCCTGGAGCTAGCTCCCGCCCTGCCTGCTGAGTCTCAGCGGCTCTCACACAGAGTGCCTGCCCTGCTCCTCCTCCTCTCCTGCCATCTAGGGTAGCCAGGTGCCTGCCTTTTCAACTGGACTTTCTGGTCGAAAAGGGGACCTGACATTGTCCAGTCGGATCTATTGACCAGACACCCAATGTCTGATTACTGCAGGCAGGGGAGGCAGGGAGGCTCTGGGCCACCTCCTACAGGCAAGTCCCTTCCAGCCTGGGCAGGGGTGGGGGTGGGTGGGAGCGGAAAAGCAGCGAGTGACAGGGGGGCGAGGGGAAGAGGAGTGGACGGGAGGCGGGGGCTTTGGGGGGAAGAAGAGGGGCAGGGGAGGTTCCAGAACTCCTGCTGGAGTGTCCGTTTTTTAAATATTACCAAATTGGCAACCCTACCACCACCCCTCCATTCAAAGCAAACTTCTGCAGCCTCCGATGGTGGCCTCCTCAGCATACCAGCCATGCCAGCCATGCACCTGCAAAGTCATTCTCCCTTAATGTGGCAGAGGGTTAATAGAAGATGCCATAGAATTAATAAAAAGAAAAGGAGTACTTGTGGCACTTTAGAGACTAACAAATTTATTTATTTGTTAGTCTCTAAGGTGCCACAAGTACTCCTTTTCTTTTTGCAAATACAGACTAACACGGCTGCTACTCTGAAACCTGTCATAGAATTAATAGTTTGATGGACAGGGTCCTGATTCACAATAGCCCTGCCCCACATGCCCACCGATGCCAAAGTCCCCCATTTTTCCCCCATGTGACCCTCCATTGCCCCATTCCCTCATACCAAGGCCCCCCATTCTGCCCCCCATGCCAGGGGCTCTCTGTGTCCTCCATTTCCCCAGTCTCAGCACCAGAGAAGCTCCCCAGTGGGATTGTGACATCAAAGGCAAATCAGCCAATCAGCTGTTTTAGTAGAAATCAGACCTTTCTGGTTCCCAGTTGTCACCAAAATCCAGAGCGTTCTTCTCATGAATGCCTAGAACATTCCCCGAAATGTTGGAGCTGTTTGGACACTGCCAGCAAAAGTTATCAGATTACAGACAAACTGAAAAATCGCATCCCGCTGAGAGTTAGGCCTCTACTGCAGAAACAAGGCAACCTTGCAACATCGAGATTTAAGGGAAGCTTGCCACAGAATATGCCACATTGTGTTAAGAGGCACCATTATCTCGGGCTGATGATAAATTGCACAGCTATTAACCAATGAATGAGTGGCAGAAGCAGCCATATCCTCTGATGAGGAGAAAATCAAGAACTCTTTTGTTGCTCTTCTGAAGAGCTAATTTGCTTTAACTGGATGCTCCTCCTGGCCTAGTTCAATTATGAAATCAGCCTCCCCCGACTGAAGAATGACGCGACTCTAACTGTCAGGCAGGCTCAGCTCATTCTGAGACATTGCCGCCCCTGCCACTTTTCCTGTCTGATGTAAGCCAGGCCCATGATGCCATGGTTTAGCATGCAGCACGCATTCCTTTTGAGACCTCTTCCTAATTAACTGACAATGGATCAGCCGGTTCTTCTAGATCGGTTGCATCCATCTGATAATAAAAACGCTCTGTTTATCTCTAGGCAAGGAGCATGTCTACATTGCAAATTAAACCCATGGAGATGAGGCTCAGCGCCGGGGTCAATGGACTTCAGCTCGTGCTGCAGGGCTAAAAATTGCAGTGTAGACAGACGTTCAGGCTCGGGCTGGCGCCCAAGCTCTGAGACCCTTCCCCCTTGCTGGGTTTCCGAGCCCAGGCTCCAGCCCAAGCCTGGACGTCTACACTGCTATTTCGAGCCATGCAGCCAGAGCCCCACAAGCCCGAGTCAGTTTACCGGGCCAACCACAGCGATGCCGCAGGGTTTGTATGCCCGTGTAGACATACCCATAAAGGCTTAGGTGTAAAAGCTAGACAAGACCATTTTGGGCACCTAGACTGACCTCCGTCACAGCACAGGCCAGAGAATTTCACCCACAATTCACCTTGTGGTTGAACTGGAGCTTAAGTTCTTTTAGAAAGAGACATCCAATCTGGATCTAAAGATGCCAGATGGAGAATGCTGTGTCTGCAGGGTCTCATAGACTCATAGATATTAAGGTCAGAAGGGACCATTATGATCATCTAGTCTTGACCTCCTGCATAATGCAGGCCACAGAATCTCACCCGCCCGCCCCCACTCCTGCAATAAACCTCTCACCTGTGTCTGAGCTATTGAAGTCCTCAAATCATGGTTTAAAGACTTCAAGTGCAGAGAATCCTCCAGCAAGTGACCCGTGCCCCATGCTACAGAGGAAGGCGAAAAAACCCCAGGGCCTCTTCCAATCTGCCTCTTCCTGACCCCAAATATGGCGATCAGCTGAACCCTGAGTATATGGGCAAGATTCACCAGCCAAATACCCAGGAAAGAATTCTCTGTAGTAACTCAGATCCCACCCCATCTAACATCCCATCACAGGCCACTGGGCCTATTTACCATGAATAGTTAAAGATCAATTAATTGCCAAAATCATGGTATCCCATCATACCATCTCCTTCATAAATTTATCAAGTTTATTCTTGAAGCCAGTTAGGTGTTTTGCCCCCACTGCTTCCCTTGGAAGGCTATTCCAAAACTTCGCTCCCCTGATGGTTAGAAACCTTCGTCTAATTTCAAGTCTAAACTTCCTGATGGCCAGTTTATATCCATTTGTTCTTGTGTCCACATTGATACTGAGCTTAAATAATTCCTCTCCTTCTCTGGTATATATCCCTCTGATATATTTATAGAGAGCAATCATATCTCCCCTCAACCTTCTTTTGGTTAGGTTAAACAAGCCAAGCTCCTTGAGTCTCCTTTCATAAGACAAGCTTTCCATTCCACGGATCATCCTAGTAGCCCTTCTCTGTACCTGTTCCAGTTTGAATTCATCCTTCTTAAACATGGGAGACCAGAACTGCACACAGTATTCCAGGTGAGGTCTCACCAGTGCCTTGTATAACGGTACTAACACCTCCTTATCTCTACTGGAAATACCTCCCCTGATGCATCCCAAGACCACATTAGCTTTTTTCACGGCCATATCACATTGGCGGCTCATAGTCATCCTGTGGTCAATCAATACTCCAAGGTCCTTCTCCTCCTCCGTTACTTCTAATTGATGTGTCCCTAGTTTATAAATAAATTATTGTTATTAATCCCTAAATGCATGACCTTACACTTTTCACTATTAAATTTCATCCTATTACTATTAAGGTCATCCAGATCCTCCTGTGATTTCCTGGTTCTTCTCTAAATTGGTAATACCTCCCAGCTTTGTATCATCTGCAAACTTTATTAGCACACTCCCACTTTTTGTACCGAGGTCAGTAATAAAAAGATTAAATAAGATTGGTCCCAAAACCGATCCCTGAGGAACTCCACTGGTAACCTCCCTCCAGTTTGACAGTTCACCTTTCAGTATGACCCATTGTAGTCTCCCTTTTAACCAATCCCTTATCCACCTTTCAATTCTCATATTGATCCCCATCTTTTCCAATTTAACTAATAATTCCCCATGCGGCACCGTATCAAACACCTTACTGAAATCTAGGTAAATTAGATCCACAGCGCTTCCTTTGTCTAAAAAATCTGTTACTTTCTCAAAGAAGGAGATCAGGTTGGTTTGGCACGATCTACCTTTTGTAAAACCATGTTGTATTTTGTCCCATTTACCATTGATCTCAATGTCCTTAACTACTTTCTCCTTCAAAAATTTTTCCAAGATCTTGCATACTACAGATGTCAAACTAACAGGCCTATAATTAACCGGATCACCTTTTTTCCCTTTTTTAAAAATAGGAACTATGTTAGCAATTCTCCAATCGTACGGTACAACCCCTGAGTTTACAGATTCAATAAAAATTCTTGCTAATGGGCTTGCAATTTCATGTGCCAATTCCTTTAATATTCTTGAATGAAGATTATCTGGGCCCCCCGATTTAGTCCCATTAAGCTGTTTGAGTTTCGTTTCTACCTCAGATATGGTAATATCTACCTCCATATCCTCATTCCCATTTGTCATGCTACCATTATCCCTAAGATCCTCATTAGCCTTATTAAAGACTGAGGCAAAGTATTTGTTTAGATATTGGGCGATGCCTAGATTATCCTTGAACTCCACTCCATCCTCAGTGTTTAGCGGTCCCACTTCTTTCTTTGTTTTCTTCTTATTTATACGACTATAGAACCTTTTACTATTGGTTTTAATTCCCTTTGCAAGGTCCAACTCTACATGGCTTTTAGCTTGTCTCACTTTATCCCTACATGTTCTGACCTCAATAAGGTAGCTTTCCTTGCTGATCCCTCCCATCTTCCACTCCCTGTAGACTTTCTGCTTTTTCTTAATCACCTCTCTGAGATGCTTGCTCATCCAGCTTGGTCTACAACTCCTGCTTATGACTCTTCTCCCCTTTCTTGGGATGCAGGCTTCCGATAGCTTCTGCAGCTTTGACTTGAAGTAATTCCAGGCCTCCTCGGCCTTTAGATCCATAAATTCTTCAGTCCAATCCACTTCCCTAACTAATTTCCTTAATTTTGGAAAGTCAGCCCTTTTGAAATCAAAACCCCTAGTCGCAGATTTATTTTTGTTTATCCTTCCGTTCAGTTTGAACTGAATTAGCTCATGATCTTGTCTGCACAGGCCACATCTTATCTAAAAACCATGGACTGAACAGAGATACTGGATTTATAGCTTATTACAATAATTTATAACCCACTACAACCAATCCCTCGCCTCCCCCTCCCCCCCGCCCCCCACAGTCTTTCCTCCCTATGACTGGAGGGGTGTTTACAGACCACTTCACCTTGAATGGTCCCTGGAAATATGTGTTAACTACTTGTGAAACAACCTATTCCAGCATGTATTTAGCTGTGACACTCTGCGTCCACGTCTACACTACAGACCTTACAGTGGTATGGCTGTAGATGGCACATATAAGAGGCTTGGGGAGGCTAAGCCTCCCCAGAAAAGGTTGTCCATGAAAGAGGCTAAATGCTACAGATGTAGCGTGGGTCTCCTCCCTTTGGAAGCGCATCGGCCTGCTGCCTTTGAAGCACCAGAAGCAAAGCTCCCTAGAAGTTGGGGGGGGGGGCACTGGTGCCTGGATCGTGGCCCCACCCATACTTCGCCCCAAGTCCCTGCTCGAACTCAGCCTCTTCCCCCGAGGCTCCGTCCTCACTCCACCTCTTCTCCCTGGGTGCCCCCCACCGCCACTCGCTCACCTCCACAGCGAAGGGGAGCGAGCGAATGAGCAAGAGGCCAGCTGGCCAGTGGGCGGGCCTCGGGGGGAGACACAGAGAGGGGCTGGTGGGTAGGCTCAGGGGAGGGGGTGGAGAAGGGCAGACAGGAGAGGCTCAAGGAAAGAGCGGAGGCCGGAAGAGGTGGAGCAAGGGTGGGTCGTTGGGGGAGGAGGTGGAGCTTGGGAGGGCCTTGGGGGAGGCAAAGTCCAGGTGCCAGTGGGGCCCCCCCCCACTTCTAGGGACCTTCTGGCAGTCGCGTGTAAGCCTCCCCAAATGGAAGACTCACGCACCGCCCGTGGGCACAGCTGTACCGACGGGGCTGTGCCAGTGTAAGATCTCTCGTGTAGCCGCTCTATACCAACAGGAGAGACCTCTCCCATCGACATAATTAAACCACCTCCAACTAGCGGCAGTCGCTATGTCGGCAGGAGATGCTCTGCTGGGGGGGTTTCACACCTCTGAGGGACATACGTTTTACCGACAGACGTGGTAGTGTAGACATGGCCTAAGTTCCCCAGACCCGAAGAAGAACTCTGCGTAGCTCGAATCCATGTCTCTGTCACCCACAGCAGTTGGTCCAATAAACACTATTCCTTCACCCTCCTTGTCTAATATCCCGGGACCTACCCAGCTACAACACCACAGGCTGCAGCTTCTGTATTCGGCTTGTTGTAGGCAGGGCTCAGTTAGATGCCACTTCATTCTGAGGTTCGTCATTTCCACGTTTCCTGAAGAGTTTCCACGTAACACAGGCAAGAAGCTGAATCTTCTTAGCATTTGCCAAGGAAGTTGAAAGAGAAAAGCAAGGGAAAGGGTTGGGGAGAGAGAGAGAGATCGATGAAGTCTGCTATAGCAAAGCTTTTCAAATGTCCATCGGCTTTTCAGCTTGCTTGGGTGAGGCAACTCTAATGCCGAAAAACCCTCTGGCTTGGTTTCCTTCCTCAGTGCTTACAATGGAAGCACCCAAGGGCACGGCTATTTAGTCTTCTATTGAAAACCAAAGTACTGTTATTAACCGCGGGCCGGCCCAGGCTGGGGCCCCGTTGTGCTAGGTGCTGCACCAACAGAGAGTAGCAGTTTGCCCCTCCTTGAAGAGCTGGCAATGTAACTAGAGCGGCCAGAGGCAGGGTGAAGGGCAGAATGCCCCCGCAGAGTGACCAATGGGAGCACAGTGCCATGATTGTGGGGGAGGGTTGGCTAGGCTGTGCGGTGGGCAGACACCACCTGGGTCCTAGTGCCGTCTGTGCGGGGGTGTTTCCCTGCACAGTTCTGGGGTGCCGGAGGAGGAATTGTCCCTGGCTGCGCTCCATTTTGCTCCCTTGCCCCCAGTGCAGCACCTGCTTCTGCTCGTACTCGAACTATTCAATATTATCATCATCATTCATGTGCATCATAAACCCAGCTGAGATCAGGGCCCCATTGTGCTAGGTGCTGTCTGTAATAAGAGACAATCCCAGCCCCAATAAGCATGTAGTATTAATGAGGCAAAGGATGGGAGGGGAAACTGAGGCACACAGAGGGCATGGGACCTGCCTAAGGTGATATAGCTGCTCAAGACCAGGACTAGAGCCCAGAGTCTATGTGTGATCAGCTTTGTGTCATAGGCTGTATCCAGAGATTCTCCTTTAGCTCAAGTGGCAGGCGGCTGGGGCTCTGAAGCAATTGCTGGATTCTCTCTCTGCCCTTGTCATGCAGTTCAACATGTCCCTGGTGTACAGCACTACACTAGCTGTGAAGCCCTGGACAGTAAGAGCTCCCTTCTGCAGATAGTGATAAATCACCAGGATACAGGGTGGTGCGTGTATGCAGCCTAATCCGCTGTGTTCCTGTGTCATGGACGAAGGCCAGTGTGCAGTTTTAGTGGGTATTTAAATCCCACTCAGATCCTTCTCCTCTGCGGAGCCTGATAGAGATTACCTCTTACAGGAGAAAATAAAACTCTCTGGAGATGGTCTTGTCACATAATCCCTGGGTTTTACATGCTAGCAATGTGGAGTGGACGTGGACCTAACAGCAATAAGGAAGAGAGGTAGAATCCAGGGGCTAGAACCCAGCTGTCAAATGATCTGTGTTTTATTTCTGGATCTGGGAGGTGAGGGGGATCTAGTGCTTAAAGTTGGGGGGGCGGGCTGGCAGAAAGGACTCCTGGGTTCTAGCCTCGGCTCTGGGAGGGGAGTGGGGTCTAGTGATTAGAGCAGTGGCCTAGCAGTCAGGACTCCTGGGTTCTATTCCCAGCTCTGGGAGGGAAGTGGTATCTAGTGGTTAGACCATGGGGGAATGGTTCTGGGAGTCAGGACTCCTGGATTCCATCTTTGGCTTTGCAGTGGGCTTGTTATGTGACAAGAAAATTGGTTCCATTCTCTATGCCTCAGTTTTCCCATCAGTAAAATGGCGACACTGAGACCCCAGCTGAAATCAGAACCCTGTTGTGCCAATTTCTGCACAGAGTGAGAGACAATCATTGCCCCAAAGAGCTCACAGTCTGACAAAGGAAGGGTTAACATCCACATTTTACAGATGGGAAACTGAGGAATGAGTGCAATGACAGGACTTGCCCAAGGTCACACAGGGAGTCTGTGGCAAAGCTGGGGATTGAACCCACATCTGCTGCGTTCCAGTCCAGTGCCTAAACTAATGGAAAGAAAAAACACAATTTCCTCACCTCCATGCAGGGAGTGCAAGGGTTAATTCATTAGCACTGAAAAGCACTGGGGGCGGGATATGAGAGCAGTGATAGCAATATATAGCACTGTTACCACAGCTGACTGGAAAAACAGCACAAAATGTTGCCTCGATTCTTAAAAAATTACGTATGTTTCCAAATGTTTATATTTTAAAATACAGATCATCGAAAAACCCAAACAGTTTGGACACAATTTCTCATTAACACATTTTTTTGGAGCGGGGGGGGGGGAGGGTGTTAGCAAAAAATCAATTTGGGGACAAAAATGTGCATGAAAAATCAAAATTTGGCGACTTGCTCCCCACTGCAATGATTCCACTCCAGTGGGTGCCAGCACCGCCTCATCCGAGCTCTCGCTGTCCTTCGCCTCCCGTCACATCAGAGTACGCTGCCTGGGAGGCCCTAGAATTTGGTCAGGAGCAGGAGAGGATTTGGAGAGTTTCACTGATACTTATTTAGTCACAAACTTTAGGGCAACAGCGGGAATCATTTAAACAGCTTTGCTCAGCCAACTGGTAAGAAATCCAGCAGCACATGACATATGTGGCTAATAAATACAAGGGATCAAATGATTGACCAAACATTTGTTCCCACAGGGGGCGTGGTATGGACGCTGGGGGGGGGGGGGTTCAGTGGACTGCATTGCTGCCTTTCTCAGGAGCGTGTCTGTGTGCAGGGTGAGGATGGGGATGGGGAGCAGGCCACTGTGGGTGACTACCCAGTGCATCGTGGTCAGGGGGGCCTGCCCTGGTCAAGAGACATTTTCGAAACTTTTGACCGTGTTTTGACATTTTCAAATCCCCCCTCCCAATTTTCTAAGGAAAATTTCATCAAAGTCCACATGATTTTGCCAAAATTTTCAGTTTAACCAAAATGGCATTTTCTGATAGAAAATGGTTTCAGCTAAAATTTTCCAACCAGCTCTGAGGAGCTTTGTTCCCCCTTGTGACTCCTCTTTGCGACTCCGCTGCCCCCTCCCCACTCCCAGGTGCATTCCTGGGGCTCCAGCACTTTGGGACACAAGGCGCTGTTCAAACACAAATGATGACACTCCAGGTGTTTCTCTGCTGGCTGCAGGCATCCTCTGACTGCTGGGGGGCTGGCTGCAGGCAACCTCTGGCTGCTGGGGGGCTGGTTGCAGGCAACCTCTGGCTGCTGGGGGGCTGTAGACAGAACTGGCCCAGCTATTCACTGCAAACAGGTTACTCAACCCATTCTGCCCATGAACCCATCACAACTCCAGCAGATTTTCTCAGACACTGAAATTGTTGGCGGAAGGGGGTTATTTGGGGAGCTGTTGTGGTTTTTCCACATGCCACGGCTTGCATGCTGGAGGATGTGGAATACAGATGGGAGAGCGTAGTGTGCGCGTTTCTCCTCTGGAGCAGTCTGCAGTGACTCTGGCAACAAGATGACTGCTAGCTCCGTGCCTGATCTGCGCAGGACATATGGCTGTGCCAGCCCCAGCCCTGGTTTTGTAGCTCAAGCTATCTACAGCAGCTCTTGCTTTTAGTTGGGATGTTGCCAAGATGGTGGCCATCACACCTGCTGCCCAGGGAGCTCCCACATGAATAGGTTCTGCAGCGGGCTCAAGAACACACTACTTAGGTGCCCTAAATCTGACCCACCCCCACCCCACAGCCCCCAGGGCTCCCTGATGGCCACTGGGGAGGGGGTGGATATTGTCTGTTTCAGTCCCAACCCTCCCCACACAGAACCCCCACCTGGCAGGCTGAGCTGCTTTGGATTGGCCAACAAGCCTACGCTGAAGGATTCTTGTCATTGGCTAGTTGCTTTGTTTTTAAACCTCATTGGCTGCATGGAGCTGGGGGGAAGGTGTAACAGGGGGACTGATGGGAGCAGCAAAGAGCTGGCCAGATCCAGCCAAGCCCTGCGCTCTAGGGACTACAGGTGCTGCTCGCCGAGGGCCATACATTGGCTGGAGCAGAGGGGCCTGCGGGGGCTTGTCTCAGCCCAGGTCCATATGGATGAGTTATTAAGCTGTTGTCCCCCTTATTCAGAGGCAAGGCTTTACTCTCAATCCTCCAGTCTGGCATAGGAGACACCTTGACAGATGCCCCCCACCCCAAACATCAGGCTAATGTCTCCTTACAAAGCCAAAGAGCTTTATTTCCAAATGCTCTGGGCAGGTCCCTGAGGTGCCAGCGGGAGATGCTCATGGCTACAATGATGTGCCAAGGACAATGGTATGGTGGGAGGAGGGAGGGAAGGGAGGCGTCTGGCTTAGGACCCAGACTTCCCAAAGTGTCCACTCGTTTCTGGTTGCCTCAGTATTTGGACTGTGAGGATGCCTCAGCCAGAGGACAGAGGAACCCCAAATAAGAAGGCACTTTGGGAAGAAACCCTGACCCCTTCCAAGCCAGGGATTCTGAAGAACCAGTCACCACAGCTTCCATTGAATGGTGCCTCTTGTCCTGAGTAATGTCAATGTGGCCCGGCAACCATATTGGATTTACCACCTCAGCGTCCAGTCAGGAGGAGCAGGCCGCGCAGGCTGGCACGACTGGGAGGCCTCCGGGACCCCTGGAAGGGCTGGGACTAGATCTCCTCAGTGACAAACTTCATCTCGGCATTGTGAGAGCCGGAGAGAATGGTGCCGACCCGGCGCCGGAAGAGGAAGGGGAAAGCCTTCTTGAAGGACTTCCTAAAGCTGTCGCCCATGAAGGCGTAGACGATGGGGTTGATGGAGGAGTTGGCGTAGGACATACAGTTGGCCCATGTCTTGATCTTGTAGGTCTCGTAGTTGGCCTGGAAGCTATCATAGAAGCCCTGGAAGAGGAGGTAGAGCTGGATGGGGCCCCAGCACACAGTGAAGAGTACCACGATCACCACCACCATCTTGGACACCTTGGCCTTTGTGGCGACAGAGCGCTCGGACAGGTGCTGTACCTGCTGAGAAAGGGGAGCAGGAACATAGAGGCCTGGTTTAGAGCAGGGGGGCTAGGAGCCAGGACTCCCTGGTTCGATCCCTGGCTCTGAGAGGGGAGTGGGGTCTAGTGGTTAGAGCAGGAGAGTTGGGGGTGAGGACTCCGTGTCCTGTTGAGAAAAGTCCTGGGGCTGGGTGATGGGGCTTCCAGATATATTGGGCAGAGGGGGTCCCCAATACAGAGACACCCCAGTTTACTGCCCCTGGCTCACCTGGTAGTTGTGGTCGATGGGCTCCACAATGGGGCGCCCCACACGCTTGAGCATGACGGAGTAGCAGAGGCAGATGGTGAGCAGGGGCAGCAGGTAGATGGCTAGGAAGGTGTAGAGGATGATGCTGCGCTCCTGGCTTTTGCTGGCGAAGGCCTCGATGCAGTAGGTGCGCAGCCCATACCAGTAGCCCACCTCAGTGCGGTGGTACATGGCTATGGGCAGCGAGAGAAGGAAGGAACCTGGGGACAGGAAGGCAACAGGGTGAAAGGTATGACAGGGCCAGTGCTCTGGGGAGGCCTGGGGTCCAGCCATGGCTCTGAGCATAAAGAGAACTGATTTGGCACATTCATGAATGGCTGAGGCTGATCAGCGGAGAGGGTTAGCATCCGTCTCTGTTCAGCAAAGACCCAGGAGCGTAGAATAGCAGGGGGCTGTGGGGCGGGACTGAGGGGCAAAAGCAGAGCTGAGCTGGCGAGGCAAGGCCTGGAATAGCAGAGGATACAGGGTGGGATTGAGAGGTGCCAGCAGAGCTGTGTGTGTAGGGAGCCTGGGCTGAGGTAGCAGGGAGCTGTGGATTGGATTGAGGTGAATTAGCAGATTTGTGGGTGCTGGTGGGTTAGAACCAGAACAGAAGGTGGAAGTTTCTATTGACCATCAGATGCTGAGGCACAAATATTAATTCCCTCTGCCTGTGTTCAGAGATCCCAGATAGGGTGACCAGACGTCCCGGTAAAATTGGGACTGTCCTGATATTGAGCAGTTTGTCCCGATATTGATGCCATTTGTCCCGATATTTTGTTTCGGGCGCGTCTTTTTGGTTTTTTCCCCTGAGGCGGTGGTGACAGGCAGGGGGAGCGCCTTTTCAATTGTTACACTCACCCGGCACATCTGGGTCTTCGGTAGCACTTCGGCAGCGAATACTTCAGTCGCTGACATGTCCGGGGCTTCGGCGGCATTTCGGCAGCTGGTACTTCTTTCTTTCTCGGCAGGATTTATTTCCTGCCGCCAAACGTGCCGGGTGAGTGTAACAATTGAAAAGGTGCTCACCCTGCGGCGGTCCCGATATTTTGTATTTACCATCTGGTCACCCTAATCCGAGAGGAGACCTTGCGCTGGGTATGGAGCTGTGCTGCTGGGCTCAGGACTGGCCAGAGTCAGGCCAGGAATCCCTGGGGAAACCTTTTACAAGATCTTTGCAGGGTTGGTGTCCTGGATGCATGTTCAGGGACACAGCTCTCCTCCTTCCTTCCCTTCTTTCCACCACCCCTGGGAGGCCTTTTCCCCAACTCTTTGCTCTCCCCTGGCCCTGACACATCCCACTCACTGATCCAGATGGCCACGCTGACGCCCATGGCCACGCGTGGGGTGCGGTAGCGCAGCGACTGCAGCGGGTAGAGGGTGGCGTAGCAGCGGTCCATGCTCATCGCTGTCAGGGTGATGCAGGTGGCCTGCGCTGTCACCTGCAGAGAGCAAGGGCGGCCTGGTGATCCAAGGCAAAGGCAACTGGGGGGCCCTGGGCCCTTTGCCAGTCACCGCCCTTCCTGCAGGGCAGGGCCCTGGGACTGTACAGCATCCCAGGTATCAGCAGCTGTTGCATGTCCCTCCCCAGCACACCCATGCACACACTCACCCACGCATGTTTGCACCCCCAGCATAACCAGCCCCTCCCCCACCCACAGCCAGCCCCACCTGTTGCAAGTAGTTGACGAGTTTGCACATGAAGTCGCCAAAGATCCAGCTGGGCAGGGGGTAGAGCGTGGCGGTGAAGGGGACACAGCACACCAGGAAGATGATGTCTGTGGTCGCCAGGTTTGCTGGAACAGATGTGGAACTGGGATCAGGGGGCGGGGCCATTGCGGGGACTGGCCAGACAAGCGGGGGGCGGCTCTGTGGCTCAGGTGCCAGCCTGGGAGCCAGGAGTCCAAGGTTCAATGTCTGGCTCAGCCACAGACATGGGCAAATCGCTTGGCCTCGCTGTGCCACAGTTTCCTCCCTCTGCTATGGAGATAACAGACCTGCCTGTCCACATAGAGATAAACCACCAATAATTGATGGGCACTGGGTGATGGGGGCTGTATGAACCCCGAGCCTGGGCTGAGTCCCCCATCCCTGATGCACTCAGAGCAGCGCCTGGGAATGAAGGGTTGGGTGGGAGTGGGCAGTGATTGGGAATTATGGGCAGGGCGCCTGTCAGCCCCACATTCTCTACTCCCCTTTGAAGATGCCAGCCTCCCGCCTACTCCCCTTTATCCCCACTGTCTTCCGCTGGCCAGAGCCTCTACCCCACCATTTATCCCCTAGCTGCAAACACCTCTCTCTCTATTCCCCCAACTTCCCTACCTGCACCCTCCCAATCCCCAGCATGGCTCCCCCCATTCCTCCAAACCCCCATATTCCCACACTCTGCCCCAGATATGCTATAAGAATCTGAGCCACTCACATTGGGGGACTGTGCATCTGGAACCCCTGGAACAGATGTCCCAATGACTTGCTTTCCTCTGATCACACTCAGTGCTCTTGCTCAGGAAACCTGCCTACATTATCTTAATTGTCTGTCACCTTTGCTCTGTTTAATCATGGCTGGTTTCCTTGTCCATCCAAACAGTTTGGTGTTGTAAAGAGCTGGGTTTTTAGGGGAGCTGTGTCTCGGGAACTCCTTGCTCACATAATCCCAAATTTGGGTCACTAACTCTATCCCAAACCCCCATGAGGCATAGCAATTTTCAAGACAATTGGAGTCAGCGTGTGGATTTCAGAGGACTTAGAATAGTCCCTCTTTAAACAGAAAGCAAGGCTTGACCCCAACCACAGCAGAGTGGGCGCTCTGTTATAATGGGGGAACGCAGTGCTACAGGGAATTTACAGAGTCAGGGGTGTTGAGGGAGCCCTGGGCTGGGGTAGCAGTGGGCTGTGTCTCAGGATTGAGGGGCATTGGCTGGGGGAGCCAAGTGCCACCCTCTCGCTAATGGGCAGTGCATGTTGTTGAGCTGTGATGATGATCATTGGTGGAGAGGGGTGTTTCAGGCCAGGAGTGGTGTGCAGGGGCTGGCACTGGGGGGAGGAGCAGGGGGGAAGGCACCCAGGCACTGGGGGTGGTGGGGGTGGTGCTGGGGCACCCACCAGGAGTGTGGTGAGACACCCAGGAGCAGGGGGGCTGGTGTGGGGCTGGAGCTGAGGCAGGGGAATCCACTGGGGTGGAGGTGATCGGGAATGGAGTGGGGCGCTGATGCTGGAGCACCCATCAGGGGGAGGGAAGGTGCCTGGGGACAAGAGAGGGCTGGCACTGGGGCACTCAGCTGAGGGAGAGATGGTGTCCGGAGGTGAGGGTGGGCTGGAGCTGGGGCATGCAGCTATGGCAGGGAAGGTGCCAGAGGATGGGGGAGCTGCCATTGGGGCATCCAGCCAGGGGAGGGGAGGGATAGTGTCTGGAAGAGAGGGGGGGAGCAGGTGCTGGGGCACCCATCTGGGGGAGGGATGGTGCCCAGAAGTGAGGGGGGCAAGTGCTGGGGCACCCACCCAAGGGAGAGAAGATGCCCAGGGGCCAGGGAGGGCTGGCGCACCCAGTCAGGGGAGGAATGGTGCCTGGGGTCCAGGATGGGGGGGATGGTGTTGGAGGAGCCAGCCAGGGGAGGGATAGTGCCCAGGGGCTAGGGAGGGCTGGCACATCCAACCAGGGAGGGACGGTGCTTGGGGGGGGGCAGGTGCTGGGGCACCCAGCCGGGGGAGGAATGGTGCCCGGAGGCAGGGGAATAGATGCTGGGGCACCCAGCCGGGGGAGGGATGGTGCCCAGGGGCTAGGGAGGGCTGGCACATCCAACCAGGGAGGGACGGTGCCCAGGGGTAGGGCAGGTTCTGGGGCACCCCGCCAGGGGAGGGATGGTGGGGGGACGCTCACCGATGTAGAAGTTGGTGGCTGTGCGCATCTGCCGGTGCTTGGACACCACGTAGATGACGAGTGAGTTGCCCACCAGCCCCAGCAGCATGATGAGGGCATAGAATAGCGGCACCAGCCAAGCATCCGTCAGGAATGGGGGTGATGTGTCCTCCCCACTGCTGTTAAAGATCCACAGCCTCCTCCTGCTCTGGCCCCCCAGTGAGCTCATGTCTGGGTGGGGGGCAGCAGTGGGTACTGGTGTCCAAGAGCCGTTGTCCAGCCAGCCGCCCGACGGGGAGGGCTCTGCATCCATCCTCGGTGATCCTGCCATGTCTCCAAGCCCAGGGCAGGCGAGCACTGGAGCCAGGACTGGTCCCTGTTTCCAACGTGCCAGTCCTGGCCAGCTTCTTCCCTGTGGGGGAAAACATGTAAACAAAAGGGAAACTGAGGCAAGGGGTGGGGGTTGATCCACCAGAGATGGGGCACAGAAGCCAGAGCCAGCAACATCACCCCCCCAAACACACACCCCCAGAAACAGGCCAGCTGCTCCCAGTGCCTTGGCTTTGTCCTGCAACTATCACCCCGAGACACCCCCTGCTGAGTTGGGCGCCCCACCCTGCTTCTGTCCACACACTGAGCTGCGCTCAGCTCCTGAGTACCCACTCCTAGTCCAGCCGGGCATCCTTGGGCCGTGCGCTGGGCCTGAGTTAGCCCCAGCTACTGGTGGGTCCCCTATGGAAGTGCGGGGGCTGGGAACCTGGACTCCTGGGTTCCCAACTCTAGGGGGAAGCAGTATCGGGGCGGGAGGGGGCTGGGAGCCAGGACTCTGGTTCGATCCCTGGCTCTGGGAAGGAAGCGGGCTCTAGCCGCCCCACAAGCTGCTCCCAGTGCCCTGTTCCCCTTCACCCCCAGCTCTCACCTGCGCTGTCCGGGACGGGGGCGGCTAGCGCCGGGCGCGCCGGAGGGCTCCGCGCAGGGCTGCGCTCTCCCACCCCGGACGCTGCGAGCGCGGGTCTGCAGCCAGGCTGAGAGCGGCTCCCTGAGCCCCGCGCAACTTAATGGGGAGAGTGGGGGGGGGGGGGGCAGCGCCAAGCTCTGATTGGCTGCGGGGTGGTGGGAGCCAGCGCTGAGGGGGCTCGTCCCGGCAGGGGGCTCCAGAGGGGCCCCGGGGGGGGGGGGGGGACGGACCAGAGCCCTCGCCTGGAATCCACGGGGACGGGCTCGCACCCCGTGCCCAGTCTCCATGGAGCGGTTTGCCAGCGGCTCCCTTCACGGACTGACCGGAGAAGTAGGAGCTCAGGGGGAAAGTAGGGGACGGAGTGGAGCCGGGACTAGTGGTTAGAGCGGGGGAGAGGGGCTGGGAGTCAGGACTCGTGGGTTCTAGTCCCAGTTCCGCTGCTGCCTGTGTTGTGAGCGACCTTGGGTAAGTCATGTCTTAGTTGGTCCCTTGGGACCATGCTCCTTGCCTGCTTGCTGGGGTCTGGGAGTGAAAATATTTGTAACCAAAGGCAAAGCTGCCCCCTTTGTCTGGGCACGTGGACTCATTTGGCAGAAAACATGCCCCCTCCCCCCCCATGCCATGTGTGTTGCTGGGCATCGGGGAGGTTCTGACACCCCCCCTCCCCCCAGTGCCTTGGCACTGCAGAGGGCAGATATCCGCGGGTCTGAGGGACAAACGGCCACTTTGGCGGATTTCACCAAAAAGCCGCATTCAGAGGGAAGCAAACAGCAGAAATGTGGGGGTGACATTTCCAGGAAAATGGGTCATAAATTCTCCCCAGTTCGGGGGCTCCCTGAGCTGTAATAATCAGCTGGGCCTTCACTGACACCATCAGATATCAGTAACTCAGTACATTTAAATGTAGTAGAGTAAAGGGGCCCCCTGCTGAGCCCCCACCCTGCTCCCTGCAGCACAGCGCCCCCTAGCACAACACTGGGGTATTGGGGTCAGCACCTCCTACCGAGCGCCTCTCCCTGCAGCACAGTGCCCCCTAGGACATGGGGGTCAACACTGGCTCCTAGGGAAAAGCACCCCCTGGGGAGTTGCCTACCCTGCTCCCTGCAATACAGCACCCCCTAGTGCCTTGAAAGCAGTACCTAATCAGCTGCTCTGCTGAAACCAAAATAGCTCACTCCGGTTGTGTTCCCATCACCAGCCACTTTATAACCTCATCCCAAAATGGGCTCTGATTGGCCTGGCATCATTAGTCCTTTATTCACCTTCGCTGTGTCCAGGAGTGCAAGTACTGTGGTACCCTCCAGTATAAATACTGGCAAGAAATTTTGAGCAGGCATGGGGTACTGGAAAGATTTGGAGCTGCCCCCCCCCCCCAAAGGAGCAGAACATGGCTAGAGATGGCATTCATTCTTTATATGGTTTTAACAGCACAATACTTTGTTTAAGTTTGTTAGCATATGTACTGTGCTGTTATATTGGTCATGAGTCCTCGGGGGGAGGGTGTGGGGGGGAGAGGATGGAAGGTGTTTAAACAGTGTTTTTTATTCTGTTTCTCCCCCTTGGTCTGAATTATCCATGACATTCATACTGCATCACATCAAGTCCAAATCATTAGAAGAATGCCTCTGTTTGCACTGACCAGAGGATGCTTGGATTCTGATGCCAGCCCATTTCTGAAGCCTTACAGGTATCAGGTGTTGTCCCCAGTGTACATAGAATTCTTCTTTGCATCCAAACTAGTCTAACATGCGTTTTGTTAACTGGAACTGGAGCAGCAAAACAAAGAAAACAAATGCCTCCTTTTCCAGCTTTGTGGGTGAGAGAACTACAAGTGAAGATTATAATGCCAGGCACTGACGGCCTTAAACCAGCTGCCGCAGGAATCTGCCAAGAACTTTGCTGAAAATATGATCCTCATCTTAGCAACGGAGCTAAGACATCACACATCTGCCCACCTTTATTCAAATGATGCTTCTTCTGATATGACAGCTCAGGCATTGTCAGTTTCATCCAGAACAATTTACAAACTTGAAACCTAATCGTGTAAACCCTTAATCATTTGATCAATCCCATTGAAGACAATGGGACTATTTGCATGCGTATGGACCACTTTTGTGGTAAAAGTTTCAGGAGTTGGTTCTGTTCCTATAAAGGAAGTTGAATCCCAATGCAATTGAAATGCAATGTTTGGGTACAATACCATAAAGCGGTTTAGGATACAGTTCTACTTAAAATTTGTCTTTTAATAAGTCATACATATGCTGAAATGGCTCCGCACACAACTCCCATATTCCATATAAACAAACTGAATTCTACATACGTGGGGGGAAAGTGAGTAGTTAAGCAAGGTGATGTTTGTATATACAAAAGGGGTGTCAGAGAGAATGGGGAGAGCATGGGGGCCCTGGGCTGGGGTGGGGCAGAGAGGAGTCACATGGAGGGTCACGTGGGGAGGTCAACCCCCCCCCCCGCTTTGTGTCCCTCCCATGAGTGCAGTACCAGCAAGAAATTATTTCTACTTGCATCACTGGCTGTGTCCTACCCATGGCGCCATTTGTTTAGATGAAAACAACATGTTCCTTTATTTTATTAGGGACAGAAATCACCCTCCCATCAGTAACTGGCAGGTTCTCCCTGCTTTCCATTTCTGCACTTCATTTTTCTGTCAGGCACCATCGCTTTGTCACAAAGAAGGGTGCGAAGTCTGTGACAGTCATTAGCAGATTCACAGATTTGAAGTGCTTGGATTGGGCCTGCAGATTTCACCTGCCTTTTATCGATAGCCAATTTGCAGCATGTGTCAAGAAGCTCCACTCTTAAAGAGCCCTTATTGATTCTGTCTCCTGCCTCGTTAATTAATGGGCACTGTGTGCTCTGTAGGGCTTTTGTCCTGGCTTCTGCTTATAAAAAGCCTTTCTTATGCCTCTTAGCCATTTTAGCTCAGATACCACAGTGACAGGTGCTAATACAAGAGAGCTAGAGAGACACCTAGATAGAAGGGTGCATAGGGTGTGTGTGTGTGAGAGAGAGATGGATGCACATGGGGATAGATGGACAGATGGATGGTGACAGACAGAGAGCACTCTCCTCTGACAACTTATTTCCACCCATAAAATTAATCACACAAATCACAACCAAAGCAAATCCAATTTTAATTTCCAGCTCAGCATTATTTCATCCTGGGCCAAGTTGGGAACATGCATAGACACTGTAAATCATCAGAACACAGTCTCCCACAGTATTCTTGTCAGCAAGTTAAAGAAGTATGGGCTGGATGGATGCACGACAAGGTGGGTAGAAAGTTGGCTAGATTATCGGGCTCAACGGGTAGTGATCAATGGCTCCATGTCTAGTTGGCAGCCAGTATCTAGCGGAGTGCCCCAAAGGCCGGTCCTGGGGCCGGTGTGTTCAATATCTTCATTAATGATCTGGAGGATGGTGTGGATTGCACCCTCAGCAAGTTTGTGGATGACACTAAACTGGGAGGAGTGGTAGATACGCTGGAGGATAGGGATAGGATACAGAGGGCCCTAGACAAATTGGAGGATTGGGCCAATAGAAATCTGATGAGGTTCAACAAGGACAAGTGCAGAGTCCTGCACTTAGGACGGAAGAATCCAATGCACCGCTACAGACTAGGGACCGAAAGGCTCGGCAGCAGTTCTGCAGAGAAGGACCTAGGGGTGACAGTGGACGAGAAGCTGGATATGAGTCAGCAGTGTGCCCTTGTTGCCAAGAAGGCCAATGGCATTTTGGGATGTATAAGTAGGGGCATAGCGAGCAGATCGAGGGACGTGATCGTTCCCCTCTATTCGACATTGGTGAGGCCTCATCTGGAGTACTGTGTCCAATTTTGGGCCCCACACGACAAGAAGGATGTGGAGAAATTGGAGAGAGTCCAGCGAAGGGCAACAAAAATGATTAGGGGTCTGGAACACATGACTTATGAGGAGAGGCTGAGGGAACTGGGATTGTTTAGTCTACGGAAGAGAAGAATGAGGAGGGATTTGATAGTTGCTTTTAACTACTTGAAAGGGGGTTCCAAAGAGGATGGATCTAGACTATTCTCAGTAATAGCAGATGACAGGACAAGGAGTAATGGTCTCAAGTTGCAGTGGGGGAGATTTAGGTTGGATATTAGGAAAAACTGTTTCACTAGGAGGGTGGTGAAACACTGGAATGTGTTACCTAGGGAGGTGGTCGAATCCCCTTCCTTAGAAGTTTTTAAGGTCAAGCTTGACAAAGCCCTGGCTGGGATGATTTAGTTGGGGATTGGTCCTGCTCCGGGCAGGGGGTTGGACTAGATGACCTCCAGAGGTCTCTTCCAACTCTGATATTCTATGATTCTATGAGAAGCGGTACACTGGGCGGGCAGGAATCTTGTCTCCTCGCCAGCCCCAATCCCAGCCTTTGTGTTTGAGCATGCTGCCCCTTCTCTAGCACATCGAGGTTAAAAATCTTGTCTTCAAGAAACTCCTGGAAACAGCTCTAAAACTCATAGCTTAGCCTCCTTCCACCCCTCCCTCAGACTCTCCCTTGCCACAGTGCCGAGGAAAAACTAGACACCAGGTAGGTGGCTGGCGCACTGAGGTAGTGGCCCATCCTGCTGACCAACAGTGTCTCATTGTTTCCGTGTACCCCCCCCTCCTGTTGGTCTGTCTGTCTCCATCTGTTGTCTCTTGTCTTCGACTGGAAGCTCTTAGGGGAAAGGACCGTCTTTTGGTTCTGTTTGTTCAGCACCTGGCACAATGGAGGTCTGGCCCCTGACTGGTGTGCTTGGGCACTACCCTAATATACCTAATAGATAACGTACAGCATCTACCACAATGGGGGTCTGTCCCCTGACTGGTGCTCCTGGGCACTACCGTAATACATCTAACAGATAATGTATGGTACCATTTTAGTAGTTAAAGCAGCACACCTTCTGTGCGGTGAAACTGTCCCAGATGCAACATGCCAGCAGAGCCATAGAGTGAACAAGCTGAAATGGGAGAGAAAACAGCTTGTCTTCCTCCTCCGTCCCAGTCTCCACAGAGGCCAGGTGTAGTAGGCAGCTCAGCATTCTCAGACACAAAGGGGATTGTTCCCTTGTGCTGGGATTGGCAAACCAGCCAGAGAGTGGGAATTTCCATGGGAATCGGGTACCAATTTTGACTTGGCTACACACAGAAGTTCCACAGGTTTGATTTAAATTGGTTTCAAACTGGTGTGAGCACCGTTCTGGTGGAAGACTGGCTTATTTCAATTTAGGGTCCATAGATATTAAGGCCAAAAGGGAGAATGTTGAGCCAGTCTGACCTGCAAAATTCTCCTTGTCCCGGGATCCCTACATGCAGCTTCTCAGTCTGCCTGAGCTGCAGTGGATCTTTGAGAAAGATTTCTAATCAGTGCTGTCTCCTATGGAGTCCCCCACACCCTCCCCTGCAACACAGCGCCTCCTAGCACCACAAAGTATCATTGCAGTCTGCGCTGACTGTGAGAGGAGAGCGCCCCCTACTGAGCTCCTCACCCCACTCCCTGCAGCACAGCACCCCCAAGAGCCATGTTGGGACATTGGGGTCAGCATTGACTGGGAGGGACGAGTGCCCTCTACCAAGGGCACCAGAATGGGGGGAGGGGGGCAGGAGGCCATGTGGGGAAGGGGTGGCATGGGAGCGGGCCTTGGGGGGAAGGGGCAGCACAGGGGGGCAGGGCCACAGTTTGAGCAATGGTGGCCCCCCCACGTTTAGGGAGTTTCCGTCACCCCACCCTCTATTGAGTCCCTGCCTCAGTCCCTGCAGCAGCCTGGGTTTTCCCAGTCCAAGTACTAACCCAGTCCGTCCTTGCAGAAACAACACGTCACCCACACAAGACAGATTGTCACTGGCTTCCAGCTTGTCTGACGCCTCTTTTCAGGAGAGTGCCAGGTACAAGGGCACTCAAAGGAATGGGGATAGCTGGCTCGAGCTGCCTGAGCAGCAGCAGGCGGGCCACAGCTGTCAGTTGCACCACACCAAAGAGAGAACATTACACTAATTAGACCCACCTTCCTCCCCATCTGCCTGTGCTATGCTCCAAGGGCAATCACATGGAGTGATTTCCTTTGCAGCTGGTGCCAGGGACATCCCTGCTTCTGGATGGACAGGGGGTTCCCAGCAAAGGGCTTCAGAGGGACACAGGACCTGACTTTCCTTCCACATGGAGAGCAATCGGAGCAACACCATCAAAGTCAGCACAGTAGGCTCATTGTGCCTGGGGATTGTTTCCCAAGAAGCTTGTAAAACTAAACTGGCTTTGGATTAAGAGATCTATTTGCAGCCACATTCCAGCCATGTACACACAGACTAACTTTCAGTTGGCTCCTCCAAACTCTTCCCTCCTACACCCTGGGCTCCTCCCTCCAAGTCACATGCAGGTTGTGACAGGGATTGCCGTCTATATAGAAGGCTCCTCGCCCCCACCCATGCCCCCTTGCAGAGCAGGCTGGCTGTAAAGACAGGAGTCTGAAGATTGTAAGGGTGTTGTCTTTTTGCTCGGTGTTCATCCAGCACCTAGCACATTAAAAATACCTACCTCTTCTATAATGCTTCTCACCCCTAGCTCTCCAAGCATGTAGGCCTACTGCAGTACAGCTAATAAATAAATAACACTCACAGCTGCCAGCTTGTCTCAGACACTAGCTGGTGTCTTGGCTAGGGCTTCGCCTTTTGGAGGAGGGTTTTCATATCACACGCTCCTCACACAGTAATTCAGTCCTTTCCCTTTCACTGCTGCATGTCACTGATGCAGCGACATCCAGCTTGGCTGGCACAAGGCAGCGGCCAAAGTGTGGGAGCTTCATAAAGGGGAATCCAAGTGTTAAAAGCTTGTGGATTGGAACAGATGTCATCCCTCAGCTTTACAAAACACAGGACTCAGCTGCATGTCACTATGGGGCACTCTTGTCTCCATACAGTTAGTGCCAGGCAAACACTCCTGCAGGCCCTGGCCGAGATCCACTTCTCATTGTGCTAGGCACTGCATCTAGTAAGGGCATGGGAACATGAGAAAGTTGACCCAGTGTGGTGCTAGGGGGCGCTGTGCTCAGGAAGGGACTCAGTAGGGGGCACTCTCCTCTTACAGTCAGTGCTGTCCCCAATGTCCCAGCCTGGCTGCGGGGGCGCTGTGCTGCAGGGAGTGGGTCAGGATTCAGGGTCCCTCCCACACGTTGAGAAGGGGCAAGCAGCATCTCCTCTGCCACCCCGTCCATGTCAGTTACATTTTCACACACCCTCAGATAGTTCCATTTGGGAGAGGGGGCTTCCCCCTTCCTCTTTGCCACGGCTCCTTCTGCATCTTCCCAAGCAGTGGCTTCCCTCTTACCTCGGGCTTTCCCCGAGTCTGGTGCCCATGGGCGATGCCCAGATGCCAGTCTGCTGTCTGTCTGCAGCACAGGAGCTGAACTGGGGCTCTCCGGTACCATCGCCGTTATTATCATTTGTCTTATGGTTATCTCAACCAAGATCAGGGTCCCATTGTGCCAGGCGCTGCACAGACCCTGACCAAGGTCAGGGCTAGGGTGGCCAGGTGTCCGGTTTTCGATTGGAAAGTCTGGTCAAAAAGTGGACTGGACAGTGTCTGGTCAGATCTACTGACCGGACACCCAAAGTCCAGTCACTGTGGGCGGGGAAGACGGGAGGCGCTGGGACTACCTCCTACCTCCTACCTGCATTGGGCAGCTGCAGTTCCCAGCCTCAGCTCTGCGGGCGAGTCTCTCCCGACCCACGCGGGGGGGAAGCAGTGAGCGACAGGGGAGGGGGAAAGAGAAGCGAACGGGGGGGGGGGGGAAGCCTCAGGGGGAAGGGGCAGGTCAGGAGTGGGGCCTCTGGGGAAGAAGCAGGGCAGGGATGAGGCCTGGAGGGAAGGGGTGGATCCTCAGGGGGAAGAGGTCAGGAAGGGGTGTCCGTTTTAAAAATATTATAAACTTGGCAACCCTAGGGCCCCTTTGTGCTGGGTGCTGCACAGGCCCTAACTGAGATCAGGGCCCCGTTGTGCCAGGCGCTGTACAGATACATTCTGAAGGACAGTCCCTGCCCTGTAGAGCTCCCAGTCCAACTAGGCAAAGGGCAGGCTGGGGAACAGAGGCCTGGAGAGGGAAGTGTTGGATAAGGCCGTTGTGCACTGTGGCGCAGTGATAAGGCACCATCTCTGTGGAGGGCAGTGGCAATGGAAGGGTTAAATCCAGGGCGGACTGAGGTGCCAGGGCCTGGCTCTCAGCATGGCAGACATTCACCTTGCTGCTCGGCAGTGGAGCAGGGGACGCCTACAGGCCGGTGCCCTGTGGAAGGATAGCTCAGAGATTAGCTGAGAGATGGAGGATGTCCCTGGATGGCTGCCCCTGGCTGGAGCCATGCACTGTGCTGCTCCCGGATATGAGCACTGAGCTGGGGGCAAGGGCTACTCCAGAGAGCCCCAGGGTCCAGAAGCTCTGGCCAGGCCCTGTCCCATAGCTGGAGACTGGAGAGTCAGGCAGAAGGGGCAGGCCACTGTGTGAACAACTAAGCAGTTATAACCACTGGTGCCAGCCCCTCCAGAGCCCCCGCGCCATGGGACTCTGCCCCTCCCCACAGCTCCCTGAAGGGCACCGCCAGCCCCTCCAGAGCCCTCACACCCCTGCAGGGCACCACCAACCCTGCCAGTGCCCCCAGGCTATGGGGCTCTGCCCCTCCCAGTATCACCACCTGCAGGGCACCGCCAGCCTCTGCCCTGGGGAGATTCCTGTCTGAATAGACAAGGTGTGGGAGGGGAAACTGAGGCATGAAGTGGGGACGTGGCTTGCCAAAGGACATCCAGCAGAGAGTGGCAGAGCCGGAACCACCCTGGGTGTCAATCCCAGTTCCCTGCCCACTAGCCTAGGCTGTCTGGGTCACTGGTCAGTGCTGCTGGGAAATGACTGAATACGCTCCCTGGGGGAGCAGGTTATCCCTCTGCCCTGTCAGCTTCTGGGGATTCATCCCCGTTGTTCTCTCTGTGGGCTGCTATTGTCACTGGGCTGAAGCTCAGTGCAGGGAAATGGTTGCAAAAGGTCCCGGGGTGGGGGATATAAACATGTGACAGAGCTCTCCCCCCCCCCCATCTTTGGGATTTCACGACACCTGCGCTGCCTGGGACATCATTTTGTTCTGTCTGTGCAGCACCAAGCGGTCCTGGCCACGGCTGGGGCTCCTGGGTGCTACCTTAATATGCCTAATAAATAAGAGACAGAGCCGAGCACAGTGGGGTCCTGGTCCTGGCCCATGACTGGGACACGACGGCATTACCGTAATACCCCTACTACACATGGTACACGACCGGGCCGCTAGGAGCTCTCTCTATATAGATAGTAACACTGGCAAGGTAGCACTCTCCCGGCTCTCACAGCCCAGAGCCTGCCGCTTGAACTATAGCGGAATCTTCCTCCGCTCTCAGCAGTGTGGGGCTCTGACGCACAGTTGGGCAGTTGTGTCCCGGTCCAGCAGAGGTGACACCCGCTAACTAGCCATGTCGCAGCCCTGTGGGAGCTCCAATCAGCCTGTCCTTTGGCAGTTTCGAGAGCAATGACACAGCCTGGGCAGAGACACAATTACTGTGGTTATTATGGGCTGAGCAGGCTGACGGGGCCCTGCTGCATCAGCCGGTGAATGAGGGGACGAGATAATGGGTGCCCCTCCCCCCTCGCCGCTCCCCGGGATGGCTTTGTTCCTGCTGTGAGGGGCTAATCACATCCTGGCTGCCAGCAACTCCAGGGAAAACAAAGGACAGAGCCCTGGGCTGGCAGATAAAGGCTCTTATTAAAGTGTGTTTTGTTGCCTAGGCCTCTGCAGAGCGACAGGAGTGTGTGTGTGTGTGTGGGGGGGGGGCAGGAGGAGAGGGGTATGGGGAGAGAATAGGGCACACACACACACACACAAAACCACAGAGACACACACGCCCCTCTCCCAGCACGCAGCCGTGTGATCTGGTAGCTGGGTTGAACTGCCTGGCTGGAGAAGGGTTACTGACCCCTAGATCAGAGGGGGTGGGAGACTGGGGTCTCTGGGCAGAGCTAGTGGGGGGCGGGTGGGGGGCAGGAGGTGTCAGAGCCAGGCTCAGCTCCAGCCCTTGTCCTTGTCCTCCAGCAGGGGGTGAGAACAGGGGATGGCAGCAGCAGGTTTAGCTCTCCGAGGAGGGCAGCCTGGGAGGGGCATGAAGTGCCCCCTTCTGAGTCCCCAACCCGGATCCCTGAAGCACAGCACCCCCTAGCACTGGGGCATTCAGGGCACCACTCCCTGCCAAGGGAGAGCGCCCCATTGAGCCCGCCCCCCTCAGCACAGAACCTCCGAGCACTATGTTGGGTCAGCTGGGGCAGCACTGATCGCCAGGAGACAGCACCCCGAACCGAGCAGGGTGTGACTGGAGATGCGAAGCAGCCATCGTAGGACAGTATGGTGCCAGCACCCCGCATGCCAGCATGGGGGGGTGGGTGGGGTGGGAACGGGACAGAGATACCAATGTTCAAAGGGCCAGGACCATCCCACCCTAAACTGAGCGGGGCTGACCCCACATGTTCACCACATTTGCAGCCTGAGTAGCTTTTATTCCTCCACCACCCTGGGAATGATGCCCACAGCCCCGAGGGGCTCCCAGCAGCCCTGCCCACAGGCTCACTCATGATGAGATTTCTGAGCAGGCGATAAAAGCCCAGAGCACCACATCCAAGGAGTTAGAAAAGGGAGCGCCGTTACCATCAGAACCCAATGACCCTCCCATCTGGACTTCCAAATGCATCTGGCGCGGCGCATGGAGCCATCAGCCAGCAAGGGGCAGGGTGGGGGATGGGGAGCTAGTCGAGATGGAGGATTTCAGCTCTGGACTCAGTAAGGGGAAACCTACCACTTGGAGCATAAAGAGATGGACGTGTGTGCACATGGGGCTAAACCAAATCCACTCTCACACTGCTACAGCAGGGCAACTTCTGTGTGTAGCCAAGACCTCAGAGTGATCCTGACATGGGGAAAGGGGGCTCGGGTTCTGGGGCCCATTCAGTCCTGCGAGAGGGACACTCATGCTGTTTGTGGTTGTGGGTCTTTCTGTGTGGAATGGCCATGAGACCCAGCAAACTCGTTCTGCCCCCTGCTCCCCAAGAGGCTGCATCATTCCAAGACAAACCCCCCAGGGTCTGGCCTATACTGGGAAATGCCCGAGCCTCTGCCTCCTCCCAATCCTGAGCCGCAGAGCCAATTACACTGAGATGGCCCGGAGAAAATCACAGTAATGAGGGGATAATGGGGAGTGAAAATGAAGGAAAATTCGTTGTCCTCTTACTTAGGGCTGGATCCTGCAGCAAGCTGAGCGCTTCCCAGCAGCTGTCGAGTGACCCCTGCAGCCCGTGGAGCACCACAGAGTCGGTGCCTATGCTGTGGGGCTGAGTCCTGCCCCCACCGCTGGGGATAGAAAATGCGGAACTCACAGCGTGGTTCCCATACAATTGCTGCTTGTGGTATAGAGTCTGTTAGAGACTTTCCCTTCAGCCTCCCACTTCCCTGGTTCTTGTCACGCAGACAGCAAGCAGCAAAACACCAGACGTCCGAAGTGCAGACAATGCAATGTTTATTGGCGTTAGTTTCCAAGCAAGCATATTCCGAAACCCTTCACACCAGTCGGGCTTATCTCTATACGCCGATAGAGTCTGTTCCCCACGTCCCCCTTCCCAGCTCCAATACCACAGAGCGTTTACCCCGTGTCCCCTTTCCTAGCTCCAACGCCGCAGAGCCTTTACCCCGTGTCCCCCTTTCCAGCTCTGACGCCGCAGAGCCTTTACCCCGCGTCCCCTTTCCAGCTCCGACGCCGCAGAGCCTTTACCCCGCGTCCCCTTTCCAGCTCCAATGCCGCGGAGCCTTGCCTGTGCCCTATTCCCTGTTCCCCATTCCCATTCCCCCCTTAGCAAGCATGATTCCAATTTCCCAGTTTATATAGTAATATTCTCAGCTATACCTTAGCCAATAATTTTACTGAAATTTAACTAACCAATCCTAACATATTGTAACATAATTCTCTAACCAATTATATCCCACTACCCTAATTAAGTTACACCTAGCAAAATTAGTTATACAGCAGACAGAAACAATTAGAGAACCAGACAGATTAACAATAGAAAAGTGGGGGCCATAAAGATAAAACACACAGAAATGAGCGTTTCACAACCACAACCATAGATAAGTGATTTCTTGCCAGACAAGATGCTGTCAAACTAAGTTTTCTTTAACCAGCTAAAGATCTGTTTCTTTGTCTGGTGGTGACAGGCACTGTCAGGACAGGATCGTCTTTCTAACAGCCGGACACCACCTTATTTCAGTGTGACAGGTTTGGGATGTAAGGAGGTGACCGTTCCTTCCCAGCTTATGGCTGCCCCTGCTGCTTAGCCAAACGCCTTAGCTAAGAACAAGGCCTCAGACTCTCCTGGGGAGAGAAGGCCTGTACACAGGTGGACTGTGATTTTGAGTCTTTGTTTTTATACCCCTGTAACTAGCTAAGTGATAAAAATACACCTAAGTTCTTAAAGTCCAGGCCTTTACAGGCAGGCCTAAATATCTATATTCTAATAGAGTCCAAGAAGGAAGGGGCCACTGTGATCTAGGGTGACCTCCTGCCTAAGGGAGCCCAGGTGACTGCCCTGAATTCCCTCCTGTCTGAACTAGAGCAGATCTGTGAGAAAAACAGCCAATCCTGAGTCCAAACCTTCCCCCCAACCCCTTGGGGAGTTGCTCCATTGGTTAATGACTGTCCCTGAGACAAAACTGTACCTTATTTCTAGGCTGAATTTGTCGAGCTTCAGCTTCCAGCCATTGAATCATGTTAAACCTTTGTCTGCAGCATTGAAGAGCCGCTCTGTTACCAAAGGGCAGCTCCTCCGGCAGGTACTTCTGTGGGGGCTGATTAGAGACTGTGACCAAGTCACCTTGGCACCGTTAGGGCTCTTGTTAGCTCATAACTGAGGATACAGTTTTGTTACAGTCACAGATCCCATGACCTTAAGAGACCTCCGTGAGCTCAGCCTCAGCACAGAGAGGCAAAGGGATTTTCCCCCAGCCGCAGGACTGGGACTGGACTCCAGGTCTCTGATCTCCCAGCTCAGGGCACTGGCCACTCGACTGCTGCAGCCAGCCAGCCAGCCGGCAGCATTGATGGATTGATCCTATTATAGGGATCAGCTGCACCAAACCTCTCCCATCTCTCATTTATTTCCCACTAGCCATCTGTGCTAGGGGCCTTCAAGTGCCCTAGCCTGGTGCCACTGCCTGGCATTGTGCAGACCCCACAGGCTGGCTGGGTGCTATTTAATTAAAACCCACTTGTTGCTTTTCATTCCTTTGTCTCCCAGCAACGATCACCCCCCTGCCTGGTGCTGATGGGACCGGAGCCCAGGCTCGGTGCAGCCAGCACCTGGCAGTGGGTGGAACATGCACAAACCTCCTGTCTCAGTGGGGAGATTCGGTTACACGGCAGCCTCTTCCTCCAGGGATCTCAAAGCACCTTGCCAGTCTGAACATAAGAACATAAGAATGGCCCTACTGGGTCAGATCAAAGGTCCATCTAACCCAGTATCCTGTATTCCGACAGTGTCCAATGCCAGGTGCCCCAGAGGGAATGAACAGAACTAGGTACTCACCAAGTGATCCATCCCCTGTCACCCATTCCCAGCTAATAGTCATTGATGGACATATCCTCCATGAACTTATCTAATTCTTTTTTGAACCCTATGATAGTCTTGACCTCCACAGCATCCTCTAGCATGGAGTTCCACAGGTTGACTGTGTGTTGTGTGAAAAAATACTTCCTGTTATTTGTTTTAAACCCGTTGCCTATTTGCAGCTTTCAATCGCAGCCACTTCACTTGCCAGTGCTCCCAAAGCAGCTCTTGTACTTGCTGTGGGTGACACTGTTAGAGGGCTTTCCCTTCACCCTCTCCTCCGGTGCTTGTCACGCAGACAGAAAGCAAAAGACCAGAAGTCCGAAGTACAGATAATGCAATGTTTATTGGGGCTAGTTCCAAGCGAACATATCCACAGCTCTACACGCTGGCAGAATCTGTTCCCCAGTGTTCTGTTCCCAGCTCTAATGCTGCAGAACCTTGCCTATGTCCCTATTCCCCCAACCTCCTTCTTAGCAGGCCCAAATATACCTGCAATGCACGCCCACAGCCCCCCTTTTATACCCCATTGGAGGGGTAAGGAGTGAGATTGTGCTGCAGTTAGGGACGGGCATTTCTTTGGTCTTTTAGTGTTTTATACCTCCCCCCACCCCCCAAACCCCTTTGCCCCTCCCCCTGGTTGCCTTGACATAGGGGTTGAGGCAATCTTAAAGTGTGCTCTGTGTTACGAATTACACCTGATAGGACATGCACACAACTGCTGCGAATTATACCTTGTAGGACACGCACACAAATGCTGTGAATTATACCTGATAGGACACGCACAGTTCGAATCTAGGCTGAGGCACAGAAACAAAGTCCACAACTGCAGAGTTCCCAAAAGACACTAAGGGTATGTCTACACTATGGAATAAGGTCAAATTTATAGAAGTCGTTTTTTTAGAAATCGGTTTTATATATTCGAGTGTGTGTGTCCCCACAGAAAATGCTCTAAGTGCATTAAGTGCATTAACTCGGCGGAGTGCTTCCACAGTACCGAGGCTAGAGTCGACTTCCGGAGCATTGCACTGTGGATGGCTATCCCACAGTTCCCGCAGTCTCCGCTGCCCATTGGAATTCTGGGTTGAGATCCCAAAGCCTGATGGGGCTAAAACATTGTCACAGGTGGTTCTGGGTACATATCGTCAGGCCCCCGTTCCCTCCCTCCCTCCGTGAAAGCAAGGGCAGAAAATCGTTTCGCGCCTTTTTTCCTGAGTTACCTGTGCAGATGCCATACCACAGCAAGCATGGAGCCCGCTCAGGTAACCGTCACCCTATGTCTCCTGGGTGCTGGCAGACGTGGTACGGCATTGCTACACAGTAGCAGCAACCCCTTGCCTTGTGGCAGCAGACGGTACAGTATGATTGGTAGCCATCATCGTCATGTCCGAGGTGCTCCTGGCCATGTCGGCTGGGAGCGCCTGGACAGACATGGGTGCAGGGACTAAATTTGGAGTGACTTGACCAGGTCATTCTCTTTAGTCCTGCAGTCAGTCCTATTGAACCGTCTTATGGTGAGCAGGCAGGCGATACGGATTGCTAGCAGTCGTACTGTACCATCTTCTGCCGGGCAGGCAAGAGATGAGGATGGCATGCAGTCCTTCTGCACTGTCTGCTGCCAGCCAAAGATGTAAAAGATAGATGGAGTGGATCAAAACAAGAAATAGACCAGATTTGTTCTGTATTCATTTGCTTCCCCCCCTCCCCCATCTAGGGGACTCATTCTTCTAGGTCACACTGCAGTCACTCACAGAGAAGGTGCAGCGAGGTAAATCTAGCCATGTATCAATCAGAGGCCAGGCTAACCTACTTGTTCCAATAAGAACAATAACTTAGGTGCACCATTTCTTATCGGAACCCTCCGTGAAGTCCTGCCTGAAATACTCCTTGATGTAAAGCCACCCCCTTTGTTGATTTTAGCTCCCTGAAGCCAACCTGTAAGCCGTGTCGTCAGTCACCCCTCCCTCCATCAGAGCAACGGCAGACAATCGTTCTGCGCCTTTTTTCTGTGCGGACGCCATACCAAGGCAAGCATGGAGGCCGCTCAGCTCACTTTGGCAATTAGGAGCACATTAAACACCACACGCATTATCCAGCAGTATATGCAGCACCAGAACCTGGCAAAGCGATACCGGGCGAGGAGGCGATGTCAGCGCGGTCACGTGAGTGATCAGGACATGGACACAGATTTCTCTGAAAGCATGGGCCCTGCCAATGCATGCATCATGGTGCTAATGGGGCAGGTTCATGCTGTGGAACGCCGATTCTGGGCTCGGGAAACGAGCACAGACTGGTGGGACTGCATAGTGTTGCAGGTCTGGGACGATTCCCAGTGGCTGCGAAACTTTTGCATGCGTAAGGGCACTTTCATGGAACTTTGTGACTTGCTTTCCCCTGCCCTGAGGCGCATGAATACCAAGATGAGAGCAGCCCTCACAGTTGAGAAGCGAGTGGCGATAGCCCTGTGGAAGCTTGCAACGCCAGACAGCTACCGGTCAGCTGGGAATCAATTTGGAGTGGGCAAATCTACTGTTGGGGCTGCTGTGATGCAAGTAGCCCACGCAATCAAAGATTTGCTGATATCAAGGGTAGTGACCCTGGGAAATGTGCAGGTCATAGTGGATGGCTTTGCTGCAATGGGATTCCCTAACTGTGGTGGGGCCATAGACGGAACCCATATCCCTATCTTGGCACCGGAGCACCAAGCCGCCGAGTACATAAACCGCAAGGGGTACTTTTCGATAGTGCTGCAAGCTCTGGTGGATCACAAGGGACGTTTCACCAACATCAACGTGGGATAGCCGGGAAAGGTCACATGACGCTCGCATCTTCAGGAACTCTGGTCTGTTTCAAAAGCTGCAGGAAGGGACTTTATTCCCAGACTAGAAAATAACTGTTGGGGATGATGAAATGCCTATATGTATCCTTGGGGACCCAGCCTACCCCTTAATGCCATGGCTCATGAAGCTGTACACAGGCAGCCTGGACAGTAGTCAGGAGCTGTTCAACTACAGGCTGAGCAAGTGCAGAATGGTGGTAGAATGTGCATTTGGACGTTTAAAGGCGCGCTGGCGCAGTTTACTGACTCGCTTAGACCTCAGCGAAACCAATATTCTCACTGTTATTACTGCTTGCTGTGTGCTCCACAATATCTGTGAGAGTAAGGCGGAGACGTTTATGGCGGGGTGGGAGGTTGAGGCAAATCGCCTGGCTGCTGGTTATGCGCAGCCAGACACCAGGGCGGTTAGAAGAGCACAGGAGGGCGCGGTACGCATCAGAGAAGCTTTGAAAACCAGTTTCATGACTGGCCAGGCTACGGTGTGAAAGTTCTGTTTGTTTCTCCTTGATGAAACCCCCCGCCCCTTGGTTCACTCTACTTCCCTGTAAGCTAACCACCCGCCCCTCCTCCCTTCAATCACCGCTTGCAGAGGCAATAAAGTCATTGTTGCTTCACATTCATGCATTCTTTATTCATTCATCACACAAATAGGGGGATGACTACCAAGGTAGCCCAGGAGGGGTGGAGGAGGGAAGGAGAATGCCACACAGCACTTTAAGCACAGCACTTTAAAAGTTTACAACTTTAAAATTTATTGAATGACAGCCTTCTTTTTTTTGGGCAATCCTCTGTGGTGGAGTGGCTGGTTGGCCGGAGGCCCCCCCCACCGCGTTCTTGGGCGTCTGGGTGTGGAGGCTATGGAACTTGGGGAGGAGGGCGGTTGGTTACACAGGGGCTGTAGCGGCGGTCTGTGCTCCAGCTGCCTTTGCTGCAGCTCAACCATACACTGGAGCATACTGGTTTGGTCCTCCAGCAGCCTCAGCATTGAATCCTGCCTCCTCTCATCACACTGCCGCCACATTTGAGCTTCAGCCCTGTCTTCAGCCCACCACTTACTCCCTTCAGCCCGCCACTTACTCTCTTCAGCCCGCCACCTCTCCTCCCGGTCATTTTGTGCTTTCCTGCACTCTGACATTTTTTGCCTCCACGCATTCGTCTGTGCTCTGTCAGTGTGGGAGGACAGCATGAGCTCGGAGAACATTTCATCGCGAGTGCGTTTTTTTTTCTTTCTAAGCTTCACTAGCCTCTGGGAAGGAGAAGATCCTGTGATCATTGAAACACATGCAGCTGGTGGAGAAAAAAAAAAGGGACAGCGGTATTTAAAAAGACACATTTTATAAAACAGTGGCTACACTCTTTCAGGGTAAACCTTGCTGTTAACATTACATACATAGCACATGTGCTTTCGTTACAAGGTCGCATTTTGCCTCCCCCCACTGTGTGGCTACCCCCTCAACCTTCCCCCCTCCCTGTGGCTAACAGCGGGGAACATTTCTGTTTAGCCACAGGTAAACAGCCCAGCAGGAATAGGCTCCTCTGAGTGTCCCCTGAAGAAAAGCACTCTATTTCAACCAGGTGACCATGAATTATATCTCACTCTCCTGAGGATAACACAGAGAGATAAAGAACGGATGTTGTTTGAATGCCAGCAAACATACACTGCAATGCTTTGTTGTACAATGATTCCCGAGTACGTGTTACTGGCCTGGAGTGGTAAAGTGTCCTACCATGAAGGACGCAATAAGGCTGCCCTCCCCAGAAACCTTTTGCAAAGGCTTTGGGAGTACATCTAGGAGAACGGCGAATGCCAGGGCAAAGTAATCCTTTCACATGCTTGCTTTTAAACCATGTATAGTATTTTAAAAGGTACACTCATCAGAGGTCCCTTCTCCACCTGCTGGGTCCAGGAGGCAGCCTTGGGTGGGTTCGGGGGGTACTGGCTCCAGGTCCAGGGTGAGAAACAGTTCCTGGCTGTTGGGAAAACCGGTTTCTCCGCTTGCTTGCTGTGAGCTATCTACAACCTCATCATCATCTTCTTCTCCCCAAAACCTGCTTCCGTATTGCCTCCATCTCCATTGAAGGAGTCAAAGAACACGGCTGGGGTACTGGTGGCTGAACCCCCTAAAATGGCATGCAGCTCATCATACAAGTGGCATGTTTGGGGCTCTGACCCGGAGCGGCCATTCACCTCTCTGGTTTTCTGGTAGGCTTGCCTCAGCTCCTTCAGTTTCACGCGGCACTGCTTCGGGTCCCTGTTATGGCCTCTGTCCTTCATCCCTCGGGAGATTTTGACAAAGGTTTTGGCATTTCGAAAACTGGAACGGCGTTCTGATAGCACGGATTCCTCTCCCCAAAAAGCGATCAGATCCCGTACCTCCCGTTCGGTCCATGCTGGAGCTCTTTTGCGATTCTGGGACTCCATCATGGTCACCTCTGCTGATGAGCTCTGCATGGTCACCTGCAGCTTGCCACGCTGGCCAAACAGGAAATGAGATTCAAAAGTTCGCGGTTCTTTTCCTGTCTACCTGGCCAGTGCAACTGAGTTGAGAGTGCTGTCCAGAGCGGTCACAATGGAGCACTCTGGGATAGCTCCCGGAGGCCAATACCGTCGAATTGTGTCCACAGTACCCCAAATTCGAGCTGGCAAGGTCGATTTAAGCACTAATCCACTTGTCAGGGGTGGAGTTAGGAAATCGATTTTAAGAGCCCTTTAAGTCGAAATAAAGGGCTTCATCGTGTGGACGGGTGCAGGTTTACATCGATTTAATGCTGCTAAATTTGACCTATAAGTTTATTACTCTCGAGCGTGGTGCCCCCCTGCTAGCCAGGAGGGGACCCTGAATACAGATTATACAAAGGTTATATACTTTTTAGCCAAGCATGTTGCCCTCGTGCATCGGAAGCCTTAGCCAATAAACAAACCCTTGTCTTATCTACCACCTATCCCTGCTTGGTGCATTCCTTGTGCTATACCAGTATGTTAATTACACAGCATGGTCCTAAAGCCATGCATTAGTAATCTTTATTATCAGGATGGGAGGCCTCACATCAAGGCCAAGAGACAGGGAGTTAGAGACTGACAAAAACCAGATACTGGGAGTCAAGGCAGGCTGGAGACAAGGAGGAGGATTTTCACAGGGATTCAGTATCTAAGGATCACTCCTCCTGGTGTATGATGTGCTGGCATTTAAACAATGGTGGGCCCCAAACCAAAATGGAGTCACATGTGCTAACTTTTCCTTAACATCTGGAGTAACACTTTAACCGCTCTTGACTATTCCCATTGTACTAACAAAGCCAGCTAGGCAGAAGCAACATACACATTCTTTGTCCTTTGTTCACACATATTAGTGTAACCCTTCTGCCCATAAGAGTTGGCAGCAACAAGGGCTGGGTTCAGTATCTAGGGGTTCCACTCCAATAACACAATGCAAAACCGGCTTGAGCCCCCACCCAGTGACCTGGGACAAATATATACCACCCCGCTGGGCGGCTCCAAGAGGCAATACTTCCCCTCTCGCAAGCACAGAGTCTGAGTGTAGCAAAAAGCCTTTAAATAACAGAGAGAAACAATGTGGCATTATGTTGGGGAAACACCACCAATAGGATTCATAGCACAAGCCATGAGCAAAAAACCCACCCCAAGCAAATTGGGGCATGTCCTTTTCCTTTGGTTCTTGAGTCCAGCAACCCAAAAATCACCCAAAGTCCCAAAAGTCCAACGACCCAAAAGTCTTTGTCCCTGGTCAGGGCAGCCCCAGAGTTCAAAAGTTTATCTGCAGAGTTTTACCTCCCAACCTAGGTGGAGATTTGGGGGGGGCAGGTTAAGGGGCACCTTACGTGGTCCAAAGCTGATTGCCCCACCTCTCCATGGGGCTCCACTCTGCCAGCCACCCCTATGAGCTACTCCAGGCATCCAACAAACTGCTCTGCTCCCCCAGCTGCTCTGCCACGCAAACTGCTCCATCATATATCTTCAGGCTCCCCCACTACTTAACACAACACTCATTGATTTCAGCTTTTAGTAAGTTTAGCTCTTTTATGATTTCAGCTTGTAGTAGGGGAGCCTCAGTGCTGGGGCACTATTAACCTAAAGTGAATTTAGCTCAGCAGTCTGTAACCAGACTCCTAATAGAATCAAAATTAGCTCTTATATTCCAGAGTGGAGAAAGTGCAATTAGCATGTTAAAGCCCTCACCAGGGGGCCCATACCACTAAGTATTAATACCTATCCCCAACCACACTCTATTCACTGGGTTTTGGAACGCATGACCCTTGCCTAGCAAGTGCTGCTAAGTTGATGGTGAGTCCCTCCATCATAACAAAAGGCCAAGTACAGTTCCACTGTCCTTGATTCACATAATCAGGATAATAACAGTTTATTCCTGCCCCAATAACAGAGAAACTGGGTCTCCTACAGCAGCCAAAGTGACCATCTAGGCAGGGTGGGTGTGCCTATGCAAATGAGATCAGCCCCTGAAGTTCTTTTCCACAACCCACCATGACTCACCACCAGATGTCAGGGTAGAGCTCATCCTAACTCTGCTTATATTAGTATGAGATATAAGAGTATCAAAAAGTCAAACCTAAAATTCTAACAAACAGACCTGTATACTAACACTCCACCCCTTTTTTTCTTTCTCCTGGGACCCTCCTGCTCAGGTATCTCGGGAAAAGCATTGGATAGATGGTGGCACATTTCCTGAGAGGGCCAGGAATCAAGATGGAATGTGTCGATGCTCCATTTGCTCCACTGCCCCCCATGCAGTATAGTGCCCTGCACCTTCCCTCGTACAGCCATACTGCACGTGTATTCCAATGAGTGTGTCAGACTCCCCAGAGGAATGGGCTCAAGAAGGTTGGGTCTGGGTTATCTGTTACACTTTGGTGGAGGACTGTTTACATTACTTATATGTGACAATTAGTGGGTGTACCTTGTGGGTCTGTGCCCCCCTTAACCACCGCAGTATGCACTCCAGGATTAGTATACTTAACAATAGGCAAATAGCCATAATGATCCACAGTCATATTAGGAGCCCTGACCATTGTAATATAGGCCAACGTCTGGGCCACCACCAAAAATGCTGCTTCTCTTCTTTTGACAAGATTAAGATCTTGTAACACCATTCTGGAGAATCTATTTTAAATGTGTCCAATTGTTGGCAGTTGCATCAAGCTGCTCCTGCAGGTTTCACATGCTTTTGTCCTGGGTGACCAGATGTCCCGATTTTATAGGGACAGTCCCGATTTTTGGGTCTTTTTCTTATATAGGCTCCTATTACCCCCCACCCCATTTTTCACATTTGTTGTCTGGTCACCCTATTTTGTCAATATCCAGATTTAATAATTTTATTAAGATAATGTTGAAGTAAAAAGAAAACGGTATAGAGTTTAGGCATAGAAGTTTCTGGTTGTCAGGGAATAAATTACAGATTATCAAGGGGTGCGAAATTCGGTTTAGGAATGGGTGGCGTAAGGAATACATAATCTGCAATCTCCCCGATTGGGGGTAAAAGTTTAACCGGTCAAAGTACAGACATTGAGATATGGGGATATGTTGTCCATATAATGGCTATGTTCAGGTGTGGAGTATAATGAGCGGATACGATGATGGGGATGGATCTACCCTCATTTGGTGGGATTTAAGTTCAGTGAGTTTATGGTTCCAGTTCATACGGTCCAGCGGAAAACGCCTCTCAGTCCCTTTCCCATAGTGAATGCACGATGTCGTACCAGCTCACACCTCCTGGTACTGTTGGTGGCCAATGAGGTGTTCAATGTAGATGTCCCTGGACCATTGGATGGTGTCCGAGACCATGAGGCGCCGCATGAGCCGTGCTTATCATCGACCGATCCCACAGGTCCACAGCACACGCTCGTTGCAGGGGTCCCAAGCACCCAGGGCTCTGACGATCAGGGCATCCATCTGCACCTCGTAGCCCTTCGCTCTCAGGGTGTCGGCCAGAGGGGCGTATTTTTCCAGCTTACGAGCCCGGGCTTCTCGGAAGGAGACCGTGATGTCGACGAGGATGATCTTTTTCTGGGCCTCGTCGGTGACTACCACATCGGGTCGCAACTGGCTGTCAGTACCGGGGATGGCGCAGTTCACGGTGACCTCCCGCAGGCGCGGTGCGATGGCTTTCACCAGGCGGTTCTGGATGGCATTGTGGCGCAGCTGCCAGGCTCTGGAGTGGGGCTTGCAGCTGCACAGGACGTGGGGCAGGGTCTCATTGGAGTGGCCGCACTTTCTGCAACACTTGTCTCGGTTCCCGTGGCGGACGGCTCCGTTGAGCAGGACGCAGTTGAGCCGAGCGCGGTGGATGAACCACCAGTCGGCAAAACGGGTGAAGCCGCCCCCAGCGAGGAAGTGGTTGCTGGCGTCCCACTTGCTGGTCAGTTTGAAGGCATTACCCTGGTCCGGTTTACGCTTCAGGGCTTCCATGTACAGCGAGTGGATGGCTGCCTTCAGGGTCCTCTCCAGCATGCCCCTGGAGCTCGGGATGACGATTGTGTTGACCTCAGACCTGATCTGCGGCACCAGAACTCCCAGCTCCTAGTGCTCCTCGCACCACTCCCAGCGGCAGCCGATGCGCTTCCCCAGGCGACGCGAGGCATTGCGAGCGCGGGACCACAGCGAAGTGATGTCGCGCCCGTCCCATCCGAATTCGCCATCCAGGGAACCACTCAGGAAGCTGACGGTGTCTTAGTTGGAGGGGGCTCTGCCGATCCGCTTCTTTGTTGCGTCATGGAGGGCGTTTGCTGCGATGTTCCTTACCATGGTGTCAGGACACGTCAGCAGGCGGAAGGCGTGGGTGATCACCGCGATGTCACACAGGTCACCCATGCAGGGGACATTGGCACCGCCATGCCTGTGGGCGATATAAATCAGCTCGTTGCTGGCTCTCTGGGGAAGGAACAGCCACTTACCCCACTCTCCTCCCAGCACTGGGGATAGAACCCAGGACTTCCTGCGATTTGTGGCATCCTGTCAGTGTGGTGGGTTTTCCATGGACAGGGAGAGGTGCAGCCCTTTGGATCTGGGTTGGAGAGAGACGGAACCACTAGGCATCATTATTATTCCATGGAGCTGCCTCGACCCTGATCCGCACATACTGAGGGGTGAAATCCCACCCCCCCAACACACACACACACTTCAACACAGCCCAGGGCCTTCCCTTGCCACTGATCCCAAGGGGCAGGACATGAGCTAACAGGGTAATTCTTCAGGGGCTGCAACCTTCTGCACCCATCAACACTCCAAGGGTGGCTGGTAGGGGGTTACAGCACCATTGAGCTCAGTGGGGTGGTGGTATGGGGTTAGATAGATAGATAGATGGGGAAGGAAAGATAGATACGGGGATGGGGGTTGCAGATGGGTAGCTAGACACAGGGGATGTATGGGGATGGACAGATGGACAATGGGATATTTTGTGACGTTAAGACTCCTACAGAAAAAGGAAATGAATGCTCAGTGTGTGTGTGGAGGGAGTGGGGCGGGGCTGTCTCTGCACAGTGTCCCTGTGAGCTGATTTCAAGCCCTCGCCTCCTTTGTGCTTGTTCCTGTGAAGCCCTTGAGAGGCTCTGGCCTGTTCCCTGCAGCCTCTCCACAGCCACCGCCAGCCCCACCCCCAGGCAGCCCGGTCCATGCTCCAGTCCCCGGCTTGCTGAGCTTAGCTGGCTGGAGCTGGAGAACAGAGCTGCCCCTGGGCTCTGCGGCCTGTGGGTCCTGCCCCAGCCATGTGACGTGGGGGGCAGCAGGTGTTCGGTAACCCTGATCCAGGCTGTGCCTCTAGGACCAGTCCTCCTGTACCTCACACCCTTATTGCAGGATATGGAGCAGAAACACGGGGCCAGATCCCCATCTGGTGTAAATCAGTGTCGCTCCACAGATGACAGGGCAGCAGACTTACGTCAGCGGGGCTCTGGCCATGACTCTTTGGCACCGCTCTGGTGGGCTGCGGCGCGTGGGCTGCTCTGACTGCAGTCCGTTGGCACTAGGTGGCCTTGCAGAGCAATCAGGGGGTGTGAAATTCCAGAGCCATCCCAGAGCCTCTTGGAGCTCCTAGGAACAGGGAACTCAGGGGCTGTAGGGAGAGGAGCCTGGAGCAAATATCACCCCAGGGCTGCTTGACACAGGAACAACATCTGACAAGGTCAAAAGAGAATCACCAAATGCCCCCAGCAGCTGGGTGGGCAGTGGGCTGCCCCCCCACCCAGGCCCTGCTACTGGGGACAGAGGCCAAGTGAGCCAGAGGCCCCCACATGCTCAGCCCCTGTCCCCAGCAGCCGAGCCCAGGCTGAGAGCGGGCTGCCTGGCACCCAGCCAGGCTTTCAGGCAGAAGCGGCTCCGTCCTGCTCCCCGCCTGCCTGCTACAGAGAACGGCTGAACATGCCAGGGGGTGGCTCAGGAAGAGAAGGACAGAGCCTGTCTCCCACCCCACCTCTGGTAGGAGAATCGGGGGGGGATGGGACAGGGGACTTGACCCTCCGTGCCCCCCATGCATCGCCTCTACCTGTGGGGCTGGGACTAGAAGGCACCACCCAGTGGTGTGAGCTCAGGGAAGAAGGGGAGCAGCCAGTGGGGAGAGCTGCAGTGGGCGGCATGCTGTGACTTCAGGGCGAGGTGATGAACTTTCTGTACCTTTCCCAAGCTGCAAACCCCTTTGGAAACATGGGGCCAGCTGCCGCCTCTGCTGTGCTTTTACCTCCATGTTGAACTGATGCTCCAGGTGCCAAGTGCTGACAGCTGAGGGCTGTTAACTCGTGATGATCCTCTGTTCTACTACAGACATCCTACAATAGACAGGCTCCCAGGGGTTTGTCGGGGGAGGCGGTGGCCGGGCCACGAAGACACCTGGTCAAGGTCTGGGATCACCCGGGGAGGCTGAGGCAGGTGACATCAGGGCTGGAAGGTTATAAATGGCAGGGGCTGATCTATTTTGGGTCTTTGTACGTTTTCACCAGCTAAAGAGGAGGGGCACCCCAGAACGACCCCCCCCCCCCCAGCTGCTGCAGGATCCTGACGAGGTAAAGGGGATCCTGCAACCTGAACTCAGACAAACCCCGAAGGGCTCCCAAGGGAAAGGCGAGCTCGTGAGCGGCACTGCGGTGGGAAATGGTTGTTTCCTTGTGATCTGGGCTCTCTGGGCTCTGTTAAGTGCTAGAACCCTGCACGTGGTGTCTGTGTGCTCCATGCTACACTGACCACCTGGCCCCTGGAAGAGGGAACCCAGCTGGCCAACACCTTTGGGGGGAGTTCTGGGAGAAGTGGGGTGTGACGCTGTATGGAATATGGGAGACCATTTATAATATTAATTTCAGAGTAGCAGCCGTGTTAGTCTGTATCCACAAAAAGAACAGGAGGACTTGTGGCACCTTAGAGACTAACCAATTTATTTGAGTGTAAGCTTTCATGAGCTACAGCTCACTTCATCGGATGCATCTGTAGTCTCTAAGGTGCCACAAGTACTCCTTTTCTTTTATAATATTAGTGATACCAATATTATAAACTTGCAAGGAATCTGACCAGATATGTCGTGTGAAGTATCTGCAGAAATGTTATGATTTGCCAAATATGTTTATCTTGTTTATGTACTGGTATCACCTTTGTATTGGGAGTTATAGATGTATATGATTTAATTGGGGATTGGTCCTGCTTTGAGCAGGGGTTGGACTAGATGACCTCCTGAGGTCCCTTCCAACCCTGATATTCTATGATTCTATGATATGTATGTCTGTATTTCCAACTTGTGCTGTGCATCTGGGTGACAGCCCCAGACTGATTGGCATCAGCACTGCCTTGCCTGCTTGATGGCCCATCAAGGGACATCGACTGTACAATGAGCCTATTGAAAGGAACCAGGGAAGACACCCTATGTCTCAGCAAGGCATGCAGGGGCATGCCTATGCTATCCACACAACTCTAAGGGCACGTCTTCATTAGCAATGTTAACAACGAGGAGGCCGGTGGCACCTTAAAGACTTCAGGGTATGTTTACACTACGAAATTAGGTCGAATTTATAGAAGTCGTTTTTTTAGAAATCGGTTTTATATATTCGAGTGTGTGTGTCCCCACAGAAAATGCTCTAAGTGCATTAAGTGCATTAACTCTGCGGAGTGCTTCCACAGTACCGAGGCTAGAGTCGACTTCCGGAGCGTTGCACTGTGGGTAGCTATCCCACAGTTCCCGCAGTCTCCGCTGCCCATTGGAATTCTGGGTTGAGATCCCAAAGCCTGATGGGGCTAAAACATTGTCGCGAGTGGTTCTGGGTACATATCGTCAGGCCCCCCTTCCCTCCCTCCCTCCGTGAAAGCAAGGGCAGACAATCGTTTCGCGCCTTTTTTCCTGAGTTACCTGTGCAGACGCCATACCACGGCAAGCATGGAGCTCGCTCAGCTCACTGTCACCGTATGTCTCCTGGGTGCTGGCAGACGCAGTACGGCATTGCTACACAGCAGCAGCAACCCATTGCCTTGTGGCAGCAGACGGTGCAATAGGACTGGTAGCCGTCATTGTCATGTCTGAGGTGCTCCTGGTCGTCTCTGTAAGGTCAATCAGGAGTGCCTGGGCAGACATGGGAGCAGGGACTAAATTTGGAGTGACTTGATCAGGTCATTCTCTTTAGTCCTGCAGTCAGTCCTATTGAACCATCTTATGGTGAGCAGGCAGGTGATACGGATTGCTAGCAGTCCTATTGCATCGTCTTCTGCCGGGCAGGCAAGAGATGAGGATGGCTAGCAGTCCTATTGTACCGTCTTCTGCCGAGCAGCCATCAGATATGGATGGCATGCAGTCCTTCTGCACCGTCTGCTGCCAGCCAAAGATGTAAAAAATAGATGGAGTGGATCAAAACAAGAAATAGACCAGATTTGTTTTGTACTCATTTGCAAACCCCCCGCCCCCTGTCTAGGGGACTCATTCCTCTAGGTCACACTGCAGTCACTCACAGAGAAGGTGCAGCGAGGTAAATCTAGCAATGTATCAATCAGAGGCCAGACTAACCTCCTTGTTCCAATAAGAACAATAACTTAGGTGCACCATTTCTTATTGGAACCCTCCGTGAAGTCCTGCCTGAAATACTCCTTGATGTAAAGCCACCCCCTTTGTTGATTTTAACTCCCTGTAAGCCAACCCTGTAAGCCGTGTCGTCAGTCGCCCCTCCCTGCGTCAGAGCAATGGCAAACAGTCGTGCATCTGAGTTGAGAGTGCTGTCCAGAGTAGTCACAATGGAGCACTGTGGGATAGCTCCTGGAGGCCAATACCGTCGAATTGTGTCCACAGTACCCCAAATTCGAGCCGGCAAGGTCGATTTAAGCGCTAATCCACTTGTCAGGGGTGGAGTAAGGAAATCGATTTTAAGAGCCCTTTAAGTCGAAATAAAGGGCTTCATCGTGTGGACAGGTGCAGGTTTACATCGATTTAACGCTGCTAAATTTGACCTAAAGTCCTAGTGTAGACCAGGGCTAACAGATTTATTTGGGCATAAGCTTTCGTGGGTAAAAAAACCACTTCTTCAGACCCACTTTTTCACTCCATGCCTCTGACGAAGTGGGTTTTTTACCCACGAAAGCTTATGCCCAAATAAATCTGTTAGTCTTTTAGGTGCTACCGGACTCCTCGTTGTTTTTGTGGATGCAGACTAACACGGCTGCCCTCTGATCCTTGCTAGCAACGTTAAAGCGCTGCTGTGGCCGCGCTTTAATGTGGCTTGTGTCGTCGCGGCATAGCGCTGGGAGAGAGCAAAAACCCACCTCCACGAGGGGCATAGCTCCTAGCGCTGGGGCACTGTCTACACGGGCACTTTACAGTGCTGAAGCTTGCAGAGCTCAGGGGGGTGTTTCTTCACACCCCATAGTGAGAAAGTTGCAGCACTGTAAAGTGCCCGTGTAGACAAGCCCTAAGTCTTCCAGGCCACGTCCTGTGAAGCTTGAATTTGGAACAAAAGAAATACAAGCTGCCTGATAAAAGACTATAAAAGGCAGCTGCATCTTCTCCGTTTTGACTTCATTCCTGTTTCTTACCTCTGGAGTAACCATTGTACAAAGGAAGCTCTGAACAAAGGACTGAATGACCCATCCAAGCTGTGGATGTGTTCCAGAGGGACTTTCAAGCCAGCAAACTCACCAATACTGCTAGGAACCTGATATATGGACTTTGAAGTCTTTGCATGTATGTGACTGCTTCACCATTTAACATCTCTCTTCTTGTTCTTTCTTTTTTCTTTATAATAAACCTTTAGTTTTAGACACTAAAGGATTGGCTGGCAGCATGGTATTTTGGGTAAGATCGAAGCCTATGCTGACCTGGTACTATGGCTGACCCTTTGTATAGTGAGCAGAGTTTTAAATAACTTCTCACTTTACTAGACCTATTTGCTGATTGGGAACCAGAGAACTGGAATGCAATAAAGGGGGCTGTGTGATTTCTCTTTTGCATCTTGATAACCAGTGTGGGAATCAGAATTACAGTTTGTGACTGTTTGAGGAGTTTAACTTCAGTTTTCAGAGTAGCAGCTGTGTTAGTCTGTATTTGCAAAAAGAAAAGGAGTACAGTGGCCACTGAATGCATCCGATGAAGTGAGCTGTAGCTCACGAAAGCTTATGCTCAAATAAATTTGTTAGTCTCTAAGGTGCCACAAGTCCTCCTTTTCTTTTAACTTCAGTGTTATACACCCGTCTTGGGAGGATCTGCTCTCCCTTTTGCAGCCTGCCCTGACCTTGGCATTTCCAGTGAGCGCTACCCCAGGCACACCGGGTCATAGGGGGGTTTAAGTTCCTGGGCTATTTTGGGGTCAGTGTTGGGCCTGGTGGCCTAAGGCAGGTGGGCTGTGGAGCTCCGTTTCTGTGAAGGAGTGACAGAGTCAGTGCCCAGGAAATGTGCCCCAGAGGCCACAGGAGACATCAGTGCTGCAGCCTGCTGAGACCACGGGAAGCTCAGAGCACCCAGGGGGGAGGTGGGGGTGTGTTCAGTATCTGGACCCCCATAGCGATCTGGTGAGCCACCAGCAGGGACAGCCCAACCTGATCTGGGACAGAGGCCTGTATGGGGTGTCAAAATTTGACTCAGACTCACAATTTATCAGACCACTCTGTTTTATTAGCAAAGCTGCTCTGCTAATACATTTAGAAGTGAGCCCCCCGAGTGGGGCTTGTGTCTTTTAATTTATACAGTTTTTTGGAGAACAAGTTACAGAGAAGTTACAGACAAAAGAAGAAAAAGATTTTAGTCACCACCCTTCGAGATCCCTGAGACCAGTCACGTATCTTCAATTACCTGCCACCCTTAACAATCTCCTTTAACAGCTTCCAGTCAACTTAACTAATTGCCCTTCACACCTTCCATTCTGATGCCTGCTTCTTAGACCTGCTGGCTCTATCTTAATTGCTTCTCCATTCAAAAGCTAACTGTCCCTACGTGTGCTCCCTCAGATACTTTGTAACATGTTTTGGCATGCCCTCTCATATACAATGTATCCAGCATGTCCCCTTATACAATGTTATACTTCCACAGGGGGAAATAGGAGAGGGAGGCAGAGTTGTGCCCCCCTGCCTGTGCTCTGGCCCTAGGTACCAAAGCCTGGGAGGGCAGGGGAAGAACTGAGCCAGAGAAGCATCAGCAGACCCAGATCCAAGTTTATTCATTGCACTGGGCACAAGAGGCCCAGCATGGTTCTGTGCCAGGGCCCATGGCAGGGGCAGCAGGCCGGGTGGGGCTCTCCGGTGCCCCAGGCTGGGTCTGGGCATCACTACAGCCCTATCTTGCAGCAGCGTGCGGCCGTCCAGTCGATGCCGGCGCACTGGCAGTGGCAGGTGGAGTCGGTGCGGATGTCCCAGGAGCCGCAGCCCATTCCTCAGGCGCAGCCTGTGGGCTTGTACCCTGTGCGGGGATGGGGGAGGTGGGGTTAGGGAAGCAGCTGGTGGCAGGATGGGAGTCATGGGTGGCAGTGAGGTGCCCTGCTGTCTCCTCCTCCCCAGCCCCCAGGGCATGGCCCTGTGGCTCCCTTGCAGCCAGGCCACTGCCCAAGCAAGGGAGGTCAGTGAGACGTCCCAGGGGTCTGATCCAGGGGCCCACATTGGTCCCAGTTCTACAGCATCCAGTGCCCCCAGGGACTCGGGAGTGGTGCGAATGCCATTGCTCCAGGCACCTGGCAGCGTAAGTGCAGGGAGGCCCCAGTCAGGCTGGTGGTCCATCGCTGCCCCAGCTCAACACCCCCCAGGACTGCAGAGGGGGTGGGGTCTGGGCCCCAACGGCCCCTCCCTCCTTGGGCCTGCGGGGCACTCGGGAAAGTTCTCTCACCTGCTGGGCAGGAGACAAGTGCCCCACGCGCCGAGACGTCCTGGCAGAGTAGGTTGGCTTTGGCCAGGGTGGCAGACACTGCAAGGCAAGAGGCAGAGTTGTAGCCAGCAGGACCCTGGGTGCAGAAAGGCTGCCCCTCCCCCCAGGCTCAGGTGGAGAGAAGCTGCCTCTGCCCCAGCTGTTACCTGCGCAGGTGGAACCCACCCAGCCCCACTCCATGTGGCGCTCTGCTCCCCCGAGTGGTGGCTGGGCTACATACAGCCGCAGCGCCGGGAGCTGGGTGCTCTCTCACTCAGGCAGTAGAGCAGCGGTTCTCAGTTTTCAATCCATGGGCCACATGGGGCCCATATAGCGCACAATTGTGGCTCAGCTGTGTGCTAAAAATTTTTCAAAATTTGCCGCTCTGATCTGGAAGAGAGTGGGGCTGGCTGAGAGGGGAGATAGCATCTGGAGCCTGCTGGACAGCTCCTGCCAGCCGGGGGCTGGTGAGTGCCACAGGGGGACAGGGTGTGAGAGAGTGGGTCTCTGGGCCGGTTTGTGGGGAGGGGGGGCACTCTGGGAAATGAGGAGCTGGGGGATGCTGGGAACTAGGCTTTTGTGGGGGTTCTGCAGCACCCCCAGGTTTTAGGCTGCCCGGCCCCATGCTGTGGGGTCTGGCTGCCCTGCCACGTGCTGTAGAGGAGTCTCTGGGCGGGGGCCAATGGGCATAGGGGACAGTGGAGGGCTTTGTGGGGGGGCGCTGTGGTTCTCAACCTGCAACCCACGTAACACATTGTGGGCCGCATATGGTTGAGAACCACTGCAGTAGAGGCTCCTGCTTTGAGATCTGGAGGTCCCGGGTTTGATGCCTGTTGCCCACAGCCCCCCAGAAGAGTGTTATCCAGGGGAAGCCAATGGGCACCCAGAAAGACCGCCCCCCCTCTGCCCTGGGCTGTGAACAAACGGCAGGGGCAGAGGCAGCAGAAATAACTCCTAGCTGCTTCCCCCTGCTGATACACTCATGTCTGTGCAAGCAGCAGCCCGCCATGGTCTGCAGGGTGCTGGGACAGCTGCATGGGCTGGCGTGGGTGAACTTGGATGCTGCAGCTCATATCAGGCCCCCTCCGCCACCTTACCCTCCTGGTAGCCCTGTGTGTGGGCTGAGGAGGGGCTGAGAAGGATGGACTGAGAGACCCCAGCCAGTCCTGCTCAGCCCCTGGGGTGAGGTGGTGCTCGCTGTGCAGATGTCACCTCATGGACCTGGTCTCCAGATGCTCCCATGGGGTGACTGACCAATCCAATGGGTCTGTGGCTAAGGCACTGGGCTGGGCTGGGCAGGCCTGCAGGAGACGTGGGTTTAATTCCTGCCTCTGTCCCCAACTCCCTGTGTGAGTCTCTTGGTCCCTCTGGGCTTCGGTTCCTCTCTGTGCAATGGGCGTGACGATCCATCTCTTGGCAGCTCTTTGGGGCAGGGAGCATCTCACCATGGCCTGTGCAGCGCCTGGCATGATGAGGCCCAGAGCGCAGCCACTGGAATAGAACTAACGGAAATGCCGGCTCCGGCCTGAACTGAAGCTAAGGAACAGGAAGCCCCAAGGGTTCCAGCTCCCCCGCGCCCCGTTTACACACTGAACGGGGCTGGCTGGGAGCAGAGCTGGGATGGGCAGTGAGAGAGCTTCCCTGGGTGGGTTGGCAGAAGTAGGGATCGAACATGGGACCCCTGGAGTCTCTGCTGTCTAAGTCAAAGCCCCAGGCCTCTCAGCTCAGAGGCAGTAGCAGAAACTATGTGGCCCAACCACTAGATAGCCACAGTTTGGGGTACACCTCCCCCTCATGTGTTATACCTGTTTCCCCACACCATCTCCAGTGTATTCTTACTGCAAACACTTGGGTGCCAGCTGCATTAGGTGCCTGCAGGGTTTGGCAGTGGCCGAGCGGGAGTTACGTGGCTCGCAGGGTGTCTAAAAACACAGCCCGTTTGTGGATCTGGGCCAGAGAGGCAAAGTGACTTACTCATGATCACACAGGGCGTCTGTGTCAGAGGAGAAGCTTGAACCCAGACCACCCCAGTTGAAGGCTTACGGGCTAATCACTGTACCATCCTGCCCGGGCTCACTGCTCAGCTGTGCATTAGTGAGATATGACCCAGGCAGTGTGAGTGACTGGCTCCCAGCACATGATGAATTGCAAAGCCAGCTCCCTCGCCCAGTCTGGGGGCTCAGAGCAGAGATTGCCAGAGCTTCTCCTTTAGCTGCAAAGTCCTACCCCCTGCTTCCCCTAGCTGGGAAACCCCATCTCTGTGGGAGACACCCCCCGGTCCAATGGACAGTTACAGATGGAACTAACTGCTGCCTGCACCTTCAGATCGACCATGCTGTCAATGTCGCACTGAGCATCCGTGTGGCGTGCGGGCATCATGAGGGCGAGCAGCAGGAACACGGCAGCCTTCATCACGGTAGGTGCTGAGCCACCTGCAGGGGAGAGACCCGGTCAATGCGTGAGACCCCAGGACAGGAGCCCTCTGGAACCCATGGCCGGAGCCAAGGTGCATTCACAAGGCATCAGAGCGGGGTACAGGCATGTGGGAGTGAGGGTCAGAGGGGGGGACAGGCAGGCCCAAGGGTGCAGGAAAGGATGGCAGGGATTTCCTTAGGGGGTGTACACCCCCCCGAATGTCTCCAACACTCCACCCCCTCCCCCCCACCCCCACCCCCAGTGATGAGCCAGTTCCATGCAGTGTTGCCAGTTTAGTCAGTTGGAAATTTGAATTGAAACTGAAACATTGATACACACTTTAAAAGCTTATAAAGCATATGATAAAATACTTGTACCCGAGAAAGCATAATGGGTTTGAAAAGTTTGAACAAAGACCAGCTTCCTCACACAGCTGTTATTTATGACAAGGTAGGCACATTTGTTTCAGCTATATTGGCCAACATAATAATTTCCGAGTACGATTGGTAAGCCAGGTCTGAGTGAGCTGTCCCCTGACAGCCAGTGATGAGCCAGGGGGTGGGTGGAAAGGCTTCAGGACCAGATAGTATTTGCATGAATACACCTACTCTGCCTAGGTATCCAGCAGACAGAGCTGTGTTGCCCAAGTGCGGCGGGATGGGCCAGCTGCCCCACACACGTATCCCAGGTGTCAGTCAGGATCATACTCTGTGTGGCCAGCCCATCCTGCTGGGACACGCTATTCCTCGCAGAGGCACCCTGTAGCCCCCATGTTCACCATTTGTATATAATTGTGATACTGCATATAAAGCAGGCCAGGTAAGGTATCGTGGGAAAAGTTATGATCTGATGAAAGCCACTGTTCTATCTAAATATGTGTATCTTGAGCCCATATGAAGTTATGGGAATTGTGTTGTATGGTTGTCACTAAAACATGCTGTGAGTTGTGGAATCACTCAGATATAGCTCCCCAGAAACAACAAGGTAGCTAACCAGTGCCTGGGTGTGTGTCAACCATCAACAGCCATTGTCCAGCAAGGCAGCTACAATTTAATGACTCACTTGCACAAGGTCAGACCAGGGGAATTGCTCAACCTTGCCTGGGGACTCAGCCACAGACATGACAGGATTTGGGTTCTAGAAGCACATTCTTTAAACTTAAGGCAATAAACACCCCCTGATAAAAACAAAACAACAAAGGAAAGAGTTTCAGGAGTAAAAAGGAAATGCAGGCAGAAGTCCTGCCCCCCAACAGAGTGGGGGCTATCCAGTTTATTGAACTCAATACAGCATGCATGATTAACTGCCATATGGGCAGGTGGCTCCTGTGTGCATTCGATGCAAGCAGCTGCTGGCTCTCAGAGACCACATATGGGCTTTGCAGACCAGAGTGGTACATAGATGAGACTTTCTGGGATAAAGTAGAATGGTCCCACCCCTGGACTGACAGCCTCTGTGCTTTTGAGGAGGATGAAAGTCTCAGGGAAGGAGAACATTCAACTGGAGCAGAGGGAAATAATCCGATAGCTCAGTAGTTTGAGCATTGGCCTGCTAAACCCAGGGTTGTGAGTTCAATCCTTGAGGGGGGCCATTTAGGGATCTGGGTCAAAAATTGGGGATTGGTCCTGCTTCAAGCAGGGGGTTGGACTAGATGACCTCCTGAGGTCCCTTCCAACCTTGATATTCTATGATTCTATGATTCTATAGTTGGGACACTCCTTCCAAATGATGTTGTGGTATCTTGCACTGAGGATACCTCTTCGGGGGGTGGGGACTGGGACTCCAGTTATTAGGAAGAGACAGGTATTAGTAATGAGCGATTCGATCATTAGAAACATAGATAGCTGGGTTTGCGATGACTGGGAGAACCGCATGGTGACTTGCCTGCCTGGTGCAAAAGTTGCAGATCTCTCGAGACATCTAGATAGACTTATGTGTAGTGCTGGGGAGGAGCCAGTGGTCATGGTACATATAGGTACCAATGACATAGGGAAGGATAGGAGAGAGGTCCTGGAAGCCAAATTTAGGCTGCTAGGTAAGAGACTGAAGTCCAGGCCCTCCAGGGTAGCATTCTCTGAAATGCTTCCAGTTCCACGCGCAGGGCCAGTTAGACAGGCAGAAGTTCAGGGACTCAATACATGGATGAGATGATGGTGTAGGGAGGAGGGGGTTAGATTTATTCAGAACTGAAGAACCTTTTGGGAATGGGGGAGCCTATAGAGGAAGTCAGGGGCACCATTTAGGGGAGTTGGGGGGGCAGCCCCCCCCCGAGTTTCCTACAGGAGATATGCTCCCAGGTGGAGCTCTCAACTGCAGCATACCTGTGACTTTCCCCTCTGGTGTTATCTGGACCAGTGATTTGCTAGGTCACTCCAATCCTTGACTCTGGGAGCCAGCCTTACCCTGCTCTGCTGTGAGAACCCCCACTCCAGGGCTGTTCACGCACAGCTTCTGGCATGTAAGCTGCTTGGATTGTGCAACCGAATGACACTAGCCAATATCTCCGGTCCCAGACACAACCCTAGGAACCTCCATCTTGCAGTGTCCAGTTATGCCCGCTGGACGCTGCAAGCTTGTATGAGTTTGTCAGTTTAACAAAGAAATTGATATGCACCAGGCTTGTTATCCCAAGGAGAGTCTCTGACATGCTTCAAATCAAATGCATTGTTTCAGGTAGAATAAACAAACAGATTTGTTAACTACAAAGATAGATTTTAAGTTATTAGAAATCAAAGCACAACAAGTCAGATTGGTCAAGTGAAATAAAAACAATACGCATTCTAAGCTGATTTTAACACTTTCAGTGCCCTTACAAATTTAGATGCTTCTCACCACAAGCTGGCTGGTTGCCCTTCAGCCAGGCTCTCCCCTTTGATCAGCGCTTCAGTCACTTGGTGGTGATGTCTGTAGATGGAGGTGGAAGAGAGAGAGAGAGAGAGAGAGAGAGAGAGAGCATGGAAAATGTCTCTCCTTTTTATCATGTTCTTTCTTCCCTCTCGGCTTTGCCCCCCCCTTCAAAGTCAGGTGAGCATTACCTCATTGTAGTCCCTGATTGACCAAGGGAAGGTGGGTGACTCACTGGAGAGTCCAACAGGTCCTTTTTGCTGCCTGGGCCTGTGTCCTTTGTTCCTGTGAGGCTGGGCTGAGTTTGTCCCATTCGGCCCCTGATGAGGTGTGAACTGCCCCTCGGCTCCTGGAGAGTTTTTGCCTGGGCTTGTTTTAAACCATGAGGACACATGTTCAGCCTCATAACTATATACATGAAATTACAACCTATAACATTACTATAACATTACTGTAACAACAATTACTATAACATCACTACAACAACAATGCTCAGTGCATCATGAGCCTTCCGAAAACACCCAACATGACAAACTTTGCATTGGATACCACAGTCATATTATAAGGATGAAGGTGGGGGTATAGAGTGTTCCCCTGAAGTACAGAACGTCACACCTCTCCCCTTAGTTTACTTCAAGAGGGTTACTCATTGGCTAGCTCTAAGACGGTTTGTGTTATGGTTCTCTTAGCATCCAGCCATTAAGGCCATGAGGTGGTGTGCCTCAGTTTCCCCATTCACACACAGCAAACCAGGATTTTTATGGTTTCTCTGCTGTGATAAGCTTTAAACCTGTTTAAAGGTATTAACTGAAAAGTATCATTATCATAAGGTTTAACATCCGCATCAAAATTCTTATCTCCATAACTTAACATTAATACCAAAAATTTTATCTCAGATGTGTGTTTACAAGTGTCTTTATGATACCACACCCTCTATTCAGTAGTCTGGTTTGAGGTTAGTTTCTTCATTACCCAGGGTGTCCTTTGACTCTATCCCATGTAACCAGTCACTGGCTTTTCTTTCCCTCCAGTGTTCCCCTCTGTGTGGGCTCTTAATTTAATCATGTTTCTGGAATTTTAGTGCCTCAGGGTCTGGCAAGATAGGTGTTCAGGGGGATTCTGCACATTGGCTAGCCCTTTGGGGAGTGGTGTCCCAACCCCAGGACTGTACACATGCAGAAAATCCAGCTCCCTTTTTGGGGTTACCCTGTGTTTCCTCCTCCCAGCACTGAGTCCTTCCCTGCCCCGAGACAGCTGTGATCCCTGCTCTCTGGGCTAGGTGTGTTTACTCTTTGATCAGCTGCACTTCTTTGCCATAACTGCTCCCTGTCTCTCACCAGCCTGGGGGAAAACACCCCCTTCTCTGTCAGTTGGGTCATTTGTGTTCTGGCAAACTACCATCTGGCAATTTCCTGGTCCCAACTCCTCTGTTATCACAGGTGTTGGAGCTGCATCTTGATGTAAAGAGACACAGTTATCAGAAATAGCATCCTGAAAAACTGGGACCTAGATTGCCACCGCTAGATACCCTCCGCCACCCCTTTCTCTGTCCCTGAAAAGTCAGCTGTGTGACTGCTCCCCTCCAGGAGGTCCTTCTCAAAACCTGGGTCACAGGCTGAGTGCCTGGGTGCACAGATGCTGACTTAGCCATCCTCCTAGTGTCCTGAGCATCCTGCCCCGAGTGACTAGGGAGGAGACATTCCTGTAGGCGCACTATTCCTTCCCCAGTTTCCTCCTCTGGGCTTCCTGTGATGTTATTGACATGAACTGGGATTGTATAGATCATTGTGGGAACCAAGGTCCTGTAGTAGCACCAAATCTTGTATAAAGGGGGTCAAATAAGGTGTCTAAGACAAGGTTATGGTTTCCTGGTTATGATTGTGCAATCTGTATGTATGCATCATTTTTATATTTAAAGTTATAAGTATTGGCTCTATACTGTCTGTATTTCAAACTTGTGCTATGCTTCTGGGTGACACCCCAGACAATTTGGCATCAGCACTGCCTAGCCCGCTTGATGGCCCATTAAGGACCATCAGCTATACAATTGACCCATTGAGAGAAGGCAGATACACCTTAAAGAAAAGGAGTACTTGTGGCACCTTAGAGACTAACCAATTTATTTGAGCATGAGCTTTCGTGAGCCACAGCTCACTTCATCAGACACATCTGATGAAGTGAGCTGTGGCTCACGAAAGCTCATGCTCAAATAAATTGGTTAGTCTCTAAGGTGCCACAAGTACTCCTTTTCTTTTTGCGAATACAGACTAACACGGCTGTTCCTCTGAAACCTGTCAGATACACCTTGTTACTCAGCAAGGCATGCAGGGGCATGCCTATGGACAGAACTTTAAGGTTTTTTCAATGCCATGTGCTAGATAGCTTGTCTTTGGAACAAAGAAAGAGAGGCCACATGGCAAGAGACTATAAAAGGCTGCTGCAGCTCCTCCATCTTGTCTTCGATCCTGCTTCTTACTTATGGAGGAACCTTGCTACAAACTGAAGCTCTGAACAAAGGATTGAGTGACCCATTCCAGCTGTGGATGTACTCCAGAGACTTGATTTGAACCTGTAGTTTATTCCATCACTGCTACAAGCCTGAACCAAGAACTTTGCCATTAGTGTATGTAATTGATTCCATTTAACCAATTTTAGCTCTCATCTATATTTCTTTCTTTTATGAATAAACCTTTGGATTTTAGATCCTAAAGGATTGGCAATAGCATGATTTGTGGGTAAGATCTGACTGGTACATTGACCTGGGTCTGGGGCTTGGTCCTTTGGGATTGGGAGAACCTTTTTTCTGTTACTGGGGTATTGGTTTTCATAACCATTTGTCCCCATAACGAGTGACACTGGTGGTGATACTGGGAAACTAACTGCTTGTGTGACTTATGGTTAGCCAATAGGGTAAAACCAAAGTCCTCTCTGTCTTGCTGATTTGGTTTGCCTTAGAGGTGGAGAACCACCAGCCTGGGGCTGTGACTGCCCTGCTCTAAGCAATTTGTCCTGAATTGGTACTCTCAGTTGTGTCTCACCAAAAGCAGCATGGTTACACCCCCTCCTAAGACACATTTCTCTGTGATCCCTAGGAAGGGTTCTGTCTCTTGTTCATCTGCAGTACTCTGCCAGCTAACAGCTGGGACAGTTTCCTTAATCACTGATAACACTTTTCCTGCCCCTGCGCCTGAGGGCATGCTGCCTTCTGCTGGAAAGGAGCTAGTCTCAGCCCCTCCCATACTTGGAAGCACCCTGCTTCCTTGTGTTACAGAGTCACAGGAATCCTCACCCACCTCAATTGTTTCCGAGATCCCCCACCCCTTCTCTGGGCTCTCCTCTGGGACTCATTTCTCTATGCTCCCTAGAGCCGGTTTTGCCTCTGGTTCAGCTGCAACCTGCTGGCAGATAACAACCTGGACAATTCTCTCCCTGGCAGGCGTTACACCACCATCCCTTCCTGGTGTGGTGTTCATAGAATATCATAGAATCATAGAATATCAGGGTTGGAAGGGACCCCAGAAGGTCATCTAGTCCAACCCCCTGCTCGAAGCAGGACCAATTCCCAGTTAAATCATCCCAGCCAGGGCTTTGTCAAGCCTGACCTTAAAAACCTCTAAGGAAGGAGATTCTACCACCTCCCTAGGTAACGCATTCCAGTGTTTCACCACCCTCTTAGTGAAAAAGTTTTTCCTAATATCCAATCTAAACCTCCCCCACTGCAACTGGAGACCATTACTCCTCGTTCTGTCATCTGCTACCATTGAGAACAGTCTAGAGCCATCCTCTTTGGAACCCCCTTTCAGGTAGTTGAAAGCAGCTATCAAATCCCCCCTCATTCTTCTCTTCTGCAGGCTAAACAATCCCAGCTCCCTCAACCTCTCCTCATAAGTCATGTGTTCTAGACCCCTAATCATTTTTGTTGCTCTTCGCTGGACTCTCTCCAATTTATCCACATCCTTCTTGTAGTGTGGGGCCCAAAACTGGACACAGTACTCCAGATGAGGCCTCACCAATGTCGAATAGAGGGGAATGATCACGTCCCTTGATCTGCTCGCTATGCCCCTACTTATACATCCCAAAATGCCATTGGCCTTCTTGGCAACAAGGGCACACTGCTGACTCATATCCAGCTTCTCGTCCACTGTCACCCCTAGGTCCTTTTCCGCAGAACTGCTGCCTAGCCATTCGGTCCCTAGTCTGTAGCGGTGCATTGTATTCTTCCATCCTAAGTGCAGGACCCTGCACTTATCCTTATTGAACCTCATCAGGTTTCTTTTGGCCCAATCCTCCAATTTGTCTAGGTCCTTCTGTATCCTATCCCTGCCCTCCAGCGTATCTACCACTCCTCCCAGTTTAGTATCATCCACAAATTTGCTGAGAGTGCAATCCACACCATCCTCCAGATCATTTATGAAGATATTGAACAAAACCGGCCCCAGGACCGACCCTTGGGGCACTCCACTTGACACCGGCTGCCAACTAGACATGGAGCCATTGAGCACTACCCGTTGAGCCCGACAATCTAGCCAGCTTTCTACCCACCTTGTAGTGCATTCATCCAGCCCATACTTCCTTAACTTGCTGACAAGAATACTGTGGGAGACCGTGTCAAAAGCTTTGCTAAAGTCAAGAAACAATACATCCACTGCTTTCCCTTCATCCACAGAACCAGTAATCTCATCATAAAAGGCAATTAGATTAGTCAGGCATGACCTTCCCTTGGTGAATCCATGCTGGCTGTTCCTGATCACTTTCCTCTCATGCAAGTGCATCAGGATTGATTCTTTGAGGACCTGCTCCATGATTTTTCCAGGGACTGAGGTGAGGCTGACTGGCCTGTAGTTCCCAGGATCCTCCTTCTTCCCTTTTTTAAAGATTGGCACTACATTAGCCTTTTTCCAGTCATCCGGGACTTCCCCCGTTCGCCACGAGTTTTCAAAGATAATGGCCAATGGCTCTGCAATCACAGCTGCCAATTCCTTCAGCACTCTCGGATGCAACTCGTCTGGCCCCATGGACTTGTGCACGTCCAGCTTTTCTAAATAGTCCCTAACCACCTCTATCTCCACAGAGGGCTGGCCATCTCTTCCCCATTTTGTGATGCCCAGCGCAGCAGTCTGGGAGCTGACCTTGTTAGTGAAGACAGAGGCAAAAAAAGCATTGAGTACATTAGCTTTTTCCACATCCTCCGTCACTAGGTTGCCTCCCTCATTCATTAAGGGGCCCACACTTTCCTTGGCTTTCTTCTTGTTGCCAACATACCTGAAGAAACCCTTCTTGTTACTCTTGACATCTCTTGCTAGCTGCAGCTCCAGGTGCGATTTGGCCCTCCTGATATCATTCCTACATGCCCGAGCAATATTTTTATACTCTTCCCTGGTCATATGTCCAACCTTACACTTCTTGTAAGCTTCTTTTTTATGCTTAAGATCCGCTAGGATTTCACCATTAAGCCAAGCTGGTCGCCTGCCATATTTACTATTCTTTCGACTCATCGGGATGGTTTGTCCCTGTAACCTCAACAGGGATTCCTTGAAATACAGCCAGCTCTCCTGGACTCCTTTCCCCTTCAAGTTAGTCCCCCAGGGGATCCTGGCCATCCGTTCCCTGAGGGAGTCGAAGTCTGCTTTCCTGAAGTCCAGGGTCCGTATCCTGCTGCTTACCTTTCTTCCCTGCGTCAGGATCCTGAATCCTCCAGCTGCAATGCAGGGGCTGGTCTCAACCACCCTCCCACCTGGAAGCATGTGGCTTCCCCCTGCTGCAGAGGAATCAAGAAGACTCTCCCCTTTTCTCAGCAGTTCCTGAGAACTTACCCTTTCTCTCAGGGGTCCTAGCATAACACTCCCTCCTGCTGCGGGGAAATACTTTAACCTGAGCTACACAGAAAAAATCTTTACCAAGGAGCAGGTCAACTAGGAGGTATTCTATTACACCCACAGTCAAAACTCTTCCCACACCACATGGATTTTAGCTAGTAGTATGAGGAATCCTCTTTCGCTCACCCCCACAACCTCTGCTGTTTGGCCAGAGAACATACTGGCCTTTGGGACCACACTCTATTTAACCAGAGAGATCTGGGCCCCTGTATCCCTCTGCCCCAAGTATTCCCTGCCATCAGTTTGGACAGCCTTAACATGCTCCATATTTGATTCTGCAGAGGCTAACCTCACAGAACCAATATGATCGATTCCAATTGCTTGGGGGGTTTCTATGTTGAGGACAGCAGAACTAACATGAGCTATTGGTTGCCTGCTTCCTCCTAGCTCTTCTGCTTTTACAGGAGATTTGGGACAGGCGTTACCAGTGGAGGGATGTTTTGGGTAGGAGAATGTTTAGGCTCCCAGCCCCCTTCTCTCTTCCCAGGGGCAAAATGGGATCCTCCCTTCCCACCAGTTTTAAACCCCCCTTTCTGTGGCCTGCCCTCAATAGATGCCTGAGTCTGTTTGAAGGCATCAGCTAAAAGAGCCATCTCATCCACAGACTTGACATCTTTGTCCCATAGACACTGCTTCACATCAGCGTTACACATGCCTAGGAAATGCTTTTGAGCAACAAGGTCCAACATTCCTGCAAAACTTGCCACCTCTTTATCCCTCACCCATTTCTCCTACAAATCTTTCATTTGGTTTACATATTCCCCATTACTCATATCCATATCCCTCTTATGATTCCTAAATTTAACTCTATATGTTTCAGGGGTAATCTGAAAACTTCGCAAAACAGTATCTTTAAATTTACAATAGTCTGAAGCACCTTCAATTGGCATTCCATTGAATACATTTTGAGCTTTACCAGTTAATTTCACAATCAGGGTAGGAACTCTCTTTTCATCAGGGATTTCATGTATTACACACAGCCTGTCCAAGGTAGTCAGATATTCAGCAATATCGTCGTCCTCACTGTATGCAGGACATAAGTGTTCCCACTTGTGGATTTTTGGAGTGATCGGAGGAGTTGGAGTTGTGGGCCTCTGGTTCTGCTTCTCTAGGAAGTCCAGTTGGTGTTTTCACACTCTCTCTTTTTCTTCTCTCTCCCTCTCTCTCTTTTTCTTTCATAGGCCTTCTGTGTGCAGCCTCCTCTTCTTTGAGCCTCATTTCTGCTTGCCACATTTGAAACTCGTGGTCCTTTGCCTTCTCTGCCGCTTCCAGTCTGGCCAGCTCTAGTTTTGTAGCTGCCTCACAGCTAGTCATTCTTTTGCTTTCTTGTGCTTAATTCCCTCACCCGAAATAAACAGAAAATAACAAAACTATGACCTCCTCCTGACTGTTCTTAGCCACTGTACTTAAGACTCACTTAAAATCACAAATATCAGTGCTTAAAGTGTGAACTTCACTTGGAGTAACAAGCTGAACATAGACTCTACTCACTAAGCCACTTTGACGTTCCCCTCTGGTATTAACTGGACTGGTGATCTGCTAGGTCACTCCAATCCTCTTCTGTGGGAGCCAGCCTTACCCTGCTCTGCTGTGAGAACCCCCACTCCTAGGCTGTTCACGCACAGCCTCTGGCATGTAAGATGCTCGGATTGTGCAACCAAATGACACTAGCCAGTATCTCTGGTCGCAGACACAACCCTAGGAACCTCCATCTTGCTGTGTCCAGTTATGCCGCTGGGCGCTGCAAGCCTATATGGATTCGTCAATTTAACAAAGAAATTGATACGCACCAGGCTTGTTAAACCAAGGGGAGTCTCTGACACACTTCAAACCAAACGCACTGCTTCAGGTAGAATAAACAAACAGATTTATTAACTACTGTCATAAATATAAAGGGAAGGGTGATCACCTTTAAATCCCTCCTGGCCAGAGGAAAAACCCTTTCACCTGTGAAGGGTTAAGAAGCTAAGATAACCTCTCTGGCACCTGACCAAAATGACCAATGAGGAGACAAGATATTTTCAAAGCTGGAGGGGCGGGGGGAACAAAGGGTCTCTCTGTCTGTGTGATGCTTTTGCCGGGACCAGAGTAGGAATGCAGGTCAGAACTCCTGTAAAGAGTTAGTAAGCAATCTAGTTAGATATGCGTTAGATTCTGTTTTGTTTAAATGGCTGATAAAACAAGCTGTGCTGAATGGAATGGATATTCCTGTTTTTGTATCTTTTTGTAACTTAAGGTTTTGCCTAGAGGGATTCTCTATGTTTTGAATCTGATTACCCTGTAAGGTATTTGCCATCCTGATTTTACAGAGGTGATTCTTTTACTTTTTTTTTTAATTAAAATTCTTCTTTTAAGAACCTGATTGCTTTTTCATTGTTCTAAAGATCCAAGGGTTTGGGTCTGTGTTCACCTATGCAAATTGGTGAGGATTTTTATCAAGCCTTCCCAGGAAAGGGGGTGTAGGGCTTGGGGGGATATTTTGCGGGGGGAGATATTTCCAAGTGGGCCCTTCCCCTGTTCTTTGTGTAACACTTTGGTGGTGGCAGCACTTAACCTAAGCTGGTAAGAATAAGCTTAGGGGGGTCTTTCATGCACGTCCCCACATCTGTACCATAGAGTTCAGGCTTGTTAAACCAAGGGGAGTCATAGAATCATAGAATATCAGGGTTGGAAGGGACCTCAGTAGGTCATCTAGTCCAACCCCCTGCTCAAAAGCAGGACCCATCCCCAATTAAATCATCCCAGCCAGGGCTTTGTCAAGCCTGATCTTAAAAACCTCAAAGGAAGGAGATTCCACCACCTCCCTAGGCAACGCATTCCAGTGTTTCACCACCCTCCTAGTGAAAAAGTTTTTCCTAATATCCAACCTAAACCTCCCCCACTGCAACTTGAGACCATTACTCCTTGTCCTGTCCTCTTCCACCACTGAGAATAGTCTAGAACCATCCTCTCTGGAACCACCACTCAGGTAGTTGAAAGCAGCTATCAAATCCCCCCTCATTCTTCTCTTCCGCAGACTAAACAATCCCAGTTCCCTCAGCCTCTCCTCATAAGTCATGTGTTCCAGACCCCTAATCATTTTTGTTGCCCTTCGCTGGACTCTTTCCAATTTATCCACATCCTTCTTGTAGTGTGGGGCCCAAAACTGGACACAGTACTCCAGATGAGGCCTCACCAATGTCGAATAGAGGGGGATGATCACGTCCCTCGATCTGCTCGCTATGCCCCTACTTATACATCCCAAAATGCCATTGGCCTTCTTGGCAACAAGGGCACACTGCTGACTCATATCCAGCTTCTCGTCCACTGTCACCCCTAGGTCCTTTTCTGCAGAACTGCTGCCTAGCCAGTCGGTCCCTAGTCTGTAGCTGTGCATTGGGTTCTTTCGTCCTAAGTGCAGGACCCTGCACTTATCCTTATTGAACCTCATCAGATTTCTTTTGGCCCAATCCTCCAACTTGTCTAGGTCCCTCTGTATCCTATCCCTGCCCTCCAGCGTATCTACCACTCCTCCCAGTTTAGTATCATCCGCAAATTTGCTGAGAGTGCAATCCACACCATCCTCCAGATCATTTATGAAGATATTGAACAAAACCGGCCCCAGGACCGACCCCTGGGGCACTCCACTTGACACCGGCTGCCAACTAGACATGGAGCCATTGATCACTACCCGTTGAGCCCGACAATCTAGCCAACTTTCTACCCACCTTATAGTGCATTCATCCAGCCCATACTTCTTTAACTTGCTGACAAGAATACTGTGGGAGACCGTGTCAAAAGCTTTGCTAAAGTCAAGATACAATACATCCACTGCTTTCCCTTCATCCACAGAACCAGTAATCTCATCATAGAAGGCGATTAGATTAGTCAGGCATGATCTTCCCTTGGTGAATCCGTTCTTACTGTTTCTGATCACTTTCCTCTCATGTAAGTGCTTCAGGATGGATTCCTTGAGGACCTGCTCCATGATTTTTCCGGGGACTGAAGTGAGGCTTACTGGCCTGTAGTTCCCAGGATCCTCCTTCTTCCCTTTTTTAAAGATTGGCACTACATTAGCCTTTTTCCAGTCATCCGGGACTTCCCCCGTTCGCCACGAGTTTTCAAAGATAATGGCCAATGGCTCTGCAATCACAGCCGCCAGTTCCTTTAGCACTCTTGGATGCAACTCGTCCGGCCCCATGGACTTGTGCACGTCCAGCTTTTCTAAATAGTCCCTAACCACCTCTTTCTCCACAGAGGGCTGGCCATCTATTTCCCATGTTGTGATGCCCAGCGCAGCAGTCTGGGAGCTGACCTTGTTAGTGAAGACAGAGGCAAAAAAAGCATTGAGTACATTAGCTTTTTCCACATCCTCCGTCACTAGGTTGCCTCCCTCATTCATTAAGGGGCCCACACTTTCCTTGGCTTTCTTCTTGTTGCCAACATACCTGAAGAAACCCTTCTTGTTACTTTTAACATCTCTCGCTAGCTGCAGCTCCAGGTGCGATTTGGCCCTCCTAATTTCATTCCTACATGCCCGAGCAATATTTTTATATTCTTCCCTGGTCATATGTCCAAACTTCCACTTCTTGTAAGCTTCTTTTTTATGCTTAAGATCCGCTAGGATTTCACTGTTAAGCCAAGCTGGTCGCCTGCCATATTTACTATTCTTTCGACACATCGGGATGGTTTGTCCCTGTAACCTCAACAGGGATTCCTTGAAATACAGCCAGCTCTCCTGGACTCCTTTCCCCTTCATGTTAGTCCCCCAGGGGATCCTACCCATCCATTCTCTGAGGGAGTCGAAGTCTGCTTTCCTGAAGTCCAGGGTCCGTATCCTGCTGCTTACCTTTCTTCCCTGTGTCAGGATCCTGAACTCAACCAACTCATGGTCACTGCCTCCCAGATTCCCATCCACTTTTGCTTCCCCTACTAATTCTTCCCGGTTTGTGAGCAGCAGGTCAAGAAAAGCTCCCCCCCAGTTGGCTCCTCTAGCACTTGCACCAGGAAATTGTCCCCTAAGCTTTCCAAAAACTTCCTGGATTGTCTATGCACCGCTGTATTGCTCTTCCAGCAGATATCAGGAAAATTAAAGTCACCCATGAGAACCAGGGCATGCAATCTAGTAGCTTCCGCGAGCTGCCGGAAGAAAGCCTCATCCACCTCATCCTCCTGGTCCGGTGGTCTATAGCAGACTCCCACCACTACATCACTCCTGTTGCTCACACTTCTAAACTTAATCCAGAGACACTCAGGTTTTTCTGCAGTTTCGTACCGGAGCTCTGAGCAGTCATACTGCTCCCTTACATACAGTGCTACTCCCCCACCTTTTCTGCCCTGCCTGTCCTTCCTGAACAGTTTATAACCATCCATGACAGTACTCCAGTCATGTGAGTTATCCCACCAAGTCTCTGTTATTCCAATCACGTCATAATTCCTTGACATCACCAGGACCTCCAGTTCTCCCTGCTTGTTTCCAAGGCTTTGTGCATTCGTATATAAGCACTTGAGATAACCTGCTGATCGCCCCTCATTCTCAGTATGAGGCAGGAGCCCTCCCCTCACAGACATTCCTGCCTGTGCTTCCTCCCGGTATCCCGCTTTCCCACTTACCTCAGGGCTTTGGTCTCCTTCCTCCGGTGAACCTAGTTTAAAGCCCTCCTCACTAGGTTAGCCAGCCTGCTCGCAAAGATGCTCTTCCCTCTCTTCGTAAGTTGGAGCCTGTCTTTGCCCAGCACTCCTCCTTCATGGAACACTATCCCATGGTCAAAGAATCCAAAGCCTTCTCTCCGACACCACCTGCGTAGCCATTCGTTGACTTCCACGATTCGACAGTCCCTACCCAGGCCTTTTCCTTCCACGGGGAGGATGGACGAGAACACCACTTGTGCCTCAAACTCCTTTATCCTTCTTCCCAGAGCCACATAGTCCGCAGTGATCCGCTCAAGGTCATTCTTGGCAGTATCATTGGTGCCCACCTGGAGAAGCAGGAAGGGGTAGCGATCCGAGGGCTTGATGAGTCTCGGCAGTCTCTCCGTCACATCGCGAATCTTAGCCCCTGGCAAGCAGCAGACTTCTCGGTTTTCCCGGTCAGGGCGGCAGATAGATGACTCTGACACACTTCAAACCGAACACACTGCTTCAGGTAGAATAAACAAACACAGTTATTAACTAAAAAGATAAATTTTAAGTGATTAGAAGTCAAAGCACACCAAGTCAGATTTGGTCAAATGAAATAAAAACAAAACGCATTCTAAGCTGATCTTAGCACTTTCACTGCCCTTACAAACTTAGATGCTTCTCACCACAGGCTGGCTGGTTGCCCTTCAGCCAGGCTCTTCCCTTTGATCAGCACTTCAGTCACTTGGTGGTGATGTCTGTAGATGGAGGTGGAAGAGAGAGGAAAAGCATGGCAAACGTCTCTTCCTTTTATCATGTTCTTTCTTCCCTCTTGACTTTGCCCCCCCCCCCGCAGCTTCAGGGTCAGGTGAGCATTATCTCATCGCATTCCCAAACTGTCCAAAGGAAGGGGAGTGACTCACTTAAGAGTCCAACAGATCCTTTGTTGCTGCCTAGACCAACATCCTTTGTTCCTGTGAGGCTGGGCTGGGTTTGTCCCATACATGCTCTGATGAGGAGTGAACTGCCCCTCTGTTCCTGGAGAGTTTTGCCTGGGCTTGTTTTAAGCCATGAGGACTCATTTTCAGCCTCATAACTATATACATGAAATTTAACATTACTATAACAGTACTGTAACAGCAATTACTATAACATCACTGTAATAATGATGCTCAGTGCATCATGAGCCTTCCTAAGACACCTATGTGCATTGGATACCACACAATTATTTTATAAGGATGAACATAGAGGTATAGGGGGTTCCCCCAAGGTACAGAATGTCACAATAGCATTAGTGTGAAATTAAGTTCTGCAGAGGACAGGTGCCCCTGGAACAGGGAACCAGAGTTTTGTTTACAAACAGAGGCAGGGTGATTCAAATAAGGGATGGAAGTGGAGCTTGTAAAACAGGAATCCGTCTGTGGGGATGGTGGAGGGAGGTAGGTTTTGTTTTAGAGAGAACACATGGGACTCAGAAGCCAAGCCCTCTGAGCCAAGATTACATTCAGAAAAAGGGGAGATTTGTAAGTGAAAAGAAAGGGCCAAAACCAAGGGAAGGGATAGCAGTGGTATAGACAAGTTCCCACTCTACCTGTGGTACTTATGTGGCCCCTCACAATGTCTAACCTATTTCTCTTCACAGGTAGAGGAGAGGTAGAGCAGTGCTGTTATCCCCATTGTACAGATGGGGCACTGAGGCACAGAGAGACTAAAGGCCAGATTTTCTAAGGTATTTAGGCACCTAGTGGGATTTTCAAAAGCACCTGGAAGGTTAGGTGCTTTGTAAGTCCCACTAGATGCCCAGCTGCATCTTTGGGTGCCTAAAAGGTTTTCAAACTCTGTTCTTAAGGCACTGGTATGAGGCATTGGCCTGTGTGGCACAGAAAGTCCATGGGAAGAATAGAACCCAGGTCTTGGTCCCATTCCACTGAACCAGCCTCTCTCTCCAACCTCTAAGGATGGAGATTCCACCACCTCCCTAGGGAACCCATTCCAGTGCTTCACCAACATCCTAGTGAAATAGTGTTTCCTAATATCCAACCTAGACCTCCCCCACTGCAACTTGAGACCATTGCTCCTTGTTCTGTCATCTGCCACCACTGAGAACAGCCGAGCTCCATCCTCTTTGGAATCTGCCCCCCTTCAGATAGTTGAAGGCTGCTACCAAATCCCCCCTCACTCTTCTCTTCTGCAGACTAAATAACCCCAGTTCGCTCAGCCTCTCCTCGTAAGTCATGTGCCTCAGCTCTTTAATAATTTTCGTTGCCCTCCGCTGGACTCTCTCCAATTTGTCCACATCCCTTCTGTAGTGGGGGGACAAAAACTGGATGCAATACTCCAGATGTGGCCTCACCAGTGCCAAATAGAGGGGAATAATCACTTCCCTTGATCTGCTGGCAATGCTCCTACTCATACAGCCCAATATGCCATTGAGAAAGAGCAGGACCCCTTTGTGGTCTGGCCAAATGCAGGGATTCCTTCAAGGGACTGTTTAAAAGCTGGGGCATAGCACAGATCCTGGAGACCCAGGACAGATCCCCACTCCTCACCCAGAGGTGGGAAGGGAGCCCAGAAGTCCTGGCTCCCAGCCCACTGCTCTAACCCAATAGATAGAAGTCCCCTCCCGAAACCAGTGCTGGAACCCAGGAGGCCAGGCTCCCTTCCAGGGCCATATTACAGTTATTAGGGGCCTTAGGTAATGGGAGGGAAGGGCCTAAGTATGAATTACATATTGCAAAAAAAATGATGAAGTCATCAAACATTTATCTGCATACATATTTACATATTATTTATTTATTTATTTATTTATTTATTTATGTAAAATTAACAGGTTCATTCTACTATCACTACATTCAATTCTTCAAACACATTTTCCCCCCTAGCTTTAGCTGTGGCAAAGTAATGAATGATGTCATCGTACTTCAAAGACCTGATGATTTCATTCTCCGTGCTCAAGAGGGACAAAGCACCGAGATGCTCTTGAGTCATGGTGGATCAAGGACATTTTTGACCCTTGTTAGAAGAGAGAAGGAACATCTCTACTACAGTACGTGATCATTAGTGACAAATACATTCGATCACATTGGGTTCAGTGATAACTCGGTACATCCAAATAGATTTGCTTTCGTCATTTTTTCTCGATATATCTGAGAGTGATGTGAACTCAACAAATTGAAGAAATTCTTTAGTAAAATCTACTGGGAGATTGTCTGGGTACTTCTGACACAGATGTTTGATACCTTCACTGACTTCGGAACTTGAAATGTTAGGCGAAAAATTTGTCAGTACACTAAAGGTTTATGTCAATATTTTCGAAAGCTTCGATCTGACGTTCTAATGAACTCTTCAGTTTGTTAATGATTGTGACGAAGGTATTAACTGTGAAGGCCTCCTTGTCACTGAAGGAGTGAGCAGTTGCGTTGTCGCATGTCTTCTGTCTTTTGTGGCATTTGGCTGACTTATACTCATGGTTAGCAGTCTTTGCAGCCCCCTGAATTTCATAGTCATCAAAACTATCCTGCATTTGTTGAAGAACAGTTCCAAGACTCCTCATTAGGTTTACAGCAGTGGAAAGGTCAATTTGCGCACTTTGCAAGCTTAGACTGCACCTGCTGAATGGCTGAAGTATAGCATTCCAGACCTCACATTGATGTGCTGAGCTAAGAAAGAGTCAAACTTAGCGATTTGCTCTCAAATGCCAAGATAATTGCCATTGTGTTTCAATCGAACAGTGTCATCTGAGCCGTAGAATGGCAGACCACGCTCAGCAAGAAAAACTATGGTTTCACTATGCGTCTGAGATCGTTCTTCCAATAAGCACGAGCTTCCAAAAACTGGCTTTCCATTTTGGTATCAATTCTGCCACTAACTTTCTTTCGGGCATGGTAGCTGCTGACTGACAATGTGTGCGGCTCACTCATTGCATGATTGGTAATGTAGAGAGTATTCTTCCAACCACTGAAGACTTTGCAGAACATTCCCCACTTTTTGGTATCAGAAAACAGGCGGCAATAAAAACAGTTCACTTTCTTCTTAGAAGGCGAACAGATGAGCCGTTCTCGCTTGCCAATCTGTTTGTCAGGCTTCACATATTCAAACATTGCTTTGGTCAGATAACGATTCTGATTGGTGTACTCTCGCTTTGTCAATGAAAAGTCAGCATCTCGATCCTGGCATTTCTGTGGACCCTCCTAGGAGCAGAAGCCAGCCGGGATTGACACAATAAACAGATCCCCCTACACCCAATCCACAATGGCCTTCCTGAGAGCAGTGGGTGTGTGCAGGGGAAGCTCCTGCCGGGAGCTGGGGGTGGGGTGGGTGGGGGGCAGGTTGGCTCCCCAGGCCCCCCGTCACTAGTGCTGAATTCACAGATCTCATTGACACTGACTGGGGCACGCGGAGGCTGAACATGACCAGCCCCTCTCGGCAAGGCACAGTCCTTCCATTGTCCCCAGCCCCAGGGCAGCTGCTCACCCAGCCCAGCTCCCTCAGCAAACAGACTTCACCCCCATCGAAGCAGCCACGGACTGGTTGGTGCAGACGTGGCACCATTTCTGCCAGGTGCTGTTGGCAGCAACAAGGGCCAGGGTCAACCAGCTCGGGGACCTGACGGACACACGCCAGGCCCCCACAGGGACCTGGGAAACTGAACACTTCCCCTGGGCCCCCTAGCCAGCAAATATTCCTCGCCTACAGCACTGAGTCCGTGTGAAAAATACAGAAAACTTCATTAAGGGGACCAGGCACAGAGCTGGCACCCGGGAAAGCAACAACCACAAATCATCTCGATACGTGCACTCCTCCTCCTCCCCCTCCTCTGCTCTGCTGACCGTGGAGGGCCTTGGCTCTCTCCCAAGTTGCCCCATACAAAGTATGTCTACAACTAATAACTAAACCACCCCCCTGCCCTCCTCGCCCTGCAGTGCCTTTGGCAGTGCCCTTCGATGCCGTGTCCCTTCTGCAGGGGTGAATCATAGAAGATTAGGGTTGGAAGAGACCTCAGGAGGTCATCTAGTCCAACCCCCTGCTCCAAGCAGGATGTTAGAGGGCTTTCCCTCAACCCTCCCACTTCCCTGGTTCTTGTCACGCAGACAGCAAGCAGCAAAAGACCAGAAGTCTGAAGTGCAGACATTGTGATGTTTATTAGCATTAGTTTCCAAGCAAGCATATTCCAAAGCCCTTCACACTAGTCGGGCTTCTCTCTATACGCCGATAGAGTCTGTTCCCCACGTCCCCCTTCCTAGCTCTGATGCCGCAGAGCCCTGCCTGTGTCCCCACTCTCATTTCCCATTCCCTATTCCCCAATTCCTGCCTCCTCCTTCTTAGCAGGCCCAAATATACCTGTAATGCAGGCCCACAGTCCCACCCCTTACAACTTAGGGTAATGTTCCATTTTGGGTCTGGGGTCTTCATCCCACCCCTTTTGTACCCCATGGGAGGGGTGAGGAGTGAGGTTGTGCTGCGATCAGGGACGGGCATTTCTTTGGTCTTTTAGTGTTTATATCCCTCCCCAGCTCCTTTACCCCTCTACATGCTTGCTTGACTTTGCCTTGAGATAGGGGTTGAGGCAATCTTAAAGAGTGCTCCGGAGTAACACTTTAACCGCTCTTGTCTGTTCCCATTGTACTAACAAACCTGGCTGACTAGGCAGAAGCAACATCACAGTGTCTTTGTCCCTTGTTTATATATTTTCGTATAAAAAAGTCAAACCCAAAATTCTATCCCTGTTTACTAACACTCCCCCCCGCTTTATTTTATTTTCTTCTGGGACCCTCCTGCCCAGGTATCCTGGGAAAAGCATCGGGCAGATAGTGGCCAGGTATCAAGATGGAATGTGTTGATGCTCCATTTGCCCCACTGCCCTCCATGCAGTATGGTGCCCTGCACCTTCCCTTGTACGGCCATACTGCACGTATATTCCAATGAGTGTGTCAGATAGTAATGGGCCTGAGAAGGTTGGGTCTGGGTTATCTGTTACACTTTGGTGGAGAACTGTTTACATTACTTATATGTGACAATTAGTGGGTGTACCTTGTGGGTCTGTGCCTCCCTTAACCACCGCAGTATACATTGCAGGTTTAGTATACTTAACAATAGGCCAATAGCCACAATAATCCATAGTAATATTGTCAGCCCTGACCATCATAATATAGTCCAACATCCAGGCCACCACCAGAAACACTGGTTCTCCTCTTTTGACAGGGTTTAAGAGCCTGTTTACACCATTCTGGAGACTATATTTTAAATGTATCAGATTGTTAGCAGTTGCATCGAGCTGCTCCTGCAGGTTTTGCATGCTTTTGTCGATATCATGAGTCCATGGAATGTCCCCAGAGAATGTGGTATTGTCCAAACCAGCTCAGCCACGTGGTATGGAATCAGGTAGTAAGCACTGGTTTGATTGTACACAGGACGAGTTCCACACATCCATTCGTGCACTGAAGTCCTGATGGCAGTGTATAGATGTGTGTAACTGTGCCAGATGCTGGTGTAATTGTGTCCCCAAGTGTTGTGTACATTCCCAGCAAATACTCCATATCCCCCCATATATATATAACCCTTAATGGCCCCAATTTGCAACAGGCCATTAATTCTGCCCCTCCATGGCCATTGAGGAGGGACACATTCAAATATTTTCTCTGGACAAACAATTACTTAAGTGAATTATTGTCCATTTTACACCATTCCATCCTCCCCATTTGTCTCCCAGTGGTTCCCAGCGAGCTCCTCCCTTTCTCGTTATTCCCAAAGGGCTCATGGGGACCACCTTAGTAGCCGTCCCATTCCAAGGTACCACAGTAACTATTACACAGGGGCCGGCCCCAGAGTTGAGCATTTTGTATCCCATACACACCTCCCCCTCCCAAGTTAGCCTTTTGAAGCTAACCTCCACCCATGTCACAAGGTTTTCTGTCCATTGAGTTAGCCGCAGGTTCACTTTTGCCGCCCTTTTCCATCCCATTGCAATTGCAGACCATTGCCGTGCCAGTAGCTCATTGATTTGCTGCTGCCTTTTCACATTTCGGCTTTTCTTCAATTGCTTGGTTATTCAACTGTCCCCCAGGTTCCATACTCCCAACCCTGTGGTTCCTGCTCCCCCTAAATCCCTTTTCCAGTGACGATTGCATAGAATATCAGGGTTGGAAGGGACCTCAGGAGGTCATCTAGTCCAACCCCCTGCTCAAAGCAGGACCGATCCCCAATTAAATCATCCCAGCCAGGGCAGTGTCAAGCCTGACCTTAAAAACCTCTAAGGAAGGAGATTCCACCACCTCCCTAGGTAACGCATTCCAGTGTTTCACCACCCTCCTAGTGAAAAAGTTTTTCCTAATATCCAGCCTAAATCTCCCTCACTGCAACTTGAGACCATTACTCCTTGTTCTGTCATCTGCTACCACTGTGAACAGTCTAGAGCCTTCCTCTTTGGAACCCCCTCACCCACCAATTACATTTTTACTTGAACCCTTCTACATATGTACTGCAGTTGGGGTGTACCCGGTCCACCCACCATTCTCTGGGGTGTACCTCCCATGTTATGGATTGGAAAGACAGGTTGAAAAGCGCTGATTGCATCCACTCCCACAGTGGCTCCCACACATTCACTCATCAGGAAGTATTTCCGGCTCTGGGCTGTGGCCAGCTTAGATCAGGATTCTTCTAGCTTGGCATCAATATTACCTGTAGGGTTACATTAACAGCAACAATTGTGATTAGCAGCAATGATTGTTCCATGCCAGGTCAGGGAGTCCTTGGTTTTGCTTTGTGAGTGCACCTATAAGATGAATGCAATATAATTTATCCATCGTCCTTCTTAATCCCCATTTTGTGTCTTTTATTTGCACTTGATTTCCCAGCTTGGGTAGACCTTGCTTCCCAGGCAAGTCATACCTTGCACTGACCTTTGCTTTTATATGTGTTAATCCTCCTTGTACAATATCCACCAAAATAATGGTCATAACAAGACAAACAGCACAAACACATGACACAATTGTCGTCGTGACAATAGACCCATGGTGCTCTGGGTTATTTTCCCGCTGGTGCCACCTTGCTTGTGGAGTGTCTGAAAAACAAAATAAACATATCCTAGCCCCCTGGGTGGGGACAGATTATTGCCTAAAAATACCCCTTCCTTTTATAAATCTTGATAACTGCAGGAAAAACAGAAGAATTAACTCCATACTTTCCTTGTTTTGTTCTATAGGCAGGATAGTGAACTATCCCACTGTTCATTCATGAAATTCATGAGGTGGTGTACCTCAGTTTCCCTTCTTATCATAGCTCCTGTCTCTCAAAGTGGTCTGTTAACTCTGCTATTGACTCCAAACCCTGTAGTGCCAAATCATCTTTAACTACCCCTAACTCTAATTTACAATCCTCCAGTAGCCTTTGCTGGAGTAGCACCAAACTTGAAAGATTACTGGCAGCTTCCCATAATGCCGCCTTTACTTCAAACCTCTTACAAGCAGACTGAAGTGCCTCCTTTCCCTGGGAAGCATCTTGTCCCCATGGAAACGGACCTCCTCCCGTTACCCATTTACCAAAGAGGGTGGACTCCTCAGCCAGCCCCCATCCCTCTGGGTCCCCTAACACTGCTCCCATTTCCTTCTTAATCTCATCCCAGGTTGACCCCCGTGACTGGAATGGGCCCTGATTCTTCCGTATCCACTTACCCAAAAAGACATTATCCCAGCTTCCAAAGACCTGCAACTACCATCATGAGAGCCTGCCATGCCCCCTCCAAGCAGCTGTGCGGACAATTGGGGAGGGGGTCTTACGTGGCTGCTACTTACCTGTCCAGGGTGATGCATCCCAAGATATTAGAGGGCACCAAGATATTAGAGGGCTTTCCCTCAACCCTCCCACTTCCCCGGTTCTAGTCACGCAGACAGCAAGCAGCAAAAGACCAGAAGTCCGAAGCTCAGACAATGTGATACTTATTGGGGTTAGTTTCCAAGCAAGAATATTCCGAAGCCCTTCACACCAGTTGGGCTTATCTCTATACGCTGATAGAGTCTGTTCCCCAGTATTCCCTTCCCAGCTCTGAGGCTGCAGAGCGTTTACCCCACATCCCCATTCTCATTTCCCATTCCCTATTACTCATTCCCCAATTCCCGCCTCCTCCTTCTTAGCAGGCCCCACACTCCAAGCAGCGATCTTTGGCCCCCTAGCTCCAAGGTCCACCTTCAGTGGGCTCTGTCCCTCCTGAGGGTCTCCTTCTCTGTTGGTCCTGCTGACTGGACGCCTGCGTTTGTAGGTTGTGGGGTTAGCTGGCAGCCGGGGAAGGAGTTGTGATTCCTCTGGCTCCATTTTGAGGAGGTTCCACCCAGTCAGTCTGTCCCTCCTCCTCAGACTCCTGGACCTCTGAGGCCCATCAGCCACCAAGTAGTCCTCCATCTGTTCTATGGCCTCCGCCAGTGTTTTTGGTCGGTATCGCTGCACCCACTCCTTCCCTCCACTCGGGAGGATCTGAGTGAACAGTTCCAGGACCACTTGGGCCCCCGACCACTTCTATGATTCCAACCACCACCAGGCACTATCCTGCAGAGGCTGGGCTACCGCCTGGGGTCTTGCCCCCAGCAAGTACCTTTCTCGATGGAAGTGCCAGCGATACGTATCAGGGTTAACCCCTGTCTGGTCCAGGATGGAGACCTTCACTCTCCTTAAGTCCAGGGCATCCTGGGTGTCTAGCCCCCAGCAGGCCACCTGAGCTGGCTCCGTGAGATAGGGAGCTAACGGGGTAGCCCAGTGCTCTGGTGGCTACCTGCTCGAAAGTTACTAGAAATGCCTCGGGGTCATCACTGGGTCCCAATTTTGACAGCCATGTCAGCAGACCAGCAGGAAGGGTCTCAGCATCCTGCCCGGCTAGGCTGGGGTTCGGCATCCCTGTCAGGTGCTTCAAGGCGGCCATTTGCTGGATCAGGCACTCTTGCTAGGTTTGGTGTTGTGCAGCCAGCTGTCTCATTATTTGTTGTTGCTGGGCCATGATTTGTTGCAACAGCTGTTCCTGGTGTTGTTCCTGTTGGGTGGTTGTTGCTGTTGGCTCTCCAACAGCCATTTAAAAATCTTGTAGGTCTCCATCTTGGAGAGAGTGACAAGCTGGTGAGCGAAGGAGGGTTACTGTCCTAACAATCTCCTCCCTCTCAGGCCTTTCAGCAGGGCCCGATCATTGCCCGTATTCTCCACCACATGTCACAGGGTATGCATGCCCCATTCCCTTTTTGGGCTGGTTGGGGTTGTGATACTACCGTGGTTACAGTCTATCTGACTATCCCTAGGCTGAGAGCAGCACAACCCAATGGCCAGAGTCTGTATGGCTGCTCTGGGGATCAGGGCTATGTGGCCTACTGGCCAGAGTAAGGGGCCAATACCCAGGGAGGTGATGGCTGGGGTTGGGGGACCTGGGCGCTCCCTGTTCCACCTGGTCCCGGCCCAGGACCCTGTCAGCAGCGAGTGTGGTCACCACCCAATCAGCGGGGATCCTACCGCAACACGCTGACTTTCTTTGGGTGGGTGATACCACTCACCCCACCTCCCTGGACCACTTCCTACTGTGTCTCCTGAAGCCAGGGTCCGTACATCATCAGGGTCTCCGAGCCCCTTGGTGTAGGTAGCTTCCTGGGATTCTGACTCCAGTTGGCTGGCCATAGACAACAGGTTTCTCGTCTGGTCCTTGGGATCTCTGGCTCCCGCAGTCAAGTGCTGAAGGGGCTCCTGGACAGGCGCCTCCGCAAAGTGACCTCCCTCCTGGGTGGTCAGCCTAGAATGAACTGGGCTGCTCCCTTTTATACTGAGGCAGCAGTTGGAGCATGCCCAGCATGGTCTGAAGGGTGGGACTTCCGCTGCCCATAGCGTGGGGTTAACCCTTTCTTCCCTAGTGTGGGGTAGGCACATCCCATCATAGGCCCCCATCCCTGGTGGCTTTTTGCTGAAGCTGCTGAATGCACTGACTACGCTGAGTGACTCTGATAAGGGCCCCGTTCCCTACATTAGCACTGTAAGTGCTATAGCTGGCTCAGTAGTAGACCCTGGGCAGTGGAGCTGGTGTACAGAGGTGGCATTGGTGAGGTGGTGTTGTGGTTAAGGACAACGCCCCCTGCCAGCACCAGCGTAGCTGAAATCACTATCGCTGGGCCAGCCTGTGGGGCTCTGGACCAGACTAGGCAGCTTCCCCTGGCAGCTGGAGGGGGCTGGCTCAGAGCCCTCCAGGGCCCTGGGATGGTGCAAAGCAGAACTGGGGTTCATTGGACATTCACCCCTGCAGAAGAGACACGGCAGGGAAGGGCACTGCCACAGGCACAGTGTGGGGGGAGAGCAGGGGGGTGGTTTAGTTATTAGTTGTAGACACACTTCGTATGGGGCAAATTGTGAGAGAGCCAAGGCCCTCCACGGTCCGCAGAGCAGGGGAGGGGGAGGAGGAGGAGTGCACGTATCAGGATGATTTGTGGTTGCTGCATTTTCCCAGGTGCCAGCTCTGTGCCTGGTCCCCTTAATTAAGTTTTCCATGTTTTTCCAACTGACTCAGTGCTGTGAGTGACGAACATTTGCTGGCTAGGGGGCCCAGGGGAAGTGTTCAGTTTTTCCTGGTCCCTGGGGTGTGTCAGTTTCAACAAGGCCCCCTAGCTAGTTGACCCCGAGGTAGCTGACAGTCCCGGGCAGAAACAGTGCCAGGTCTACACCAACCAATCCATGGCTGCTCTCGTGTGTGAGAGGTCTCTTTGCTGAGGGAGTGGGGCTGGGTGTGGGGCGGCCCTAGGGCTGGGGAAAATGGAAGGACTGTGCCTTGCCGAGAGGGGCTGGTCATGTTCAGCCTCCACACAGCCCAGTCAGTGTCAATGAGATCTGTGAATTCAGCACTAGTGAAGGGGGCCCCTGGGGAGCCAACCCTCCCCCCTCAACTCCAGGCAGGTATAGTGGCAGATGAGCTTCCCCTGCACACACTCACTTCTCTCAGGGGGATCTGTTTATTGTGTCAATCCCGGCTGGCTTCTGCTCCTGAGATTTCACCTGTGTCAAGGTTCAGGGCAACTGGGCGCTGGAGAGCCTGGTGGTCAGTGCAGGACTCCTGGGTTCTCTTTCCTAGCTCTGGGATGGGGTTGAGGTCTAGTGCAGCGGTTCTCAAACTTTAGCAATCCAAGGACCCCCATTTTGATTTAAAATTTTTCATGGACTCCCAATTTCCCTTTAAGCCCCAGGCCCTTTCCCCACTCCACCCCTTCCCCAAGGCCCTACTCTACCCCACCTCTTCCTGCCCCTGCTCCACCCCTGCCCCTCCTCTTCCCCACTGCTTTCCACCTCCGCAGCATGCAGGAGGCACTGGGAGGGAGGGGAGGAGTTGATCAGTGAGGCCAGTGGCCCTGGACATGAGTCACAGACCCCTGGCGTACCCTCACAGACCTCAGTTTGAGAAACCCTATTCTAGTGCATTACAGCAGGTGGGAGGGAACTGGGCCTCCTAGGTTACATTGCTGGTTCTGGGCGGGCACCTATGTCTATTGGGTTAGAGCAGCGGGCTGGGAACCAAGACTCCTGGCTTCCATTCCCAGCTCTGCAAGAGGAGTGGGGATTTGTCATGGGCCAGCCCCCCAAGAGGTCCTGCTGTTCCTCAAGCATAGGCCACATATCCTCTGTGCCTTTAGGGCTCCAGGGAATCCCGCTGAGACAGACACCTGGTCAGAGACTTGTCCGCTCCTTAGGGCCCAACACACCTCAGCAAGGATTTGCAGTGACACCAGGAGCCTTTACAACCAGTCAGGTTTATTAGCTAGAATCCAGCCCAGGAAGTCCCCAGGTTAGCGCAGAGAAGCAAAAGCTAAGACATCGTCTATCCTGGCCATGCCAGTGCGCCACCCAGCCAATCCACTTTTGGCCCTCTCTATTTGTCAGTCCCAGGTGAGAGCTCTGCATCTCCCCAGAGGCCAGCTCTTATCCTAGCCTCCTGCCACCCCTCAGTCCATTCTCCTCCTCCCCCAGGCCCATGCTGAGTTCACATGTTCCGCCTGGAGAGTGGTGTCAGTTGTTCTGGCTTTGGGGTCCCATTGTGTTTCTGGATCCTCCATTGATACGGTCAGTTTCAGCCAGTCCTTTAACGTCCCACTCATTCCACCCCAGACAGCTACGTGACCCATCACCTCATGGCTTTTGCTGTGCCCCAAGAGCAGATTTAGCCCTTCTGCACCCACTGGGGAGCAAGGCAAAGTACAGGGGGAAACTGAGGCATGCCTAGGAATTATACAAATATTACAGAAAACTCCCCTTTGTCATAGGATTAGAGCGGGGGGAGGGGGCGGGGGGGCTGGGAGTAAGGACTCCTGGGTTCTATTTCTTGCTCTGCTGCAAGCTCACTATTACAACACTTCTATATTATCTCTCTGAGGTATTTGTTTAGCAGCAACAACAGCAGTAACTAGACACCATCTGTTCACCTTGTCAGGCCGGTGATGTTGCTTAGATTTGCACTGTGTGACCCTTGGAAGGTCCCTGCCTCATCATTCATTTCCCTACGTTTGGAGGCACCGTGGTCTCGTGACTAGAGCATCAGGCTGGGACTCTGGAGCTCTGGGTTCAATTCCTTGCTGTGCCACTGCCCTGCTAGACTGTGAGCTCTCTGGGGCAGTACCTACCTTGTCTGCACACAGGCCAGTACAGTGCATTAGAGCTCAGGCTAATGGCTTCTGTGTGCCAGCAGCCCAGCGCTACCATGGGAATGGCTGTGATTTGTGCAGTGGTGGCTTGAGGTGCCTGTCACCCCAGGGCTGGGAGGATGGCGCTCAGGTCTGTGGCTGTTGGCTCTTGCTCCCATGCTTAAGGTCACGCTGACCCCAGGTTTGGTGTTATTCAGGACCATTCCCCCAGGTCAGATTGGCAGGGACCTTGGGGTGTTTCTGCAGCATGTTGTGTGGATCGCCTGCTGGGAACAGCTGGGCATCTCCCCTAATCAATTCTCTGCCTTGCAGGGGCCTCAGCCGTTGGCAGCACCTTGATCTCTCCTGTTTTCTGCACCAGTTGAGTTACCCGAGGGCTGAAATGCTTTTGTCTAACAGGAGTCACTGGGCTCAGCATTAGCGACACGTGGGTGAGGTGCAATGGCCTGTGCTACACAGACTGTCTGGTCTGATGGTCCCTCCTGGCTGAAGCTCTGTGAGACAGGACTCACACTAGCAACTAGAGAGAGGTCAGAAAGCTGGGCTCTGATTGCATGTCTGCCCTCCCTGCCCAGCCCCGTGCTGGGCTACAATTCCTAATGGTCTCAAGTTGCAGTGGTGGAGGTTTAGGTTGGATATTAGGAAAAACTTTTTCACTAGGAGGGTGGTGAAGCACTGGAATGGGTTACCCGGGGAGGTGGTGGAATCTCCTTCCCTAGAGGTTTTTAAGTTTAGGCTTGACAGAGACCTGGCTGGGATGATTTAGTTGGGGATTGGTCCTGCTTTGAGCAGGGGGTTGGACAAGATGACCTCCTGAGGTCCCTTCCAATCCTGAGAGTCTATGACTCCTGCTGTTGCATTGTTAGAATATAGATATTCATGCCTGCCGGTAAAGGCCTATACTTTAATAACTTAGGTGCATTTTTATCACTTAGCTAGTTACAGGGGTATAAAAACAAAGATTCAAAATCACAGTCCACCTGTGTATGGGCCTTCTTTCCCTTGAGAGAGTCTGAGGCTTTGTTCTTAGGCTAAGGCCTGTGGCTAGGCAGCAGGGGCAGCCATAAGCTGGGAAGCGAACCGTCACATCCTCACATCCCAAACCAGTCACATTGAAATAAGCTGGTGTTGGGCTGTTAGGAAGACGATCCTGTCCTGATAGTGCCTGTCACCACCAGACAAAGAAACAGATCTTAAGCTGGTTAAAGAAAACTTAGTTTGACAGCATCCTGTCTGGCAAGAAATCACTTATTGTGGTTGTGGTTGTAAAACGCTCATTTCTGTGTGTTTTATCTTTATGGCCCCCACTTTTCTATTGTTACTCTGTCTGGTTTCTGTCTGCTGTATAATTAATTTTGCTAGGTGTAAGTTAATTAGGGTAGTGGGATATAATTGGTTAGAGAATTATGTTACAATATGTTACTGGGTTAGTTAAATTTCAGTAAAATGATTGGTTAAGTATAGCTGAGAATATCACTATATAAACTGGGGTCAAACAGGAAGTGGAAGGGAAATTGGAATCATGTTTGCTAAGGGGGGGAACGGGAATAGGGAACGGGGAACAGGGACACAGGCAATACTCTTCGGCGTTGGAGCCGGGAAGGGGGGCGCAGGGTAAAGGCTCTGCAGCGTCGGAGCTGGGAAGGGGGATGTGGGCTAAAGGCTCTGCTGCATGGGAGCCGGGAAGGGGAAAGTGGGGTAAAGGCTCTGCAGCGTGGGAGCCGGGAAGGCGGGCGCGGGGTAAAGTCTCTGCGGCGTGGGAGCTGGGAAGGGGGACGCAGGATAAAGGCTCTGCGGCTTGGGAGTCGGGAAGGGGGACGCGGGGCAAAGGCTCTGCGGCGTCGGAGCTGGGAAGGGGGACGCGGGGCAAAGGCTCTGTGGCATCGGAGCTGGGAAGGGGGACGTCGGGAACAGACTCTATCGGCATATAGAGATAAGCCCGACTGGTGTGAAGGGCTTCGGAATATTCTTGCTTGGAAACTAACCCCAATAAGCATCACATTGTCTGAGCTTCGGACTTCTGGTCTTTTGCTGCTTGCTGTCTGCGTGACTAGAACCAGGGAAGTGGGAGGGTTGAGGGAAAGCCCTCTAATATCTTGGTGCCGTGACTGGGATGCATCACCCTGGACAGGTAAGTAGCAGCCACGTAAGACCCCCTCCCCAATTGTCCGCACAGCTGCTTGGAGGGGGCATGGCAGGCTCTCATGATGGTAGTTGCAGGTCTTTGGAAGCTGGGATAATGTCTTTTTGGGTAAGTGGATACGGAAGAATCAGGGCCTATTCCAGTCACAGGGGTCAACCTGGGATGAGATTAAGAAGGAAATGGGAGCAGACCCAGAGGGATGGGGGCTGGCTGAGGAGTCCACCCTCTTTGGTAAATGGGTAGCGGAAGGAGGTCCCTGTCAATGGGGACAAGATGCCTTCCAGGGAAAGGAGGCACTTCAGTCCGCTTGGAAGAGGTTTGAAGTAAAGGCAGCATTACGGGAAGCTGCCAATAATCAGGCTGCCAGGCTACTGGAGGATTGTAAATTAGAGTTGGGGGTGGTTACAGATGATTTGGCACAACAGGGTTTGGAGTCAAAAGCAGAGTTAGACCTCCTTAATAGACAGGAGCTGGGACTTGGTGCTAGGGGAGTGGAGAGAAAAATGTTTCAAAATGAAGGCAGGGTTTGCAGGAGTGGGTAACAACCCCCACTTTTCTCCTAGAGCCAGGATAAAAACCTGGGTTAAGGGTCCCAGCTGTTTAAAGTTAGGGAGCCCTACCTTTTGCTCAGAGCTAACTATATCCTTTTCTTCTTCTTCTTCTTCTCCTCCTCAGTTTACTCAATGTGGTTGGGAGCTGTGGAAATGTTAAAAGGTAACTGTTGTGAAGACGTTAAAGAGAAACAGTTGTGGTGTTGTAAGAAAGAAGTTTTTGATTTGATGATAAAACCCAGTTATGTAAATGTAATTATTTGTGCAACTCGGTACAGTCACATTGGGAGGAACCCTGGTAGTTAAACAAATTATACAAGGGGGTCTGGTGGTTACTACATGTTTTTGTCCCCAGGAGCCTTTATAGCTATTCTGAAGGAAAATGGGCCCTTTTCTCACAGAAATGGTCTGTAAAGAACTGCCGCAGGCAGCCAGATACTCTGATCTATATTATTTAACAATTGGACAAGTTAATCAAAATCACCAAAGGTAGGTGTCATAAATATAAAGGGAAGGGCTCTCCTTCCCCCATGTGTTCTGTGGGGAGTTCGTCAGCCCCTCAGCGCACCCTCTGGAATTGGGCCCCACACCCGCGAGGCCAGCAGCTGACCGCACAGCTGCTCTGGGTTGGTGGCTCACTAGGAGACAGGCACTGCCTTGCAGGCTTAGGCCTGGCCAACACTTCGAAGCTCAGCTGACACAGCCCTGGAGCTCAGGGGGTGAAACATTCATGCCCCAGAGCAGTGGTCCCTAACCTTTCTCGTGGGAATAGCATATTGCTACTCCCAGAAGACCGTGGCGGGCGCCAGACACCCTGTCGCCAAAATGCCGCCGCAGAGAAGCGGTAGTGGCAATAAGCACGGCGACCGAAATGCCGCTGAGAAACGGCCACGCTTCTTGGCAGCATTTTGGCTGCAGGGCATCCTGTGGGTGCACAAAAATGCCCTGGCGGGCGCCATGGCACCCGCGGGCACCACATTGGGGACCCCTACCCCAGAGCAACCCAGTTAAGCTGACCTAACTCCCAGCCTAGCCGGCTGCTGTCCTCACTCAGGGAGGAGAAGTTCCTGCAGCGAGGGAAACAGCCCTGCCGCCCCCCAGGAAGTGTCCACACCATGAGCTCCTCCACCACTGTGCCTGCAGTGTAGACGTGGCCCTGGGCCCTGACCTCCGGGAGAGGGGCGGGGCTTAGCACACAGCCTTCTCGTTGGCATTTCCCATTGGCTGGCTCCCACCTAGCTCGCTAGCTCTTGTTACTCCCATTCTCAGGCACCTCTCTCCCCCCTCTATCCAGGGGGCAGCCTGGGCACCTGACTCAGGCCTCGGGGACGACCTCGTTTTTCCAGCAAATGTCTAGGCCCTACAACGCTCAGCGTCCTCACCCCCAGTGCCTGAGCTGGGCCTCAGTTCCCCTCTGTGCACCGGAGCCAACAGCCCTCCCTCGGCTCCTGTCCCGAGCGCAGCCTGTCCCAGCACCACCCAGGGTGCTCTATGGGGTAAGGTGGGTTCTGAGCCTTGTCAGGGCAGAGCCTGTGCTGGCCCGGCATGAATGCTGCTGGTCCGCATGGGCTCTCTGGGGCTGGGCTCCTTTTGGTTACCTGCTTCGCTGGGGTCTGTACAGCAGCTGGCGTAATGGGGGCCTAGCCCACGACTGGGGCTCCTGGGTGCTACCATAATACCATTCATAACGTCCCCTCTTGATTGAAAGACCTCAACTGATGTCTCTAAACCCAGACATGTGTCGTTCCAGAGGCCCAGATCCTACTGGCCTCTGCCCTAAATCAGATACCTGCATGTGCAAATGGGCCAAATCCTGAGGGTCGTTAATTCGGGATGAACCTTGGTTCTACTACAAATACCCTAGCCACTAGACTGGCTCCCAGGGGGTTGTCTGGGAAGGGGGTGGCCTGGCCACGAAGGCACCTGGTTGAGGTCTGGGATCACCAGAGGAGGCTGAGGCAGGTGATAGCAGGGCTGCAAGGTTACAAAGGGCCGGGGCTGATCTATTTCCGGTCTTTGTGCATTTTCACCAGCTAAAGAGGAGGGGCACCCCAGAGCTCCCCCACCCCCAGTTGCTGCAGCATCCCAATGTGGTGAGGGGGAACTCTGTGACCTGAACTCAGACAGACCCTGAAGGACTCCCCAGGGACAGGTGAGCTCGGGAGCAGTGCTGCGGTCGGGGGATGGTTGTTTCCTTTATGATCTGGGCTCTGTTACGTGAAGAGCAATGGGGCTAGAACCCTGCACGCGGTGTCTGTGCGCTCCGTGCTACGCTGACCACCCGGCCCCTGGAAGAGGGAACCCAGCTGTCCCACACCTTCAGAGGGAATTCTGGCAGACTCCAGCACTGCAGCCTGCTGAGACCACGGGAAGCTCAGAGCACCCTGAGGGGCGGGGGATGTTCAGTGTCTGGACCTCCGTAGGGATCTGGAGAGCTGCCAGCAGGGGCAGCCCAACCGATTTGGGACAGGGGCCTTTCTGGGGGAAATAGGAGGGAGGCAGAATTGTGCCCCCTGCCCATGCTTTGGCCCTAGGTACCAAAGTCTGGGAGGGCAGGGGAAGAACTGAGCCAGAGAAGCATCAGCAGACCCAGATCCAAGTTTATTCATTGCACTGGGCACAAGAGGCCCAGCATGGTTCTGTGCCAGGGCCCACGGCAGGGGCAGCAGGCCGGGTGGGGCTCTCCGGTGCCCCAGGCTGGGTCTGGGCATCACTACAGCCCTATCTTGCAGCAGCGTGCGGCCGTCCAGTCGATGCCGGCGCACTGGCAGTGGCAGGTGGAGTCGGTGCGGATGTCCCAGGAGCCGCAGCCCATTCCGCAGGCGCAGCCTGTGGGCTTGTACCCTGTGCGGGGATGGGGGAGGTGGGGTTAGGGAAGCAGCTGGTGGCAGGATGGGAGTCATGGGCGGCAGTGAGGTGCCCTGCTGTCTCCTCTTCCCCAGCCCCCAGGGCATGGCCCTGTGGCTCCCTTGCAGCCAGGCCACTGCCCAAGCAAGGGAGGTCAGTGAGACGTCCCAGGGGTCTGATCCAGGGGCCCACATTGGTCCCAGTTCTACAGCATCCAGTGCCCCCAGGGACTCGGGAGTGGTGCGAATGCCATTGCTCCAGGCACCTGGCAGCGTAAGTGCAGGGAGGCCCCAGTCAGGCTGGTGGTCCATCGCTGCCCCAGCTCAACACCCCCCAAGGACTGCAGAGGGGGTGGGGTCTGGGCCCCAACGGCCCCTCCCTCCTTGGGCCTGCGGGGCACTCGGGAAAGTTCTCTCACCTGCTGGGCAGGAGACAAGTGCCCCACGCGCCGAGACGTCCTGGCAGAGAAGCTTGGCTTTGGCCAGGGTGGCGGACACTGCAAGGCAAGAGGCAGAGTTGTAGCCAGCAGGACCCTGGGTGCAGAAAGGCTGCCCCTCCCCCCAGGCTCAGGTGGAGAGAAGCTGCCTCTGCCCCAGCTGTTACCTGCGCAGGTGGAACCCACCCAGCCCCACTCCATGTGGCGCTCTGCTCCCCCGAGTGGTGGCTGGGCTACATACAGCCGCAGCGCCAGGACCAATAGAGGCTCCTGGCCTGAGATCTGGAGGTCTCATGTTCGATGCCGGTTGCTCACAGCCCCCCAGAAGAGTGTTACCTGGTGGAAGCTGCTGGGCATTCAGCAAGACCCCCCTGGGCTGTGAACAAAGGGCAGGGATGGAGGTAGCAGAAATAATTCCTGGCTGCTTCCCACAGCCAAGGCACCCCTAGGTGCTGGAACTGGGGGCGCTACCGTACTCTCTGGCTTGAAGAGGTTTCCATCATATACAGTTTGGTTCTCAGCTCCCCCACTATACAAATTCTTCCAGCCCCGCTGAATGCAGCCATATCCGGGTGAGCAGCAGCCAGCTGAGAGAGATGGGCAGAGCCAGCCTTGAGAGACCCCAACCAGCCCCACTCAGCCCCTGGGGAGAGATGGTGCTCGCTGTGCAGATGGCACCTCATGGACCCGGTCTCCAGAAACTCCCGTGGGGTGACTGACCAATCCAGTGGATCTGTGGCTAAGGTATTGGTCTGGGCTGGGCTGCAGGAGATGTGGGTTTAATTCCTGCCTCTGCCACTGACTCCCTGTGTGACCTTGGGTGAGTCACTTAGTCCCTCTGGGCTTCGGTTCCCCTCTGTGCAATGGGGATGATGATCAGTCTCTTGGCAGCTCTTTGGGGCAGGGAGCGTCTCACCATGGCCTGTGCAGCGCCTGGCATGACGGGGCTCAGAGTGCAGCCACTGGAGCAGAACTAACACAAACGCCGGCTCCGTGCTGTGCTCAAGACGGAACCAAAGCGGAGGAACGGCAGGGAGTCCCAAGGGTTCCAGCTCCCCCTCGCCCTGTTTACACACTGAACGGGGCTGGCTGGGAGCAGAGCTGGGACGGGCAGTCAGAGAGCTGCACCCGGTGGGTTCGCAGGAGCAGGAATCGAACCTGGGACCCCTGGAGTCTCTGTTGCATAAGTCAAAGCCCCAGGCCTAGCAGCTCAGAATCACTAGCAGAAACTATGTGGGCCAACCACTAGGGGACGATAGAGAGCCACAGTGTGAGATACAGATAATGTTGCTCTTGTATGTGGGCTGGTTCCACATCCCCCTCATTTACACGCTGTGTTGTACCTGTCTGACCTGCCCCCCTCCCCCCGCTACAACCACGCAGAATCTGACACACACACCCCCATCTCTGGGGGAGGCGCCTCCGGGTCAGTTACCTATGGAAGTAATCGCTGCCTGCACCTTCAGATCAACCACATTGTCAATGATGCACTGAGCCTCTGTGTGGCACGCGGGCACCAGGAGGGCGAGCAGCAGGGACACGGCAGCCTTCATCCCGCTGGGTGCTGAGCTACCTGCAGGGGAGAGACCCGGCCAACATGTCAGACCCCAGGACAGGAGCCCTCTGGAACCCGTGGTAGGAGCTGAGGTGCACACAAGGCAGCGGAGTGGGGCACAGGCAAGAGGGAAAGCCACATTGCCAGGGAAGGGGATGAGGGTCAAAGCGGGAACAGGTGAGCCCATGGGTGCAGGGGATGTGGGGAGGAGAATGTGGGCAGCTGGAAGGGATACTGAGGGGTGGGGGAATGTAACGGCAGCAGATGGGGGAAAGGGAGGAAGGATTTGGAGCAGGAGACTGGGAGCGGTGGGTGGGTGGGGAGGCAGCAGGATGGTAATGAGGGGGTTATTGGGGAGGGCTGGAATGGCACCCCCATCCTAGGGTCTAGCAGAGCAGGACTGCCTCCATGCTGCCAGTGGGGACCATGTTCACTGGTGGTTGCATTTTCAGGCTGAAATCCACACACACACGTATGTGGGGGAAGGGGGTTCCCGTTAAAGGTTTGAGCCCTTAGAATTAGCTCCTTAGAGAACTGATTCACCCCCCCCACCTACCCCTCCCCAAAACAAAATTAAAGCACCCACAAAAAGAGCCTCGTCTCTCTGCTCCAAGCTGCACCCGTTTCACTCAGGCACGACTGTAAACCAGTTTGGTGAAAGCCGTGTGAGTCGCAGTATGGACGCTCTTACTCCAATGGAATTGCCATTTGGTAAGGGATCGACTTAAGCTAAACTGAGAGACGCCTGGTGTGGATCAGGTTAGGGCTGGGCTACACACCATTTTGCACGGAGTTATCCATTAGAGACTGATCTAGTTCGCGCCATGCCCCCCTGGGGTGGATGCAGCTAGAAGTATATAAAAGCATTTATAGCTAAAGAGTTTAATAATCAGTATCGTTAAATCCGTGCAAAACTGGGTTTAGACCAGTCCACTTGGGATTAAAACCAGATTTACATTGATTTAGTTTAAGGGAAGCATTTTCACGTGGTTTAGGATTCTAACTCCCATTGACTTTCAGTGAGACAAGGTTCCTAAAGGCCAGATATCAAAGGTATTTAGGTTTCAGAGTAGCAGCCGTGTTAGTCTGTATCTGCAAAAAGAACAGGAGGACTTGTGGCACCTTAGAGACTAACACATTTATTTGAGCATAAGCTTTTGTGAGCTACAGCTCACTTCATTGGATGCATTCAGTGGAAAATACAATGGGGAGATTTTATATACAGAGGGAACGTGAAACAATGGGTGTTACTCTCATTACAGTGTGTATGGTAACACCCATTGTTTCACGTTCTCTGTGTATATAAAATCTCCCCATTGTATTTTCCACTGTATGCATCCGATGAAGTGAGCTGTAGCTCACAAAAGCTTTTGCTGAAATAAATGTGTTAGTCTCTAAGGTGCCACAAGTACTCCTGTTCTTTTAAAGGTATTTAGGTGCCTAATGATGCACATAGGCACCTAAGTCACTTTTGAAAATGGAACACTGGCTCCTAAACTCTTTAGCTGCTTTTCAAATCTTTATCCCAAGCCGATCCCTTGCTAAATGGAGAGGAGCTCAGTTCACATTAGATTAAGAGAGTCCCCACTGTGCCTGGAACCAGATTAAATCCATCAGATTAAATCCATCAAATCCTGAAAGCCATTGAAAGTTACACCACCACCAAGGCCCCAGGGAGCTGGGCACACGCAGGAGCTGTGCCCCAAATCCTGCCCCAAGGCTGAGTCTGGAGAATCCCGCCCAACCAACGGTACAAACTCACCTTCTGGCACAATCTTGCAAAATGCTGCTCCCCAGTTCACAAGCTGCCCTTTAAATAGGAGCCAGCTGGAGCAGAGGTGGCAAAATCTTCCATCCCATTGGCCACTTGACAATTGAGTCTCCCATTACACAAGTGTGGGGAAACCCCAGGGCTGTTCCTAACAAAGAATGTTTCTTTTGCAACTTCCCTGTTTGCTCAACCTCTGCCCAACTCTTCATTGCCAGGGCCAAATTCTCCCCTGGTGGAACTCCATTATATTGGTGGCGTTACAACAGCGTAGGCTTTGGCTCTGAGGGTCTGGACAGCCCCGGGGCTCCCCCTCTGTGGGAATTTCCCGGGTATGTAAGGGCTGGAAGGCAGGGCCACTCTAGGTTTGGCACCAGCTACCTGCAGATTGGAGACTAAGGGGCGGGCTGCGCTGCAGCTGGAGGTATAATTAACTTTGCTGGAGCTAGCGAAGTGAAAATAGCAGTGTAGCCTGGGTGGTGCAGGAGGTGGGATGGGCCAGCTGCCCCGTGCATGCACCCTGGGTCTCGGACAGGATCATGCTCTGCGTGGCCAGCCCATCCCGCCTCCCGTGCAGCCGTGACTACATAGCTGCTCTAGCCTGCTAGCTCAGTCGGTTCCTGAGCTGGAAATTACACCTCTGGCTACCGCATAGAGGCAAGTGCCAGAGATGGGCTGGAAATGCACCAGCAGGAATTGTAGCCCAGCACGGGGCTGGGCAGAGAAGGCAGATATGCAATCAGAGCCCAGCTTTCTGACCTCTCTAGTTGCTAGTGTGAGCCCCGTCTCACAGAGCTTCAGCCAGGAGGGACCATCAGACCATCCAGTCTGTGTAGCACAGGCCATTGGACCTCACCCATGTGTCCCTAATACTGAGCCCAGTGACTCCTGTTAGACAAAAGCATTTCAGCCCTCGGGTAACTCAACTGGTGTAGAAAACAGGAGAGATCGAGGCGCTGCCAACAACAGGGAATTGATTAGGGGAGGCGCCCAGCTGCTCCCAGCAGGCGATCCACGCGACATGCTGCAGTACAAGCAAAACCACTCCAAGATCCCTGCCAATCTGACCTGGGGGAATTGTCCTGAATAACCCCAAACCTGGGCTCAGCATGACCTTGAGCATGAAAGCAAGAGCCACCAGCCAAAGACCCGAGTGCCATCCTCCCAGCCCTGGAGTGACAGGCACCTCTATGCACCACTGCACAAATCACAGCCATTTCCACATAGCGCTGGGCCGCTGGCACACAAAGCCACTAGCCTGAGCTCTCATGGTCTAATGCACTGTACTGGCCTGTGTGCAGACACGGAAGGAGAGACAGTCCCTGCCTCAGAGAGCTCACAGTCTAAAGAGACAAAAGCCTGGGACAGGAAACTGAGGTAAAGAAAGGAGAAGTGATTGACACAAGGTCACCCAGCAGGGCAGTGTCAGAACAAGGAAGAGAACACAAATCGCCAGAGTCTCAGCCTGGTGCTCTAGCCATGAGACCACAGGGCCTCTAAACATAGAGAAATGAATGATGAGGCAGAGATCTTCCAAAGGTCACACAGTGCAACTCAGGGAGACAACACCGGCATAGGGGTGCACAGCACATTTCATTAGGGTGTGCACCGAGGGGATTTTATTTATTTATTTATTTTTAAGGTGAACATTTATTGAATACTCAATCATAAAGGATATTATTTGTATTAATCAAACAAATTAAAGAAACTAAAACTGAACTAAACTTAATTTTTTTAAATTAACAACTAAACTTTACTTTAAAAATGAGACACAAAACACTAAATTTTTGCTGTTGTGATAACCAGGTGTATACAAAGATACAGTCAATTTTCATGATCTTTATCTTTAACCACATAACGAGCTAACCAAAGCTGACCAAAACAGATTAAGGTTTCTTCATCTTCCTGTCCTAGAGAATGAGACGTCGCTTACCAGGTGTTATGGACTTAAATTCCTCAATCACATCATTGTAATTAACTGACGAAGCCAATTCTTGTTCAATGTACAAAATCATGAGTGAGTCGAGGCGCTGTTGGGACATTGTACTTCTTCATTTGTTTTTTACATGTGCTAGTTTCGAAAAGGCTCTTTCACATGAACAGCTTGTCTGCTCCTTTTCTTATCTTAACAACGAACCGATCCATATTTTAAAATTAAAAGTGGGTACCGTACGATTGAATTAAAATGTAAAGCCATGGGCTTGTTATTCTAACCCCCGTTCTGCGTCCCCTGACTGTCCCCGGGATTCCCTGCCCCAACGTCCCTGGAGCTCAGGCAGGCCGGGCAGGACGAGCTTGCCCACTCCTGCATTAGGGTGTGCTTGGGCACACCCAGCACACCCCGTACGCACGCCTATGATCACCGGCCTGACAAGCCGGACAGATGGTGTCTAGTGACTGCCATTCTCGCTAAACAAGTACCTCAGAGGTAATATAGAAGTGTTGTAATAGTGAGCTTGCAGCAAAGCAGGAAATAGAACCCAGGGGTCCTTACTCCCTGCCCCACCTAACAGACCCCACTTTTCTCCCAAAGGGGGAAATAGAACCCAGGAGTCCTGACACCCTGCCCCCCTGCTCTAAACCTGTAAAAAAGGGGAATTTTCTGTAATATTTTTATATTTCCTAGGCAAGCCTCAGTTTCCCTCAGTACTTTGCATTGCTCCCCAGTGAGTGCAGAAGGGTTAAATCTGCTCTTGGGGCCGAGCAGAAGCCATGAGGTGATGGGTCACGGAGCTGTCTGGGGTGGAATGAGTGGGGGGTTAAAGGACTGGCTGAAACTGACCGTATCAATGGAGGATCCAGAAACACAATGGGACCCCAAAGCCAGAACAACTGACACCACTCTGCAGGCAGAACATGTGAACTCAGCATGGGCCTGGGGGAGGAGGAGAATGGACTGAGGGGTGGCAGGAGGTGCCAAGCCTAGAGTGGCCCTGCTTTCCAGCAGCTCCCTTACATACCCGGGAAATTCCCACAGAGGGGGAGCCCCCGGGCTGTCCAGACCCTCAGAGCCAAAGCCTATGCTGTTGTAACACCACAAATATAATGGAGTACCACCAGGGGAGAATTTGGCCCTGGCAAGGAAGAGCTAAGGAGATGCAGAGCTCTCACCTGGGACTGACAAAGCGAGAGGGCCAAAAGTGGATTGGCTGGGTGGCTCGCTGGCATGGCTGGGATGGACGGTGTCTTAGCCTTTGCTTCTCTGCGCTAACCTGGGGATTTCTTGGGCTGGGTTCTAGCTAATAAACCTGACGGGTTGTAAAGGCTCCTTGTGTCACTGCAAATCCTTGCCGAGGTGCGTTGGGGCCTGAGGAGTGGACAAGAGTCTAACCAGGTGTCTGTCTCAGCTGGATTCACTCCAGCCCCAGAGGCTCAGTCGCAGAGGCATTGAGGATTCGTGGCCTATGCTTGAGGAAGAGCCTGCAGGACCCCTTGGGGGACTGGCCCACTGCAGGGATTCCTTTGAGGGATTGTTTAAAAGCTGGGGCATAGCACAGATCCTGTGGACCAGTGACAGATCCCCACTCCTCACACAGAGCTGGGAATGGAACCACAGGGCACTGACTACCATCCTCTCCAGTGCACAGCTGCCCTGAACCTTGGCACAGGGGAAATCCCAGGAGCAGAAGCCTGCCGGGATTGACACAATAAGCAGATCCCCCTTCACCCAATCCACAATGTCCTTCCTGAGAGCAGTGGGTGTGTGCAGGGGAAGCTCCTGCATGGAGCTGGGGTGGGGTGGGGGGGCAGGGGGAAGGTAGGTTCCCCAGGGTCCCCCTTCACTAGTGCTGAATTCACACATCTCATTGACACTGACGGGGCTCCTGCTGGGCGCGCCCAGCCCCTCTCGGCAAGGCACAATCCTTCCATTGTCCCCAGCCCCAGGGCAGCCGCTCACCCAGCCCCGCTCCCTCAGCAAACAGACTTCACCCACATCGGAGCAGCCATGGACTGGTTGGTGCAGACGTGGCACCATTTCTGCCAAGAGCCAGGGTCAACCAGGCAGGGGACCGTGTTAAAACTGACACACGCCAGGCTCCCCCAGGGACCTGGGAAAACTGAACATTTCCCCTGGGCCCCCCTAGTCAGCAATTGTTCCTCACCCACAGCACTGAGTCCGTGTGAAAAACACTGAAAACTTCATTAAGGGGGCCAGGGACAGAGCTGGCACCCGGGAAAGCAGCAACCACAACTCATCTCAATACGTGCACTCCTCCTCCTCCCCGTCCCCTGCTCTGCGGACCGTGCGGGGCCTTGGCTCTCTCACAATTTGCCCCATACAAAGGACGTCTATAACTAAAAACTAAACCACCCACCCCTGCAGTGCCTTTGGCAGTGCCCTTCCCTGCAGGGGTGAATGTCCAATTAACCCCCATTCTGCTTTGCACCATCCCAGAGCCCTGGAAAACACTGGGCCAGCCCCCTTCCAGCTGCCGGGGGAACCTGCCTGCTCCCACACAGAGACCCACAGGCTGGCCCAGCGATAGTGATTTCAGCTACGTTGGTGCTGGCAGGGGGCGTTGCCTCGAACCATACCACCATCGCCACAATGCCACCTCTGTACACCAGCTACAGAGCCAGCTAGAGCAATTACAGTGCCAGTGGCACTGGGGAAAGGGGCCCTTATCAGAGTCACTCAGCGCGGTCAGTGCTCTCAGCAGCTTCAGCAAACAGCTACCAGGGATGGGGGCCCATTAGCAGATAAAATACCCATGCACAGAATCCATGTCACCACACTCTCACACCCCCCCCGTCCCCCGCCTTAAAATGAACCTGGCTGGTTTGTGCCCATGCTCTACTCAACTGTGCAAGACGAAGGCTCTGGTTATGGCGACTCCTCACTCAGGGTTTGCTGGTGCACTTCTGCTGCAGTCTTGTCGTACAACAAGGAGCCCCACCTTTCATCAGCCCTGAGCCCACAATGTAAATGAATGTTAAACCAAATGGCCAAAATGGTCCCAGTGGGCAACAAACATGCAAATAAGGTCCAGCTCATTCTGTCTCTTCCTCCAGTTCACCACTAGATGGCGGCAGAGAGCCCCTCTCCTCTACATTTTAGACCACAGGGCTTATTGAGGTGCCCTGTGTACATTGGGTGGGGAGGGGGTTGACTGGGTTGAACACACAGGGCTGGTGCTGTGTTTGCTGCTTTGTTGTTGCCCTAGAGGGGTTCTCACAATAAACGTTTTTGGTGGCCTCAGAGTGTGGCCACCAACTCTCACTGGTGCCTGCTCTGACACTTTTTCCTAAAATACTTAATTAACTTTAGGAAAAACAATTAAATGTGCACAGATTCACATCCAAATCAGTGTGATTTATATTTGTAGGGTTTTTTGGCAGACTCAATAACAAAAATAATGCTGCCTCCCCTTCCCCTCCCTCCCCCCACCAATCCAGGGCTTAAGTGAAAAGTGATATTTGTATATTTGTTAATATCACAGCACACTTAGTAGCTACCTGGGAGGCTATGGAAAGTGATAAGTGATATTAACAAACCTACAGGCATCACTTTTCCATAGATAGCTAGTAAGTCTGCTGTGAAAAGTGACACTTGCATGTTTGTTAATATCACTTTTCTCAGCAAGCCCCAGGACCCATTAAGCCCTGGATGGGGGCAGAGGGGGGGGGGGGGAGGAGGGCGGAGGCAAAGGGAAGGCAGCAGGGGCCAGAGGCAATGGTGGGATGGATGCAAGGCTTGGGGAAGCAGCGGGGGCTGGGGGAATGGATGCGAAGCAAGGAAGGCAGCTGTGTCCTGGCGGGGTGAGGGGGTATGGCCACAGTACTGTGGAAGGCAGCGGGGGCCCAGGGCAATGGGGTTGTGTGATGAGCTCCACTGTCTCATAGCCAGAGCCAGGGCCTGATGTCTACTGCCATGCGGCCAGGACCAGGGGGACTCAGTGCCCCTGGCTAGAACCTGGAGCCAGGGATTGCAGCCTGCTGCCACGCAGCCGGAGCTGTGGGTCAGTGCCTGGGGCCAGTGACTCCTGCTGCATGGCCAGAGCCTGGAGCTGGATGCTGGAGCCCAGGGGTGCATGGCTGGAGCCAGGAGTCAGCGCCTGCCTCTGCATGGCTGAAGCTAACACTCGCTGCTATACAGCCAGGACCAGGGGTCAGCATCTGGAGCCAGCTCCCACCACTGCATGGTGGGACCCTGGGAACAGAGCTGTAGGTCGGCACCTGCTGCTATGCAGGTGGGGAAGGGGATCAGCACCAGGGGCTGGGGCCACATGGCTGGAGCCCAGGGCCAGTGCCTGCCACCACACAGCTGGAACTGGGGGCCAGAGGCTGACTTAAGCTCCTTGGCCGGAGCCAGGGGTCAGCACCAGAGCCAGAGGTTGGTGCCCAAAGCCCTGTGCTTGGAGCCCGCTGCCCTGTGGCTGAGGCTGGGGGTCAGTGCCTGTGGCCAGCGCCTGCCACTGCGTGGTCGGAGCCTGGGACTAGAGCCAGGAGCCAGCGCCTACTGCCACCCAGGTGGAACCAGGGGCAGGAGGCTGAAGCCCTGCAGCTGGACGCCAGGGTTGCATGGCCAGAGCCGGGGGGATGGTTCAGTACCCGCTGCCCTGTGGTCAGAGCCCTGGGCCACATTGCCAGGTCCCTGAAGTCCCGCCACTGGATCCTGCCGCCCAACCCTCCCGGGTTAAGAACTCAGCTGGCTCCTGCAGCGTTGTGCCCCACCTCTCTCCAGAGGCGATGCAGGGCGGTGCATCCAGGAGCAACAAGGAAAAAGGGGGCAGGGCGGAGACTTCCCCCCCCCCGGCCCATCACTGCCTAGGAGGCTGTCAAGGCCTCACGAAAAGCCTCTGGTGGCCTCATTTGAGAAACGTTGCCCTAGAGTACAAGGCAGAATATACTGCTCTGTTCCTGTCAATGTGGGGCTAGGTATGCTGGTTTGTTATTTTAGGGTCACACAGGAGTGCTGGGGACTGCATACACTCGTCATTATAGGGTTGCTCAGTAGAGCAGGGAGCTGCATACACTGGTTTGTTATTGCAGGGTTGCTCCTGAGTGCAAGGTGGAACCACCTTCCCCGCCCCCAAGTCTGGGGCCTCGTAGGCTTTCCCATCGGCCACTTGATTTCACCAGCATCAGTGGGGGATAAAGCCCAGAGTCTGAGCTATTCTGACTGTAGCCAGCAGGGGAAAGCAGAGGACTGCAGATCCCCTGCCTCCTCATGACCATACGGACACTGGCAATAAGATTTTGAATGGCTCCTAACGTTGGGTGCCCACGTTGAGACACCTGGGGCCTAGATTTCAGAGGTGCTAAACACCCGCAGCTCCCAGCGGGGCTCGTGGGCACTTAGGGTGTGTCTACACTGCAGTTACGTGCCCACAGCTGGCCCAGGCCAGCTGACTCCGGCTCACAGGGCTCGAGCTGAGCAGCTGTTTACTTGCAGTGCAGATGTTCTGGCTTGGGCTGGAGCCCGAGCTCTGGGAACCTCCCACCTCGCATCGTCCTAGAGTCGAAGCTCCAGCCTGAGCCCCAAAGGCTACACCGCAGTTAAACAGCCCCTTAGCCCGAGGCACGGGAGCTGGAGTCAGCTGGCCTGGGCCAGCCGCAGGTGTGTAATTGAAAATCAGCCCCCAACCGTCTCTGGGTGGGCACCAAAACCTGAAGCATCCAGTGCTGGCCATTTACTCCCTACGGAATCCCTGGATCTGAACTCCATGGGCAAGGCCACCTTGCCTGGCCTGCGTTTGGCTCTAGGCTACATCTACTGGGAGCCTAGCAGGTCCTTTAGGTTTCATGTATTGTGAGGGCAGCACCTGGCTGTGGGAAGGCTCAGTAATTAGATGAGTCTGTTCAATTACACGGATCTGCTTCTAGCCAGGCCAGCATGAAGCGGTTGCCGGTTGCATTTTGCTTGGGTCTGTAAAACAAAATGAAATCAAAGTGGCTGGTGGAAGCAGCGCAATGAACGTTTAAAAAGAATCAGTGGCAGAGCTAATAGTGGGCCGGGGGGCAACCGTCCCCCTCAGCAGCCATTAGATATTCGTGTGGTGCCTTTTCAAGCCAATAGGTATAACTGAAGGTGGAACCACCAATGACCCAGCTGCCTCCTGGTTCCACCACTGCTCAAAATGTAGCTCCGCTGATGCTAAGAATCCAGAGTCTATTGAGCAGGAACATGGGACAGACAGCACCCTTGCTTGGAGAACCCATGCTTTGCAAAATGAGACATGGACTTTCATTCACCCTGCGCTGAATTGCAGCCACTTCTGGGGTGGAGCACAACAGCTGCATAACAACACACAGCAACACTGCTCAGGGATTGCTCACCCAGCACTGAAATGCAGATACCTCTGGGGTGGAGCGCAGCAGCTGTTGAACAGCCACAGAGCGACACTACTCACAGTTTAGAGCAGGATGTGAAGAAGACTCTCCACTTCCATTCAAAAGCTCTGGGGGAGTTTACAGAGACAGACCATGCTGTTAACCTGAGCTGAACAGCAGCCAAGACACAATAGATTGGGTCTGCACTGCAGGTAACCAGACAACAGCTCCTGCCATGAGGGCATTTGTTCTGATTGACTAAGGGAGGGATGGGGCAGGGAGCCAGTCAAGCCTGGGGAACAAATTCCTTCTCCAGGACGCTTTGCTCCAGGATCTCGCAACCCAGGCTCTACGGCCATTAATTACTGCACCACCCAGCAGGAAAGGAAGGGCTGAGGCAAGTCTCTGTGCTCCACATGTCACAAGCGGACAAGGCAGAATGAACCATATCACAGAATGCATCAATTGCATAGCCTGGAATAAAACTCAGGAATCCTAACTGCCAGCTCTCTGCTCTAACCGTTAGACCCCCACTCCACTTGCAGTCAGGATAGAACCCAGGAGTCCTGATTCCTAGACCCCCCCACCCCGTTTGTCTAACCTAGTGGTTCTCAACTAGGGTTACGTGTGTCTTTGGGGGTACGCAGAGGTCTTCCAGGGGGTACACCAACAGGAGACGTAAAAAACATTAGCAAAGTCAGGACAAACTAAAATTTCATACAGACAATGACTTGTTTATACTGCTCTATTTACCATACACTGAAATGAAAGTACAATAGTCATATTCCAATTGATTTATTTTATAATTATATGGTAAAAATGAGAGAAAGCAATTTGTCAGTAATACTGTACTGGGGTACAGTAGTCTGGAAAGGTTGAGAGCCACATCTCTAACCCACTAGGCCTCCCACTGCACCCACAGCTCCGGATAGAACCCAGGAGTCCTGACACCCAGCTCCCTGCTCTAACCATTAGACCCCACTCCTTTCCAGAAGCTGGTGATAGAATCCTGGAATCCAGACTCACAGCTCTGTACGTTGTGTGGAGGTGATGTGTAATTGGACAGAGATACTTTGCAGTGTGCAGCTTTGCTTGGCTCATGGGGCCTTAATGGAGAAATTCTGTAGCCACTGGGTGCCATCTGGTGGCTGGAGGTGGCTCAGTGGGACTTAGACGTACAGTCCGTGCTGTGATAGCCAGCGCTGGTGGAGGCCCTTACTCAGGCAGAGCTCGCTCAGGGCAGCTGGACAGCCAGCCCCAAGGGCACACCCTGTGCCCGAGGAAGGTGAGCTGCGGACTCTGGTCATCGGGATTGGGTGCCTACAGGGAAAGGTGACCAGGAGTTAATGAGGCTGGGAGTGACCTTAGCTCCAGAAGCATCCCCTCTCCTGCTGCTAATGAGCAGCAGCAAGGGGCAAGACTAACAACTGAGCCACGTGTGGATCAAACCTAGGGCCTTCAGCTGCTGAGACCCAGGCCTCTCTCTTGAGCCAAAGGAGGAGATCCCTTGGCTGGAATCAGTAGCAGGTTGTTATCCTTAAATTGGCCACTAGGGGGACACATGCACCAAGCCAGAGCAGCCTTAGGCCAGCCCAGGGTAGAGGTCCATGTAGGATTTGCCCCAACCCCGGTAGAGTTGCATCAGGGGCTGCCATGTAGCTGCCAGCTCCCAGTAGCCATGATGCCCAGCAAGGCACTGGGCAGTGCATTGCTAGTGCCCTTTGCAGCTGTTCACTAGGCTATTGGGTAGGGAGGGAAGGGTGAGGACGAGTCCCGCACCAGGGGAAGTGCTGGGCCGGCTGGAGGGGCCTGGTTGGTGAAGTTCTGGTTGAAATGATTGATGGTTTCAATTCTCCTGGGATTTTCTCGGATTAGAAATGATGGCCCAGGTGCCTGGAGCCTCATTACGGGAGGCTCCCACACAGTGGATGTGACCAGAATCCATAGAGCTCGGATCAGAGTGAGGCGAGCAAGGGCCCTGGCTTGGGGGCTGGAGTTAGAGGGTGAGCAGCCTGGGGGTGGGGAGCTAGTTGGAGTTGGGGACAAGGGGCCTGGCGAGGGCAGTGAGAGTTGGCCAAAAAGGGGCGGGGGGGGGTAAGAGACCTGGGAAAGGTCTGCTGGTTAGAGTGGTGGGGGTGAGGGGCCCGGGTGACGGGGCAAGGGGACCAGCGAGGGTGCGAGGGGAGGCTGGCTGGAGGTGGGGGGCCAGAGGCCTGGCAGCGGGAGAGGGAGGTTCATTGGAGGTGGGGGGCAAGGGGCCCAGCTGAGGGAGTGGGGAAGCTGGTTGGAGGTGGGGGGCAAATCGCCTGGCAGGGGGAGGGGAGGCTGGGTGGAGTTGGGGGGCAAGGGGCCCTGTTGAGGGGGGTGGGTGGAGGTGGGGGGCGAGGGACACTGCTGAGGGGGAGACGCTGGTTGGAGGGGGGACTTGCAGTTCAGTGGGGGGCCCTGACTGGAGTGGGCTGAGGCCCCACTACCCCAACCCAGTCCTCGCTTTAACCCTGCCCGAGGCCCCCGCCTCCCTCTGCGCCCCACATGACCAGGTGGGGGTTCAGTGGGGACCTGCGTGGCCCTGTCACCGGGCCCAGCCCTCGCAGCGCCAGAAGTGGGGGGCTGCGGCGTTCGGCCGTCTTCAGCCTTGCAGACATCGACCCGCCAGCACCCCAGTTGCTTTATACTGAAATCAGTCACGGGGGGGGGTGTAGGGGGGGCTGTCCATCCGTGACACTGGGGGCCCTCGCCCAGCCCCACAGACACTCCCCGGAGAGGCCAGGGCGCGCCCAGGGGCAGGAGCAGCCGGGGCAGAACCCAGGAGTCCTGACTCCAGCCCCGCCCCCCGCGCAGTTGAGTCCCACTTCCACCCCCAGGGCTCGGGGGGGCGTGTCCCCACGCTCGGGGGGCGGGGCGGGGGCGGGGCGAGCTCCTTGCCCCTGCCCCGCGCGCGGACCCGGAAGCGGCGGCGGCCCGGAGCAGCAGGAAGCGGAGATGGCCCCGGCAGGGCTGAAGGCGGTGGTGGGCGACAGTGAGTGGCGGCCGCGGGGGGCAGGGCCCGGTCGGGTGTGGGTCTGGGGGGGAGCAGGGCCCTGGGGCGGGGAGGAGGGGGTCTGCCCCACCCCCCAGGGCCGCCCCTTCCCTTGGGCTGGGGGGGCGGCGGCGGCGTCTCCTCCTCTTTCCATCGGGGCGACTCCCGCCCTCGCATCTCCCCGGCACCCCGGCTGCGTCTCCGGCCCCGGCACCCGGCCCGGCCGCTCAGCCTGTGGAGGAGGGCAGGGCTCCCTAGTGGCCAATGCTGCCTGATGCCCTGTGTGTGTGAGGGCCCCAGGGCCGTTTGTGGTTTCCCCCTACCTCCGCCCCCCCCCCCAAGGATGATCCGGGAGCCCCCCAACGACACCCAACCAAGTATTGGGTGAAAGCCACCCCAGCCCAAAGCCGAGTTGCCCCAGATCCTTTAGCAGTGCCCAGGAGCGCCCCTGCGCCTGGAGGGGCACTTCCTGCTTCACAGCTCACCTTAAGTCAAAACAAAAAGGAGGACTTGTGGCACCTTAGAGACTAACACATTCATTGGAGCCTAAGCTTTCGTGCGCGACAGCTCACTTCATGGGATGCACTTTAAGTCAGCTTCTTAAACTCTGACCCGCCCCAGTGACAGGTCAAGCTGCTGAGCTGGAGGGATCTCAGCAATAGTTAGGCAGGATCCAGGAACTGAAATCCGCTTCTGTGCACTGTTGTGTTCCTTGGTCCAGACCTCTGTGTCTTAGATTGGTGGCTGGCCCCTATGCTGTGGTATCTGGGCATCTCACACTCTTTAGTATATTTGCCTCACCATCCCCTAGTTATTATCTCCTTTGTGCAGAGGGGCAATTGAGGCACAGAGACATGCAGCAACTTGCCCAGGGTCACACACGGAGTCGGTGGCAGAGCAAGGAATTGAATCCATGGTCTCTCAGATCCAAAGCTTGCACCCTCAAATCGACACCGCTGGGCCATCTTTCTTCTCTTGCAGCTGCCTAAATCCTGTCTGCTCTGTGTGGATGTTAAATGTCCTGCTGCTCTTTGTGAGGTTTTGTCCTAGTGTGCTGTGTGGAGGTGGTTGTGCTGATCCCCAGAAGTGGCTGCATTTTACTTAGTTCATAAAGAAATGTAGCCACATTTATAATTATTATTAACGTCTCCGTTGCGCCAGGCCAAGAGGCAAGCGAGCCATAGGCTCTGTGTTTTGTATTGCTCAAGGCTGCACACAGGCACACTAAACTCTGCCAATTTCCCCATTGCTGAAGGGGAGATGGTGGAGATTTAATCAGCTGCTGCCTCAGTCTGTGTAGCGTTTTCCATATGCAGGATCCTTTACAAGTGCTGGTTCTTGTTGCTTTCACTTCCACTTGGTAGTGCTTGTCCATGATGGATCAGCCAGGTGTGGTTTCCCATTGACAAAACATCCAGGATACAGGAGGGATAAAGATCTGTCCTCCTTATGTTGTCTCCTTAAGGTCTCCTGCAAACCGTGTCCTGCTTGGCTTTGGACTGGGGAAGCTCCCCAGGGCTCCAGACACAGGTAGAGGGAGACATCTGGTGCTTTTTGCAGGCTTTGACCTGGTTTAAAGCACCACTTAGGGGGAAAGAGGAGAAACTGACAAGAAGTTATAGGCTAGCACTTATCCCATAGTCGATCATGCAACAGATGCCTGAACAACTCATGGGTTCATCTGACACCTCTGTGAGGGAGGTGGATAGAGATGAGAGCTAGGCTGGGCAGGCTATGCAGAGAAACCACCCGGTGAAGTTAGGATTTGTGTTATATTGGAAGCTGTGTGAGGCAGGGATTGTCTCTTTTGTTCTGCGTCCAGCACCTAGCACAATGAGGGCCTGAGCCAGCTCTGCGGCTCCTGGGCTAGGTGCTACTGTAATGTATGTAGTAGGTATACCAGGCAAGGCAGCTCCAGCTGCCAGATCTCTTCCGAAGAGCTGATTCTGACATAGCTGTGCAGGCCTCTTTCCAAAGGCTTTGCACTGCGGTCACCTTGTCTTTCCTCTGTAAAGATCCAGTAAGATCAGCACCAGATGCTCCAGTTAAACAGCCATCTGGGGAATGCTTGAAGGCAGAACTTTGCTGTCTTGCGTGCTTTATCACCAGCATGAAATCCAGCGACCTCTCCTTGCTTCTCAGTAGAGACGGAATAGCTGAGATTATGTGCCCTACGTTGATGTAGAGAGGTGTCATGTCACTAAGGCCTTGTCTGTGGTTGGGATTCAGTTCAGCAGCTAGGAGCCGGTGTAGTGGTCCTGGTATAAGTCTCAGAAATGAGGAGGAAAGCTGTAATTTGCACTGCTGGAAACACCGGTATAGCACAGTTTGCTCCCATACAACTTTTTTTGGCTACTTTTGTATGTTACCCCCTTTTCCCTTCACCAGCTGTCTTGTCTCCTTAGGCTGTCAGCTCTCTGGAGCAGGGACTGTCTACTACTGTCTTTGTACAGTGACTAGCACAGCACCAATTCTTGGTTGGTCCCCAGGCACTACAGTACTCATGATCCCTAGCTCTCGTCTAGTGTTTTTTGTGAGTAGAGGTCAAAGCGCTTTGCAGAGGAGATTAGTATCATTATCTGCCTGTTACTAATAGGGAAACTGAGGCACAAAGAGGGGGACGTGACCTGCCCAGGGTCACCCAGCAGGCTAGTGACAGAGCCAGGAATAGAACCTGTGTCTCCTGAGTCCCATCCTGTGCTTTCTCCCCTTGACCACACTGCCTGTACTTGGTCTTTGCACCTGTTGCTAGTCACCAGTGGCTGAATCCCAAGGATAAATCAGGCCTAAAACTTTATCTTCCCAAAATGTCGTACAGAGCATTTACTGAACCCCCGACCAGTTGAAATAAGCAAAGAGTAAATGATGGGATGCTGTGGGCTTCAAATGTAGGGTCTCTGTAATGTTGATCTTGTGCAGTGTAACAATTAAGCATGGTACAATTTGCTTCTTGTTTATAACGGGTTAAGGAGAAATGGGTCACACTTTGTTTTAGGAATCCATTTTGAAAGGGTTATAAATAAGATATTTGAATGAATGGGTAATCAATTACAGAGTCTACTGGATGGGTAACACCTTTCACTGGTGCACTTAGCCATCTGACAAGTGCTACTCATGTCTAACATGCTTATAACTTCTGTTAACCCATTGTACGTAGAACCTTAAAATCCAGCCTGTCTGATAGGATAATTTGCAGTTAGCTGTTATGTCCTTCTAGGTTTTGCTCTAACTACTTTACTGTAGAAGAACGAAGGCTTTAGTCAGAAGCATTAACATTAAGTATATCAGTGAAATCTGCTGCTAAGAAATGCAGAATTCAGCTGGAGAAAAATGAGCAAGCAGCAGACAAAGTAGTCCACATAGCTTAGGTTCTTGAATAACGAGAATGGGCTGTAACTTTATATTCTCTCTGTTGGGGGGAGGCTCGGCAGTTCTTGTAGAGCTGGGGAAAATCTTTGTTTTTTCAGTTGTCTGTTCCCTTTGGAAAATTCCATAACTTGCAAACTCTGCTGTGTTTGCTTCCAGCAGCTATTATCAGAACTAGGTTGCAAAGGGAAGGAGGGGAATGGAGGGAGAGTTTTGGAGAGAACGTTCCATCCAGGCCGGGGGTTGGGTTCGGCATAGCCCTGCCTGCCCTTCAGTAGTATCGCGTTGTGATGCAGGATGTAATTGGTGCCTCCAGGCCTAGGATCGGTGACTGTGCTGGCACACTCTGGCTCATCCTTTCCCATCCCTGCTGCTCTTCTCTGCAGCGGGAGATGGTTTGGGGTGAACTTAAACATGGCTAGAGACTGCAGAACTGGGAGTGTTGGAGGAGTCTGGAGGCGCAAAACCAAATCCCCAACCAGGGCAGGGTCAGGTGTGTGGCCTGTTTCCATTCCATGGCACTGAGATCACAGTATATCAAAGGCATCAGTGCTGTCCCATCCCTACTGACGTGCAAGGTCCACCTTGTTATGCTGAGAATAAAGGAGGCATGAATGGCAGGTAGATACGGCATGAATGGCAGGTAGATACAGAACCAATTACAAAAGATGTTCCTGTGGCTAGCAAGCAGCGAGCCTGCGGGATTCCTAGCAGCACTAGACCCTGGAGTCGGGAGCACGGGCTGGGTATCTGCACAAGGAAGAACATTTGTAGCCAGCCGCTGACAGAGGACGATGTGGAAGTCAACAAATGGCTACGCAGGTGGTGTAGGAGAGAAGGCTTTGGATTCTTTGACCATGGGATGGTGTTCCAAGAAGGAGGAGTGCTAGGCAGAGATGGGCTCCACCTAACAAAGAGAGGGAAGAGCATCTTTGCCAGCAGGCTGGCTAACCTAGTGAGGAGGGCTTTAAACTATGTTCACCAGGGGAAGGAGACCAAAGCCCTGAGGTAAGTGGGGATGTGGGATACCGGAAGGAGACATGAGCAGGAGAGCGTGAGAGGGGAGGGCTTCTGCTTCATACTAAGAGAGCAGGACAAACAGCAAGTTATCTCAAGTGCCTATACACAAATACAAGAAGCCTGGGGAACAAGCAGGGAGAACTGGAAGTCCTGGCACAGTCAAGGAATTATGATGTGATTAGAATAACAGAGACTTGGTGGGATAACTCACATGACTGGAGTACTGTCATGGATGGATATAAACTATTCAGGAAGGACAGGCAGGGCAGAAAAGGTGGGGGAGTTGCATTGTATGTAAGGGAGCAATATGACTGCTCAGAGCTCCGGTATGAAACTGCAGAAAAACCTGAGAGTCTCTGGATTAAGTTTAGAAGCGTGAGCAACAAGGGTAATATCGTGGTGGGAGTCTGCTATAGACCACCGGACCAGGGGGATGAGGTGGATGAGGCTTTCCTCCGGCAACTCACGGAAGTTACTAGATCACAGGTCCTGGTTCTCATGGGAGACTTCAATCACCCTGATATCTGCTGGGAGAGCTTAGAATCATAGAATATCAGGGTTGGAAGGGACCTCAGGAGGTCATCTAGTCCAATCCCCTGCTCAAAGCAAGACCAACACCAACTAAATCATCCAAGCCAAGGCTTTGTCAAGCCGGGCCTTAAAAACCTCTAAGGATGGAGGCATTAAATGGGGGGATGCCAGGGACAGGCAGAGCTAGTGAAGCTGATGGACCATGTTGGCCCAAGAACTAATGGAGATAACCTGGCCAGGAGTAAACCGGCTGAGCTTCCACCAGGCCCTGGAAAGGCCAGGCTGCAGCCTGCTCCGTCTAACATGGAGGTCAGCCCATTTCTCCTGCTATCTGGTGGTAGCAGCACATCCCCAGCTTTACCAGGTGCCCCACCCCCCCCAGATGCCATGGCCCCATGGCACACCACTGCCTTTCTGCAGGGCATCAGGCAGAGAAACCTGACCTCCTCTCAGCCCAGACTGTAGCACTGTATTCACTGCATGCTAGTCCCAGGCTGCCTTTCCCTGGAGCGTCTGGAGCTGAAGACAGAGCCTGACCGGCAGCATCTGAGCTCAGATCAAATCCTGCATTGTGACATGATACAAACAGACTGAACCCAGCTCCTCCAAGCCCTGGGCCTGGGTGGAAAGAGCTCTCCAGACTCACTCAATTCCCCTTCTCCCCTTTGCGACAGCCGCTCTGAGAAACTCAGCAGAACCCCAGACAGGTTCCCCCTTTGCGAATTACACAGGAACATCAGAGAGGCAGGAGCCGCCTGGCTCCAGGAGTCCAGTCCTGGCTATTGCAGGCTGCCCCATCATACAGTCTTCTTCTGAAACTGATATTGCTCCATCTCCAAGCTAGCTAGGTTCTCTCCCCCCATTGCATCGACTGGGAGGCTGCTCAAGCCATCAAATCCTTAAAAAATGGGCAGGCTCCTGGCAAGGATAACTTGAATGGAGAATTGTTCAAGGTAAATCCTAAATTAGCAGCATCTATCCAGGCCCCTCAATTTACATCAGTCTGGGAAAGGGAAAAAGTGCCAGATGAGTGAACCAATGTGGTTATAATGAAGATACCAAAGAAAGGAATAATAGAAACACAGACTATTAGGGTTGGAAAAAAACCTTGGAGGTCATCTAGTCCAATCCCCTGCTCAAATCAGGACCAACACCACCTAAATCATCCCAGCCAGGGCTTTGTCAAGCTTGACCTTAAAAACCTCTAAGGATGGAGATTGCATCACCTCCCTTGGTAACGCATTTCCTCCACCCTCCTAGTGAAATAGTGTTTCCTAATATCCAACCTAGACCTCCCCCACTGCAGCTTGAGACCATTATTCCTTGTTCTGTCATCTGCCACCACTGAGAAAAGCCAAACTCCATCTTCTTTGGAACCCCCCTTCAGGTAGTTGAAGGCTGCTATCAAATCCCCCCCCTCCCCCTTCTGCAGACTAAATAAGCCCAGTTCTCTCAGCCTCTCCTCGTAAGTCATGTGCCCCAGCCCCCTAATCCTTTTTTGTTGCCCTCCACTGGACACGCTCCAATTTTTTAACATCCCTCCTGTAGTGGGGGGGGGGGGGGGGAACTAAAACTGGACACAGTACTCCAGATGAGGCCTCACCAATGTTGAATAGTGGGGAACAATCATGTCCCTCGATCTGCTGGCAGTGCCCCTACTCATACATCCCAATATGCCATTGGCCTTCTTAGCAACAAGGGCACACTGCTGACTCGTATCTAGCTTCTCATCCACTGTAATCCCCAGGTCCTTTTCTGTAGAACTGCTGCTTAGCCAGTCGGTCCCCAGTCTGTAGCGGTGCATGGGATTCTTCCGTCCTAAGTGCAGGACTCTGCACTTGTCCTTGTTGAACCTCATTAGATTTCTTTTGGCCCAATCCTCCAATTTGTCTAGGTTATTCTGGACCCTTTCCCTACCCTCCAGCATATCTATCTCTCCCTCCATTTTAGTGTCATCTGCGAACTTGCTGAGGGTGCGATTCATCCCGTCATCCAGATCATTAATGAAGATGTTGAACAAAACAAGCCCCAAGACCTACCCCTGGGGCACTCCGCTTGATACTGGCTGCCAACTAGACATGGAGCCATTGATCACTACCCGTTGAGCCCGACAATTTAGCCAGCTTTCTATCCACCTTGTAGTCCATTCATCCAGCCCATACTTCTTTAACCTGCTGGCAAGAACACTGTGGGAGAGACGGTATCAAAAGTTTTGCTAAAGTCAAGATATATCACATTCACCGCTTTCCCCATATCCACAGAGCCAGTTGTCTCATCATGCTCTCAGTGACTGTAATAACTGTCGTGGTATCACACTTTTATCTGTGCCAAGCAAAGTATTGTATAAGATCATAGTCCGTGTATATCGGGGCAGTTGTTAGAGTTCTCAGAAAAGAGCAAGTTGGTTTTGAGAAAGGGTGTAGATGCACAGACCAGATCTTCACTGTATGAAACATTAACAGAACAGTGCTTAGAATGGCAACAGCAACTCTACATAAATTTCATAGACTTTGAGAAGGCTTTTGATAGCCTTCACAGGACCAGCCTGTGACGGGCTCAGTCACAGAGATTCCCTTGGGACTGTCACCTGATGTGCAGAAATTACCTCTGAGCCCGTTTTCTGTGACCGCTTGGGACTCCAGAACCCTGCCTTGTTGAGCCAGACACGCTAGCCTGCTATAACACAGACCCAGGGTCTGGGCCACCCCCCCAAAGCTGTGGACTGTAACTAAAAACAGCTCAGCAGCTTACCTGTCTTCAGGACCCAGACACCCAGCTCCCAATGGGATCCAAACCCCAAATAAATCTGTTTTGCTCTGTATAAAGCTTATACAGGGTAAATTTGTAAATTGTTTGCCTTCTATATCACTGATAGAGAGAGATGCACAGCTGTTTGCTCCCCCAGGTATTAATCACTTACTCTGGGTTTATTAATAAACAAAAGTGATTTTATTAAGTATAAAAATAGGATTTAATTGGTTTCAAGTAATAGCCACAATGAAGTAAATCTCAAAGCAAAGTAACACAAGTCTAAGCCTAATACTACCTGCAATCAGTTTCTTATTGTATCTCGCCCTCAGAGATGTTCCAATAAGCTTCTTTCCCAGACTAGTATCAGAGGGGTAGCCGTGTTAGTCTGGATCTGTAAAAGCGGCAAAGAGTTCATAGAATCATAGAATATCAGGGCTGGAAGGGACCCCAGAAGGTCATCTAGTCCAACCCCCTGCTCGAAGCAGGACCAATTCCCAGTTAAATCATCCCAGCCAGGGCTTTGTCAAGCCTGACCTTAAAAACCTCTAAGGAAGGAGATTCTACCACCTCCCTAGGTAACGCATTCCAGTGTTTCACCACCCTCTTAGTGAAAAAGTTTTTCCTAATATCCAATCTAAACCTCCCCCACTGACGTATTGGAGCATAAGCTTTTCGTGGGTGGGTATTCATCCATGAAAAGCTTATGCTCCAATACGTCTGTTAGTCTATAAGGTGCCACAGGACTCTTTGCCGCTTTTACAGATCCAGACTCCTTCCTAGTCTGGGCCCAGTTACTTCCCCGGTACAGTCTTTGTTAGATCGGGCAGACATCGCAGGTGGTAAGCAGGGGTTTTCTCATGACTGGCACCCCCTTTGTCCTGCTCCACCCCCTTTTTATAGCTTTGGCACAAGGCAGGAATCTTTTGTCTAAGCTTGTCCCCACCCCCACCTCATCAATGGAAAAGTACAAGGATTAAGATGGATTCCAGTAGCATGTGACATGTCACTGTAAGACCCCTCGTCTACATTCTTCCTGGGTTGGTTCACAGGTACATAGGAAGGTTTGCCGGTAAATAAACCATTTACAACCAGTTGTCCTAGTCAGTGGGAGCCATCAAGATTCTAAACCACCATTAATGGCCCACACTTTGCATAATTACGATAGGACCTCAGAATTATATTTCATATTTCTAGTTTCAGATACAAGAATGATTCAGATACAAGAATGTTTTTTGCATAAAAGATATTCCAGTTACATCATATTCACACTCATAAGCATACTTCTATAAAACACATGGAGCACAATGTCACACAGCCTATGGTGCATTCTGCGGACATATGGACTTCCTTTCCGTATAATCAACATCCTTAAAAGCTTCTATTTCAACTTTATATGCAGTGTTGATCAGTGACCTCAGTTTTGAAGTCAAAACAGGAGTACGTCAGGGGTGTGTCATTGCCATCGTCTGGGTAATGCGGCGTACAACAGAAGACATGCCAAGAGGCATTAAATGGACACTCTTGAAGACCTGGACTTCGCAGATGATGTCGCTCTCCTATCACATACCCAACACCATATACAAGAAAAAACAACTCCACTCAACGCATTCAGCCAGCAAATTGGACTGAAAATCCATCGCAATAAGACAGATATCGTGACCTAGCCTGCTACACCCAGGGTTGTGAGTTCAATCCTTGAGGGGGCCATTTAGGGAACTGGGGCAAAAATTGGGGATTGGTCCTGCTTTGAGCAGGGGGTTGGACTAGATGACCTCCTGAGGTCCCTTCCAACCCTGATATTCTATGATATCTATATCTACCTTTAATATTGCCTCACCATCACCAGTATGGATAGAGAATTATGTTCTCACCAGTGTAGAAACATTCACGTACTTGGGCAGCACCATCAGCCAGGACGGTGGAACAAGCCTGGACATCCGGAACAAAATCAAAGCCAGGAACACCTTCAGGAGCTTAAATACGGTCTGGAAATCATCAAAATACAAAACCAAAACCAAACTCAAAATTTATCAGAGCTGCGTACTTTCTCATTCCCCAGCATTCTGCACTATAAAGTTGTGTTGAAAGTATGACATGTCCAAACTCTCTTTTGGCCCAGAACAATCTTAAACCAAGATCTGTTGACACAGTGCAGCTAAGAGGATCTGAGCACCATCATTGCCTGGAGGCGCTTGAGACGAATCCTTCATGTGCTTCGGATGGAAACTGATTCCATCATCAGAGTAACAATAACACGGACACATGAAGGCAAGTGAAACGAGTCCGCCCAAAAAAATATGGCAAAGAGATATGGAAGCAGAGCTGAAAAACCTGGGGCTTAGCTGGGGAACCATTGAAAGACTTGCCAGAAACACAGGAGTGGAGGAGCTTGGTCACTGCCCTAAATGCTAGAGGCGTAATAGGAACATGATGATGATAACATGCTACCAGCGTGATATGGTGGCAGGAGGCCAGTTCTGTGTGTACAGAGGCAGCACGTTGCAGAGTAAGAGGGGGCAAGTTCTTTCTGTCTGCAGCTAGCTAGCTTTGGTGTGGCCACTATGGGAATGCCACAGGCAGTTTTCTGGGATCCAGGTACAAGGGAGCTCTTGGCAAAATGGCAGAGGAGAGCTAACCAAATGGCACTGCCTACCACCAGGGTGAAGCTGGTCTGTGCAGGAGATGGAACTGTTAGGATATAGATATTTAGGCCTGTCTGTAAAGGCCTATACTCTAAGAATTTAGGGGTATTCTTATCACTTAGCTAGTTATAGAGGTATAAAAGAGAGAATCAAAATCACTGTGTGACTGTATAAGGCCTTTGGCTAAGCAGCAGAGGCATCCATAAGCTGGAAATTGAATGGTCACATCCTCACATTCCAAACTAGTCACACTGAAATAAGGTGCTGTTGGGCTGTTAAGAATACAATCCTGTCCTATCACCTCCAGAGAAAGGGAAGTGCCTAGAAGATGTAAAAGGAAACTTAGTTTGATAGCATCCTGTCTGGCAAGAACTCACTTATCAATAGCTGGGATGTGAAATCCTCACTTTTGTATTGTTTTGTCATTATAGTTCCCACTTCGTTATTGTTTGTCTGTATAATCTCTGTCTGGTTCTGTGATTGTTCCTGTCTGCTGTATAATTAGTTTTGCTGGGTGTAAACTAATTAAGGTGGTGGGATATAATTGGTTACATAATCATATTACAATAGGTTAGGATTGGTTAGTTAAATTTCAGGAAAATGATTGGTTAAGGTATAGCTAAGCAGAACTCAAGTTCTACTATATAGTCTGCAGTCAATCAGGAAGTGGGTGGGTTTGTGGGGGGGGGGAAGTGGGAACAAGGAATGGGGTTGTGGAAATTGGAATCATGTTTTGCTAAGGGGGGTGCGGAATGGGAACAGGGACACAGGCAAGGCTCTGTGGTGTCAGAGCTGGGAAGGGGGACAACTAAGGAAGGAAACTGGAATCATGCTTGCTGGAAGTTCACCCCAATAAACATCGAATTGTTTGCACCTTTGGACTTCAGGTATTGTTGCTCTCTGTTCATGCGAGAAGGACCAGGGAAGTAAGCCAGTGAAGGAATAAGCCCCTAACAGGAACTTCCTCAGGGGCTGGTCCAAGACTGGGGAACTGCCTGCCACATGAACTAGGGACTATCCCAAACCTCCCTACCTCCTGCTTCAAATGCCAGGCATCCTTCTCTGATTGGCCTTCTCCAATATAAACACGGAGCAGAACCCTACCAAAACAAAACCCTCCTGGGAACACCCAGTTCTCCCCTGGGGAGGGAGGGAGAGGATGAACGACACGTGACCATTGTTAGTCGCAGCTCATGCAGGTGCTGTGGTGATGAGGGTGGGATAAGAGCCTGAATAGAACAAAGGTGCATGAGGATATGGAGTGGAGCTGGCCTGTGCTATCACTAATGGCTGATGCTGATGGCTGTTTACCGGCTTGCTGGGCTGCGCGAGAGGGATCAGAACAAAGCTGGGGAGATCATTATATACATTGCAGTCAGAATGAGAGCTGAAAAGGGCCTGCTCAAAGGACAAAGGCAGCTGCACTCCAGCAGCCGGAAGAGAGCTATTAGCTGGGGCTAGTTACTGGAGGTGGAAATGGTTCAATTGTACCTGTCGCGGCGCCGGCGGATGCAGGGAGGAGGGGAAAGTAGTGCCTGCCAGCCCCTTGTGCACAACATCCTGAGCCGTGAGTGAGAACCGAGGGATAGTTCTGGGCCTCTCTCCTCCAAGCTGCCTAGCGTTTGGGAACCTTTGTAAACTCCCATTCCCCTGGCCTTGCTTTGATGGGAACCGCGGATAGCATCACTAGCGGGAGGGTGGGGCCTGGGGACAGTGCCCTAGAGGGAATCCCAGCCCCACTGCTGCCCTGGAAGAGGGAGGGTGCTAGGATTTATGCGGACGCCTGGCAGATCAGCGGCTGATATGTTTGAGCCGCTGGGATGCAGAGCGAATGTTCAGAGAGCTCTGCTGTGTCTGTCCTCCCCCGCAAACAGCCCCGGGTGTAGGGGTATGAAACTGACTGGGTCTGCGATGGTCTCCCTGATTCCCACAGGCTGCCTAATAGCTATGGTGAAACTGGAATCCAGCAGCAGCGTAGCAAAGCCCTGAGCAGCTGTGGAGGTGTTAAGAACTGTCTCTGCAGGCTCAGGAAGATGGCTCTGCCTCAGGATCGGTGTTTGGGATGGGACATCTTTATCACCGTGAGAGCACAACCTGCAAGGCTACAGAAATTCATGGCTCAGGCCCCGGGTTTTCTGGGGAAAGTGTCCCCTCCCCTGCTGGAGAAGGGGGTTTTCAGGCTCTGCCTTAGACATTGATCAGGCCCTGGCTGTGATGATGATCAGAGACCAGTATCATTATCCCCATTTTACAGATGAGGGAAGCTGAGTCATGAGGGGGGGTGCACAGGGTCACCCAGCTGGCGAACACACGAGCTGGGTCTAAAATCCGGGTCTCCCAAGTCCCAGCCAAGCACCGTATCCACTAGGCCACGCGGTACTGGCGATTTCCTGAAAACGTCCCACTGGAGCAGGTTTTAGCGCAGGTTGGCCACTGGCACTTCACCACAGAGCTGCGCAGACCTGCCCTGAGCAGGGGAAATGCAGCTGCAGGCTGCGCTCGTACTCCCGCCATCGGTGCTCCCTTTCGGATGCCTTCAGCAGGGCAGGCAGAGCCTGCATCACGCAGCTCATGACGGGGCTCACAAAGGCCCTGTGACCACGTCCCATCTCCAGTGCGATCATGCCTTGGCAGGGCTGGTGTGGGGGACGCTCACAGAAGAGCAGCAGTTTAGGGAGGCTGATGGCTTCGGGGACAAGAGGGGTGCAGAACGTTGCAGTTAGTTCAGCGAGTCTCCCACGGAAACAGCTCCTGGATCTAGAAATGATGCGCCACCTGCGTGGCGAGCCAGCTGCCTGTGCTCCTTTAACTCACCTTCCGGAGTGGAGCAAGGCTATTGAGAGGGCTGATGCATACGATCAGAGGACAGCTGCTCTCTCCTGAGTGCTGCCAAGGGACCCAAGCCCTGGCTTCCCTTCCCGCAGAGCCTGGTCAGCCTGAGGATTAAGGCTGGAGCTGAGAGAACGGTGCTCTGGAGTTCGAGCAGCAGGCTGTTGTTTTCCCCCGTTATTGACGTGGCCGCTCAGGACAATGTGGATGGTTGCTCGGCGCGGGGGACCCTCTTGCACACGCTGCTCGGGTGATTTCCCAGAAGGCCCCTGGAAGGAACAAAGGTGGCTGGTGTAGAGACGATGAAGGTACAATTTGAACTCGAGCCCCTTACCAGGCTGGGTCAAATTGTTCCTCCCATTAGAGTTGCTCCCTGGAGCCAGCCTGTGCTAGCACGAGGACATGCTGTCATTTGGTAGCTCTGCCTGTGCTGATTGCTGGGTCCACCCTGTGTTCCAGCCGGGTGGTGCTCAGGACACCTGGGTTCTATTCCCAGCTTTGCCACCAACCTGCCATGTGACCCTGGGCAAGCCCCTTCCTCGCTCTGTGCCTTAGTTTCCTCTCCTGCCCTTTGGCTGTTTGGGGAGGCACTGTCTCATTGTGTGTAGGTAGAACACCTAGTGTAACGGGACCCTCCATCTGAAGTGGGGACTTGGGGGCTACTAATAGCTGCCTGGTAGGAGACACTCTTTAGCTGATCCTGTCCACGCTGTGAGGGCAGAGGGGTCCTGTGCAGAATGACCCAGGTCAGATATGATAGCGAGAATTCCCGTCATTAGCTGCGTGATGCTACTTTGCTCCCGCCCCCGACTGACACGTGGTGGTGTTTGTAAAGGCCACAGGATAGCAGAAAAGTCCCCGGTGGGTGCCATGGGGCCAGCAAGTGGTTGCTCCCTAGGCACGTGTACAGGGCTTGGTCCCATGTCCTGGTGCTCAGGTTCCATTTCCATCTCGGCCTTGGGCAGCAACAACCCCTGTGTTTGATCCCAGAGCAATGAGGGCCATGTAGATACCTAAGAGAGCTGGGACTAGAACAGAACCCAGGAGTCCGGACTCCCAGGCTGGTGTTCATCCCTCTGGAGGCTGCTTTGCGGCCTGCTGGGTCTAAGTGGAAAGTTCTGGATCTGATATGAACCCTGTTGCTCCTTCTCATTGGCGATTTCCTCCTGCTGCTTTGTCTCCTTAGTGTTTTCCCATCGCCCTAGAGCATTCTATGAGCTGGGCTGTGCAGAGCCAGTCATTCCATCTGCTAGGAGCTGAGTTTGCTAGGGCTCAGGTCAGTCCACAGTGGAGAGGGGGTCATGTGGCATGTTCTGTTCTCATCTTTGCAGTATTTCAGCACCTCCCAGTCGTTCACCAAGCTCTGTGACTAACCTCCATCTTGTGAGGTTCATTCTTTCATCGCTCTCCTTCCGAGGAGAATTGTGTGTGCTGTGGAGGGTTGTTTAACTGTCCACACTGCTCCGTGTTTATATCAGAGAAGGGCACCTGGCACTTGGAGCAGGAAATGGGGAGGTTTGGGATGGTCTCTAGTTCATGTGGCGGGTAGTTCCACTGTCTGGGACTAGCCCCTAGGGAAGCCCTGTCTCTTGCACAGCTTCACCCTCATGGCAGAAAGCGCCCTGGGGCCTGACAAGCTGTGCTGTCGACCATGGTCCCCATCTCGGGGCTTTAGGCTCTGGTAGGCATCCTGGGCAAGGGAGTGCCTTGGAGAGAAGGACCGAGCCCTGGACCTTGACTCGCTTAACCCCCAACCTCTGGGGTGGACAGCAACAGCCTGGAGGAGAGGAGGGGAGATTCAGGCTGATTGGTACCAGTACTCTGCATAGGTGCCCACGCTGTGGGTGCTCTGGGGCTGGAGCACCCATGCAAAAAAATACAGTGGGTGCTCAGCAGCGCTGCCAATCAGCTGTTTGGCGGCTGGGGGAGAGGCTTGGGGGAGGGCAGTGAGCGGCGGCGGGTGAGGACCTTGGGGAAGGGTGGAGTGGGGCGGGAAGAGGCGAGGCATGGGTGGGGCATTGGGGCAGGGCCAGAGTGGGGGTGGGGCTTATGGTACTCTGGGACTTCTGGCGTCCATGCAGAATGGACGGGGTGTCAGGGTAGGGTCTAATCCAGGAGACGCTGTCGGTGGCAAGGAACTCTGTGTCCATAACAGTGATGTTCCTGATTCCTGGTTACAAATCTGCAAAATTCCACAAGTGAACTAGGCGCCTAAAGCCCGTGGCCTGAGGCTCCTGAATGACTTAGGCTCTGTAGTCACAAAGTGCTTTCAAGATGTGTGCCCCTCCTGGTCATGCTGGTCTCTGTGAGCTGGGGGCCTGGCTGGCCCAGAGCGGTGGGACGGGAGGCAGAGAGCTGTGGAGAGGAGTCTGAACCCAGGCAGGGGTGGCAGTGCCTAGGAGGTTTCCCTGCACATGGCTCTTGGCTGGCCTGAGTGAATGCATTGGTGGGGGCAGTTCAGTGGCTCTCAGCAAGAGATCCAGGGAGTCAGGCTTTGGTGGGGCTGAGGCACCAGATCCTCGGCAGCAAGTACAGGCCTAGGCGAGCCAAAACCCGGTGAGCCAGGGTGTTCCTGACAGATGACGGGGCGGCTGGAAGAAGCAGCGGGGCTGGTCGCTAATCCCTGGCCCAGTCCTGTGCCAAGGCCATTAGTGCATTAGCAGCTTCGCTCTTCTGTACACAGCATCTGCGTGGCATGACGCGTGGGCTGGCCTTGGCACCGGCACTTGGCATGCCCCAAGTGCCAGGTGCCCCAGGGACTCGCCAAGAATGAACCCGTTCAGCCGACAGCCTCGGAGTGACACTCTGGAGACCAGCACCAGTGCTCTCTTCCGAACCCTCTCCTTCCTGCACAGCTAGCTGGCGGCTGCTCTCCTTCCCAGAGGTGACTGCATTTTGCCCAGGCAGAGAGTACACGCTGAGATCTTAGTGGCTGTAGAAAGGGATGTGGGGGGATAGCCAATGATTGTGTGTATTCAGGGGCTTCTCTCACGAGAGAGGGGGCCCAAGGGAATTAGACGCTGATCTCTGTGCATTGTGGAGGTGACTTTTGGCAGGGCGGATGTTACCCTGGAACTTGTGGTTAAGTCCCTGTTTTCATGTGTCCCCTCCGGGCTGTGGCGAGAATTGTGCCAGTCCCATGCCCATCTCGGGGTGTCAGAGAGTGCATCTGCTTCCAGCAGGCGGTGGGGGCCTGGCTGACTCGGGGCAGGACTGGTCATTGATCAGTCAATCTAGGCTAGTAATGATTAGTGAGTTCTGTTCTGTTCTGCTGACAGCACCTTCTCTTGGGAGCTCCCTGGAGATCTGGGGAGCATGGTGAGGGGGCAGCAAATGATGTCATCGGGTGCCTGAATATGGCCAAAATGGATATACTGCATCGCTGTGTGACCTCAGTGAGTCCCCACCCACCCCCTGCCTCAGTTTCCCTATATGGAAAAATGGGTTCTATCTCTTTCTTAGGGGCTGGGTGAGACATTTTCTGAGCGAACCCCCCCTTCCCTGTTCTCCAACCTTGTGTTGAGGGATTCAGGCTGAGCTGAAAACTCAGGGAAGGGAATGGGCCCACCGGTCTCTGGCTCCTGCTAGGTTGCATCCAGGTTCCAGGAAGTCCCTCTGGATCCCACTGGAGCACCGAGCATGGCCCCTGCCATCCCAGGTGTGTGTGTGGTGGGGGAAGAGGTTGCAGCTCTGGGACACTCCAGTAGCATCCATGAACCTGTCCATGGAGCATGCAACTGCTGGCCCCTCTCCTCTGCCTAGTGGTGCTGCCCCCACTGTTGGTCTGGGTCTGTTCTGTGACCGATCTCCCACCACTTCTGTGCTGCAGCAACTGGTTGCTGATCGGTGCCTGGGCTTACAGGGCTGAGCCATCTGCCCCCTCCCTGGGACCTTCCCCAGAGGTCTGCATGGTTGCAGGGCCAGGGGGCAGCTTGTTAGATCTTAGCTTCCCATGACTCTGGAAACCATGGCCATAGGCAGTTGCCTGCTGCCTTTATCTCTGCTCTGCCCAGCCACGAGTCACCCCCACGCAGGAAGTGACTTGCCGATACAAACATGGGTTGTGCTGCAAAGATAATTTGTTCCCGGGACGGGTGCAGCTCTATAGCCACAGCCCCAGGCCAGCCCTGCGAGCGCTGGTGGCTCCAGTGCCGAGGCTGCCTCTGCCGTGCTGGCTGCTGGACATAGAAGAGCAAACCCAGTCCTCTCGTCTCCTCAAGTGGGACAGGCCGGAAGCCCAGGCCAGGGGTGGCTGCAGCTCCTTTGGGCTTACACTTGATGAGCATGGCCTCCGCTGCCTTGTGCATGCTGGACTCTGCCGTGTTAGTTGCTATGTGTTAGTCATTGTCTTCTGGCGCGACCCTGACCCGCTGTGAGGGCTGTGTTACTTCAGAAGCCCAACCCACTGCTGAATCTCCAGCCCAGGCTGCAGTGGACGGGGCCTGTGGCTAAATCCAGACCACAGACCTGGGGTTTAAAAGACCCTTGGAAAGTGGATTCAGTTCTGATGTTCCATGGTTGCCCCCAGAACGGGGACCGAGCAAAAGTGGCCCACAGCTCAGGACGGCCGGTGGTGCTAATAACCTTTAGCTCTTCTCTTAGCTTTTCCTCACTAAATCGCACAGTTAGGAGGGCCTGACACCTGGCTTTTCAAGACTTGGGGTGGGCCATACTACCCTGGTTCAAGAGGGGTCTCTGAACAGGAATAGCAGGGGGCTGCGGGTCAGGAGTGAGAGGCATCTGCAGAGCCGTGAGGGGGGGAACCCAGGACCGGAATAGCTGTGGGTCAGGAGTGAGGAGCACTGGCAGAGCTGGGAGTGGGTGGGAGCCCAAGGCTGCGATAGCAGGGGGCTGCGGACAGGAGTGAGGGGCACTGGCAGAGCTGGGAATGGGGGGGGGGGGAGCAAAGGGCTGGAATAGCAGAAGGCTGCAGACAGGAGTGAGGGGCATCTGCAGAGCCGTGAGGCAGGGATCCCAGGACTGGAATAACTGCGGGTCAGGAGTGAGGCAGAGCCGGTGGGGGACAGACCAGGGCTGGCATAGCAGGGGGCTGTGGACAGGAGTGAGGGGCACTGGCGGAGCTGGGAGTGGGTGGGAGCCCAGGGCTGGGGTAGCAAGGGCTCCAGTCAGTAGTGAGGGGCACTGGCACAGCTGGTGGGGGCAGCCCAGGGCTGGTGTGTGTGGGGGGGGGGTGTAGCTGCAGTTCAGGGTCGAAATGCCTGGGTGGAGATGCGTGGAGAAAGCAGGTTTGTGTCTGCCTTCACCATGTCTGGATCCAGTCTGTGCTGCCAGCCCCTTACCGTGCACTCGAGCCCCACGTGCCCCAGTGAACGGGGCGTCCGCATGCCGCAGGTGTAAAGGAACTGCAGGAAAGGCAGGGAGGCCATAGGCATAGCAGGGAGGCCAGCGCATCCTGGTGCAGAATAGCCCCTGGAGCCTCATTAGGACCGAGCAGCCAAGTCCTGATGGGCTAGAGGTGGGGTAGGGAGAGGCATTGCTTGAGTTATGGGGGAAACATAGTGTGTTGGGCAGTGCACTCATGCACACCAGCTACCGGGAGTGGGAGTGAGAGTGAGAGCACAGGTCAGGGTCTCGGGGCTATTGCCCTACGGGGCCAGCCAGAATCAGGTGCTTCGTAGGGGTAAAACAAACAGATGTATTATGGTAGCACCCAGGAGCCCCAGTCATGGACCAAGGCCCCATTTTGCAAGGCGTTGTACATTATTCATTAGGTGTATTACGGTAGTGCCCAGGAGCACCAGTTGTGGGCCAGGACCCCATTGTGCTAGGTGCTGTACATGATTTATTAGGTGTATTACGGTAGCACCCAGGAGCGCCAGTCATGGGTCAGGGTACCATTGTGCTGAGCACAACAAAAAGATGGTGCTTGGCCCGAAGAGCTGACTATCTAATTGCTTCGCTTGGCCGTGGAAGGTGCCCAGGAGACAGGCCGGCAGTTCCCTGAGCGGGGCATGCCTTGGAGGGGTTCTATGTGCAGGACTCAGGATTTGAAGTCTTTGTCGTGTTGCTGTTCCCCGCATGCAGTAGAGGGTCCCTGGATCCCCTCCAGTCGAGAGGTGCTAGGCAGGATCTGTTCTCTTGCTGCACGGGGCCAGATCCTTAGTTCAGCTGCGCTCGTATCCAGCCTGGCAGAAAGGAAGGGGGATCAGACCCATGGCCCATCTAGCCTGTCACCCCACCACGATTGCTGACTGGGGGCTCTGCTAGGAGCACAATGCTATCTGGCCTGAAAGCAGCCTCTGAGCCACTTCCCCAAGGGGTCCTTCCACCAGCCAGTGGGTCCTGGCTCAGGGCACAGCCATCCTGTCCGAGCCCACCACTAATCCCCGTCTCTTTCCCTCGCAGAGATCCTCAGCGGCGTCATTCGCAGCGTGAAGAAGGAAGGAGAATGGAAGGTAAGCAGGCCGATTCTGCTGCCCTGGGGATATGCTGTATCCATATATCGTGCTCCTCCCCCTCCAGTCTCTTGAGATTCACACCTGAGTTTTTCCAGGCTGGATCAGATCCCTGCTCTGTCTAGCCCATCATCCGTCCCCAGCTAGGCTTGGGTATGTCTGCCTTCCCACTGCGCTGGATCAGACCCAGCTTGTCCAGCTAGCCCCATATCTCCCCAAACACACACCCTGGATCAGACCACTGGGCCCAGTGAGCCCAGTAACTTCCTGCCTCCCCTTTCCCCCTCCTTACACCGGATCAGACCACTTGGCCCAGCAAGCTAGCCTGGGTGGGAGGAGGAGGAGCATGGGGGCAGTATGCACCATTGGGCAGGCAGGTTATTGAGCCCCTGGAGGCTTGGACTCGGCTGGGGTGTGTGGAGCACGGGGCGAGGCCGGTACAGCAGGGGGAGCACAGGGAACTAGCTTGCCCAGTGGCCAGATCTGGTGCAGTGGGATGCTGGGCTGTGTGGAGCAGTGGGGTCATTTGGCATGGCAGGAAGGTGGTGGAGATGTTGGGCCAATGGCCTACAGGGCTTTCCGAGGGGAACATGGAGACTCCCCTGGTTCCATTTCTCCTTGCCCTGATCCTGTTCTGCCCGAGGGCAGGGGAGCAGGTATCTGGTGGATCAGAGCAGGAGACTGGGAGCTAGGACTCCTGGGTTCTGTCCCTGCCTCTTGCACTCACCCTGTCACCTGGGCGAAGAGGCTGATCTCCAGTCTAGGAGGATGGAACCATTCTGAATGGCCGGGTGTCCCAGGTTTGTCTCCTACATCTCGTCCCAGCCACTCTGCTCGGAGCCACTCTCCCTGTAGCTCCTCACGCAGTCCTTAGCACGGTCAGCTCAGCAAAGTGCAGGCTTGGTACCGGCCCTGCTGCTCTGCTGTAGAAGGGCTGGGCTGGGAGCCGTCAGCTCTGCCGTTAGCAGTCGCTCTGCTCCCTTGGCTGTGCCGCGGATGATGATGGTGGGCGGCTGTGCTCAGGGCAGTGACTAGCTCATCTGAAGTGGTGCGCTCCCCTCTCACTGCCCCAGGTGCTGATTATGGACCACCCTAGCATGCGCATCCTCTCGTCGTGCTGCAAGATGTCCGACATCCTGGCTGAAGGCATCACGAGTGAGTGGCCCTTCCCTCCCATCTGCTCCCCCTACCAGGGCTCCCCTCCCCTTGCATACACTTCGCACTCGGGGAGTTGACTTGTCTACATTCACGTTTGCATCTAGTTTCCCTCCTTTGCAGCCTCCTAGACGCCCTCCTTGCTATTGGTACCTTCCCAGCCAGGTCTAGTTCCCTTAGCCCGGCACTTTCAGCCCGTGGAGCCTCTTCACCGCTTTTCTCAGACTCCCGTTAACTCCTCACTGCTCCTCCCCCATGCTGTGGGCAGGGTCCTGGCTGGGGAGGGGGAATGCTGGCTCCCTGCTCCAGGGTGGAGGAGCCCTGGGGTTGAGGGGCACAGAGCTGAGCCAGCACTCTAGCGGGGTGCCCCCAGCACAGTACAGAGGGACATTCCCTCGCTGCTCCGTACTGTGGCAGCATCGCAGCCCACGGCCCCACATCAAAGCAGCTGCTGCATTGTAGCCTGTGGAACGCCCCGGCCTGCTGCCAGCGAACATCACTGTGCCCCTTGGCTTCCCCTCCCCCCATCCCAGTGGAGAGCGGCTGGGATGGGTGGCTAGGACACACTGACCCGCTCCCAGTGTCTGCTCTCTCCTAGTTGTGGAAGATATTAACAAACGCCGGGAGCCAATCCCCAGCCTGGAGGCCATCTACCTGCTCAGCCCAGTGGAGAAGGTAGGAGCTCGGGCCTGGGGCAGCTGGATGGGGAGCAGGGGAGACCCCGGGGACAGCTCCTAGTGCTGCCTGGAGGTGGCGCTGTCCAGGGGGATGTGCAGCACAACGTCAGGATGGGAATGGGGCTAGTCAGGGCTCCCCAGGAAGCTGCTTCCCCGGAGCTGGGCTTTATGTTCTTTGCCACGTGAGGCACAGACTGTCCCCCAGACCTCTCCGCAGTGCAATCCTGTGGGGGTTGGATGGGCAGGTGCAGCAGGCGGAGAGAGGCGACCTCAGCTGAGACTCAAAGCGAAGGAGACTCGCTGAGGCAGAGGCTCAGGGAGCAGGGGCTGTTGGGGAGGAGGCTCCTGCATCTGCAGCAGCAAGGTGAGTGGAGGGAGACCAGGGGCAGGGGGCGCTGGCAGAGCAGGGTGAAGCCCAGAACCCGCAGGGGCTGCCCGCGGAGGGAGCGCTGTAGGAGAGGACTGCGAGCTGGGGCCTGGGGCTTGGGACAGGACAGCCAGGTTCTCACCTGTCACAATGGCCGGTCGAGGGGTCTGAACAGGTTCCAAACACCCTGCCAAGCTAGCTGGCGTGGCGAAGCTGCAGATGCCCAGCCTGGCGCCCGGGGAGGGAGAGGGCCCTGATGGCAGCTGCCTGGGATTGCTGCTCGGCCGGCTGTTCCCTGGGCGCTGCTCAGAGCCCACTTAGTTCAGCAGCAAGGCAATGCCAGGCCCCATCTGTGGCCGGGCACGGACACTTGTGTGCCAGCAAGAGATGTGGCTGGGCCCCTGAGGATGTCCCGGGCACATGGGCACAAGCCCTGCTCCAGGTGGGGAGGGAGCCCAGAGCCAGGGGGGTGAAAACCAGCCCACCTCCCGATGGCATCGTGCTGGGTCCTGAGTCCCCAGGTGCTGGGGATGGGATGGGACCTTCGGGCAGCAGGGAGGGGCCTCGACTGATGCTGACAACCCCCCTCTTTCCTCTTTGCAGTCGGTGCAGGCTCTGATCGGTGACTTCCAGGGCACCCCCACCTTCACCTACAAGGCAGCTCACGTCTTCTTCATCGACAGTGAGTATCAGGGGTCGGGGGATCCCCAAGCTGGGAGCCTGGCCAGCGGTTCACTGGAGCCTGGGGGTGGGGGTCTCTCTCTGCCGGCAGGCCAGTGCGCAGCCCCCTGATTTCGCTCTGCCCTCCTGCAGGGGGATGCAGCCCCAGCAGGCCAGACCAAACGACCCCACCTATTCCTTCCCCCACTTTCTCCTCCATGGGCCTGCCTCCAGCCAGCACGGCTCACAGACATCTGCAGAGTGCGCACAGAAAGGCGGCCTCTGGCTACCATTCCCAGCATGCATTGCTCCATCAGTCCCAACTCGGGTGGGGGGATGGGACACCACCAGAATACCCAGTGTGTCAGGGTCATATCTGCTTCTCCCCATTACAGTGGCAGGGGGAGCCCAAGTCCCCGTTTCTCCTTGTGCATCATCCTGAGTTGTAGACTCCAGTTACTCAGCCCTGCGGGGGGGCTGAGGACAGGGTGTGAGACAGGAGGGGCTGTGTCGGAGAGATTGTGGCTCCCCCTCACTGCTGATGCTGCAGAAGGCAAGAACCTGGCATGACTCTGGTTCGGGGGGGCTGGATTCATCGTTGACTCCTGTGTGGCCCTGCTGGCTTGCCCAGGTTCCCCACAGGCGTGCAGCACTACTGCCCCTGCTATGCCCGGTCTGGCCCCGTCCGTGGGGGCTGGCGCTGTGCTGGGGGTCCTGAGCCCTGTGCCTGTCACTCCCACCCACTGCCTCTGCCTTGCAGCCTGTCCTGAGCCTCTGTTCAACGAGCTGAGCAAGTCACGGATCATCAAGGCCATCAAAACCCTCAAGGAGATCAACATGGCCTTCCTGCCCTACGAGAGCCAGGTGAGGCATGGCTGGGTTTTGGAGGAGCAGCGACACCCCATCCTTAGTGTTCCATGTGGCTCCGGGGCGGGGTGGGGGGGAACCTTTCCCTTCTAGGGCCCCGGTTTTGACGCCAGCACAGGGCAGCAGGAACTAGCTGGCTGCTCACACCCTGTGAGACGTGGAATCGCTGGCTTGCACCTGGTGGGGATGGTAGATGTATGGGGGAGGAGGGTCCTGCCTCTTTGGCTTTACCAGCTCTTACTGATGGTTTATACCAGGCCTGCAAGACACAGGCCGATACTCCACACGCCTGCCCTTTGCCCAACCACCCCATCCCCTCCTTGTGTTGTCAGTGGATTTCCCCCCTCACGCTCCTGAGGGGCAGGGCTGTGTTGTCAGCCCCATTGCATTGATGGGGAAACTGAGGCACAGAGAGACATGAGCCTGGTCTACACACACAAGCTTTGTTGGTATGGGTTTGTTACGGGGACATGAGAGAAAAAATCCCCCCTGCAACTGATGCAGCTGTGGTGGCAGAGCCCCTGGGTAGGTGCCGTTATGCTGGCAAAGCAGTCCTTTCGCCACTCTAGCTGATTTCATCTGGGGTACCGGTGCCAGCTGTGCCAAGAGAAGCTTTGGCTGGTAGAAGCTGAGTGTCCGTCAGGAGGCTTTGCTGGCTCACCCGTCCCGTTGCGCCAGCAAACCCTTTGTGGGCCGATACTATTTATTGGTGTCCAAGCACGTTTGCCCCAGTGGCTCGTTCTGTTCGGCCAGTGAAATAAGCGACAGCGGCAGACGTGCCTTGATGCCGGGTTTGCCCGTGGCTATGCTGGGGCTTTCGCCAGACTAGAAGCGTCGTCAAGCCCCCTCCCACAACATTGACTTCTCCAGGGCAGAGACACACCCCTGAGGGCACCCGGGAGTCTGCAGCCACGTAAGGACCTGAACCTGGGGCATCTTCATCCCAGGCTGGTGCATGAATCTCTGGTTCGCTATCCCTCTACCACAACAGGAGTGGCACTGGCAAAAGGATCTTTCCCTCACTAGGGGCTTGCTACGGCTCCGTCAGGCTGGCCTGGTCAATTGCCCATCTTAAGGGCGTGGTGTGAGGCACAGCTGGCCTGGCTGCCAGCAGGTGGCACCAGCCCAGTCTTGACCACTGAGCAAGTGAAGGGCACTACTATGGGGGATGGCATGCCTGGCAGGGCTAGTGCCATGGGGAGGAGGGTCAGAGCTGTGCCATCATTCGGGGGCAGTCAGGCCAGGAAGAGCATATCTGGGGTGAAGGCTGCTTTTCGCTGCCCATGGTCCCTCCCTGGCACCCCAGGCCCTGGAGGTTATGGGGTAAGTTAGCTGGAGTGTGGGGGGAACGCAAGGTGCCAGGGTCTGATCTCTGCCTCACCCCCAAACCTGCAGGTGTACTCCCTGGACAGGCCCCAGACCTTCCACAACTGCTTCAGCCCCTTCCGCTCCTTGGACAAGAACAAGCAGATGGAGATGCTGGCAGAGCAGATTGCCACATTGTGTGAAACCCTGAAGGAGTATCCAGCCATCCGCTACAGGAAGTGAGTGTGCCCAGGGGGAGGGAAGGGTACCTGGCCATCTGCTACAGGAGGTGAGTGTGCCCAAGGGGAGGGGTTACCTGGCCATCCCCTACAGAAAGTGAGAAGGGGTACCTAGCTATCCCCTATAGGAAGTGAGTGTGCCATGGGGAGGTACCTAGGTATACCCTATTGGAAGTGTGTGTGCCCAGAGGGAGGGGGTACCTGGTCATCCCTTACTGGAAGTGCAGGTGCCCCTGCGGGAGAGGCTGTTTCTCACCCTTAGGGTTGGTCTTTGCTGCAGGGGCCATGAAGATAACTTCCACCTGGCACACGCTGTGCTGGCCAAACTCAACGCATTCAAGGCAGACAACCCCAGCATGGGCGAGGTGAGCAAGCTGTGCCGGCCACACCCCTGGGGGTGGGGAGAGCGCATGAGAAGTAGAAGGAAGGAGGAGTGATTTAGAACGTCCTTGGAGATCCTGGCAGGGGGAAGGGTGGGGATCTAGACCTCCGTTGGAGATCCTGAGGGGCTGGCAGAACAATAGCATTCCCTGTGTGGCTGGACTAATGGCCCCAGCCCTTCTCTAATGCTGGCCATGAGCACATCTCAAAGTGCTCTACAAAGGCCAGTGTCATTATCCTCTCGGTACAGATGGGGAAACTGAGGCACCAAACGGGGAAGTGTGTGCCCAGCACAGTCTCTCTTTGTTTATAAACAGGGCAGTTCAATCACAGAACTAAGCTTTGCACACAGAGCTTCTTCCACACCTGGACACTCCTGTCTGTGTGTGCTCCTACACCCATCACCATGGTATCGGAACCTCACTAATGAATTCAGCCTCCCAGGGGAGGCAGGTTGGCCTGTGTTACAGATGGGGAAACTGAGGCACACAGGGAGTCTGTCAGAACCCAGCTCTCCCAAGCCTTAGCCATAGTCAGCCCTCACCTTAGGCTTCCCCCAGCTCCTGCCATCCCTGTCCCACCCCCAGCAGAAGGGAGCTGCAAACACGCCCTTCCCTGGATTCTCACATGGGAAACACAGTAGCTCCTGCCCCCCCTAGGAGAAGCAAAGTGATATAAAATCCAAGGCTTGCCCAGATCTCTCCATCCTGTTGCCTCTGCTCTTGCCTCCAGCCTTTGCCGAGCTGCTGGGAGACTGTGCACCTGTGACCAACTGGGAATGTTTGTAATATCTTTTATGAATCTGATGCGTGCCTCCATTTCCCTATATATTTCATGGCTTCTCTGGCAGGGGTGGAGGGGAAGGTAAGAGTCATGCCGGGGGTGGAGGGTGTCACCTCCCTGTCTTGGTGAAATGAAGAGATTCCAACCCAGATCAGCCTGGGGGCCAGAAAGACCGTGGCGGCTCCAATGGCTCCTGGCTGGATGCTCCCAGCAGGGAATTGGAGCAGGGCCCCTAGCTCGAGAACACAGGGTTGGGAAGGTTTGAGCTGGGGGATAAGTGGGGGAAGCTGGGAGCTCTCGCCTGAGAACTGACCAAGATCAGGCCGAGGCCTGGTCTACATGAGGAATTGGGTCCGTGCAACTGCGTGGCTTGGGGGTATGGGAAAGGCATCGCCACTGAAGCAGTGCAGCTGCTGTAGTTTTGAGTGGAGCCTGGCACACACCTGGCTGCCCAAACCATCTACACAGGGAAGGGATTGACAGCATGCTTGTTAACCACTGGAGCTCCAGCCTCCAGCCCCCGTCTGCCTTCCTCACCTGCGATTAGTAAAGATCAAAGTCCTGCTCTGTGCACACCCTGCTGCTGTTACTCCCGTGAGTCCCCCCAGGGATATTCCTGAGGCTCTTGCCAAGCCTCCCTGTCACAGGTGAAAGCACTATCCCCATGTTACACGGGGGAAACTGAGGCATGGAGCAGCGTGCCAGGAGTAGGTGGCAGAGGCAGGAATAGGAGCCAGGAGTCCTGCCTGCCCAGCCCCCTTCAATAGAATCCAGACAGCACGCCCACTGCAGGGCTGGGGGTGCTGACTCAAGCCCCTGCTCTCAATGCAATGCTGGCTCCATGCAGCACAATCCCGGCTGGCCAGTCCAATGTGCCCCTGCCTTGCCAGCTGGCGCAGAAAGAACCCCAGGGTCTCTTGTAGCATGGCCTCTAGCAGTCAGGTCTCCAAAGCCACCCAGCCCGCGGTCCCGGCACCCTGGGGCCTTGTCTGCGCTAGTCCCTCTTGCCTTGATGTTTCCCAGCTGCCAGCCCTGAGGGGTAGCTGGGACAGGCAGTGCTGTGGCACCCACCAGTGCACTAACCACCCCTCTGCTCTGGGCAGGGTGGGGTGACCCGGTGGTTACGCCAGCCCCCATCTGCACTCGGGGATCCCTCCAGCAGAGCCGAACTGGCAAAGGTGTGAGCAGAGTCCCTTGGGGGGTGGGGGTGAGGGCTGGGCATAGCAACCCATCCAGGCTGGGTAGGGCTAGAGGGGAATGATGGCGCCAGCTCTGGGTTCATGTCCCTGCTCTGCCACAGACTCCCTGTGTGACCTTGGGTGAGTCACCCAGCCCCTCTGGGCCTCCGTCCCCCTCTGCAATGGGGTGACAGCCCTGCCCAGCCCCACGTGCATGGGGGGGCAGGATGCAGCAATGATAGTGCTACAGGGGTGGCGGCCAGATACTCCTCCAAGAGAGGCGCTCCCCCGTCAGCCTCAACCCATTTACCCAGAGGCTGTGGAGACCTGCCAGGCGGGTGGGTGGTGGCCGGTCCGACGTTCTGCTCCCGAGCGTGGCTGAAAATCGGGCCACGTACTGAGGTGGGACAGTTGGGGTAGCATCAGGGGCTGTACGTCCCCACCCCACCCACCCCCGACTGTCTGTGCGACCCAGCGAAGAGCAGACGCAGCCCCTTGCCGAGGTGCTCCTGGGTGGGCTTGGGTTCCACTGGGGCTGCTGGAGCCGGTTTCAGAGCCGTCTGCCATGAGAGCGCAGGGCTGGTCTCCTATCGCCACCTGCTGCGCAAAGAGGGCAGTGCATGCTGATCAGGCAGGAAGCGGGGGCTGGGCCAGGCCCCCCATGATGTGGGTCTGAGATGCTGACCATTTGAGTGGTCTCTGTCCCACTGGATGCTGGGGGACCACCCAGGCTGGGAGAGGGGAGCTAGAGCTTCATATGGGGTCCCAGCTCAGATGCAGGGTGGGGCATAGGGATAATGTCCTGTCGTCCCCCTCTGGGACCTTGTATCAAAGAGTCTCTGGGCCTGGTGTTGGTTCATGATAGACTAGCCAGGCCCTTCTGGTGTCTGGTCCTCCCATCCCCACACAGCATATGGGGCAGGGGGCAGTCGGGGGGCTGCCTTGTAAGGGGCATGCTCCCGTTGGTGGAGAGGCACGAGCAGAGAGCGTGCTTGGGGGAGGGGGGCATTGCTATTTGCACGAGGGGCAGATAACCCATCCCTGCAGGGGGCGTTGCAGTGCAGCTGGTCAGGGCGGGACCCCAGGGCACGTCCCAGCTAGCTTGGGGGGGTGTCTCTTGGCTTCCCCCTGGGGTTGGGGGTTGGCCACAGAGAGGGCAGGTGGTGATGTTTCAAGCCACCAGGGCCCATTGGATTGTGCCATGTAAGCCAGGCCAGGAACCCTCCGCCAGAGCAGGGGGTGACGGGTTTCTCTCTCCTTTGCCCCAGGGCCCCGACAAAGCCCGTTCTCAGCTGCTGATCGTGGACCGGAGCTTCGACCTGGTGTCCCCGCTGCTGCACGAGCTCACCTACCAGGCCATGGCCTACGACCTGCTCAGCATCGAGAAAGACACCTACAAGTAGGGCCTGGCTGCCAGCAGGGGGCGCCCCGCATCCCTCCTCAGGCGGGCTGGGGGGGATGTGACCCAGGCACCCGCACTGCTCCACAGACCTCACACTGGGGGGAGGGGTGCCGCAGCCTGACCCCATCTCCCCCCTGCAGGTACGAGACGACGGGCATCAGCGACTCGCGGGAGAAAGTGGCGCTGCTGGACGAAGACGACGAACTCTGGGTGCAGCTACGCCACATGCACATCGCTGACGTCTCCAAGTGAGCGCGCTCGGCCCCGCTCATGGACACACCCCTCTGTCCCCCACCCAGGGCCGGGACCTTTGGACATGCCCCTCCATGCCCTGCCTAGTGCCGGGACCCGCTACGCACCCTCCCCCCTTTCGGCACACCTCTCCCCTCCCTGCCCACTGGTGGGACCTTCTATCCCCACTTTGGCACAGCCCTCCCCACCCGCTGCCAGGACCTCCCCCCTTGGACACACCTCTCCTACTCAGTGCCAGGACCCTCTACCCCGTTGATACACCCCTCCCCCTCTTTTCCAGTGCTGGGACTTCCCTGTCCTCCCCTTCAGACACACCCTTCCCCACCCTGGGGCTCCCTCGGACACACCACTCCCCCTTGGATACACTCCTCTCTCACCCCGTGCAGGGACACCCCCCCCGCAACACACCCCTCTCCTGCTCAGTGCCAGGACTCCCCCTCCCCCTCCCACCCAGTGCTGGGGCTTGTCCCTCAGACATACTCCTCTCTGGCTGCTGAGAGCCCCTGGACTCAGCCCCTCTCCCCAAAGGACCCCTGAGCGCTCCCTTCCAGAGCCACTGTCCACATCTCCTCTCGGGGATCCCCCTGGACACTGTCTCCCCCTGTTCCCGGGGTCTCCCCATGCACCTCACAGGCCCCTTGAGTGAGTCCCTCACAGACCTGCTGGGGCTGCCACTGCCCCCAGGCCCCCCCCAGCAGGGCGCCGGGAGCCCCCAGAGGTGCACTGAACTGTCTGCCTTGGGATAATCTCCTTCCTTAGAGGTTTTTAAGGTCAGGCTTGACAAAGCCCTGGCTGGGATGATTTAACTGGGAATTGGTCCTGCTTCGAGCAGGGGGTTGGACTAGATGACCTTCTGGGGTCCCTTCCAACCCTGATATTCTATGATTCTATGATTCTATAACTTGGGAAGAGGCACCCCCCCGCACCCCATGCCCCACCTGAGGCTCTCGAGGCAGAGAACTCTGGTGCCCGTGGGGCGGGGGCTCCATCCCCTGTAGCATAGGACAGGGTACCCCCTACCTCCAAGGCAGTGCCTGGCTCTGGCCTGACCCCTCTCCCTGCTGCAGGAAGGTGACGGAGCTGCTGCGCACCTTCTGTGAGAGCAAGAGGCTGACCACGGACAAGGTGCGGAGGAGGCTGGGGGGAGCGATTGGGGAGTTCAGGCAGGAGGGACGGGGGGACCCATCCCACTGCCACTGATGGGGAGGGGAGGCTGCCCTGCTGCCCCAGGAGGGGTTGGTGGGGGGGGGGGGGTTGCCTGTAAAGGGCTAAGAGGTGTATGTGGAGCCCCCTGCCCCCCAGCCAGAGCTCTGGAGCTCCCCACATGGGGCAGGGTCAGACAGCAGGATCGGGTCCGCGCAGGGCGAGCTGCAGGGAGCCAACGCTGGCATCTCCCCGGCCCGCTGTCACTTTACACCTTGAGGGGCGCTCGGGTTGCAGGGCTCCCATCTCGTTCCAGCTGGCTTGGGAAGGGCAGGTCTAACCCAAGCTGCAGCCGCATGTGGCCTGAGTGACCCGCCCTGGCACGCGTGGCTGGGCTGCTGCAGCTGTCCCCAGGTGAGGCCTCTGCCCTGCAGGGGGCTCCGTGCGCTGGGAGGGGCTGGGATCTCACCACCGCCTCCCTCCAGGCCAACATCAAGGACCTGTCCCAGATCCTGAAGAAGATGCCCCAGTATCAGAAGGAGCTGAACAAGGTAACGGGGCTGGGGCTTTTAGTGGGCGGGGGCAGGGCATTCAGTGGGGCTGATGGGGGTGCAGGGTGTTCTGTGGGGCTGGTGAGGGACAGTAGGGACTCTCCTGGGGGGCAGGGGACTCTGGGGGGCTCTGTGCAGGTCTAGGCAGGAGCCCTGCCCCAGTGATGGGACTGCCTTACTGCCTGATGACAGCTGCTGACCTGTCCCTCCAGCTGCCCCACTCCACCCCACCCCAGAGGTGGCTGCACGTCAGTGCTGGGCAAAACAATCCCTATATACTCTGCTTCTACAGCCTATTGGGGTTGCCCCTCTAGCTGAGGGGTTCTCCTTGGGGACTGGGGGGGGTGTGGGTGCTCTGGACCAGCCGGTGATGCAGTAAACTCCCCCCATGCCCTGGTCTCTCCCCGCAGTACTCCACGCACCTGAACCTGGCTGAGCACTGCATGCGGCACTTCAAAGGGACGGTGGAGAAGCTGTGCAGCGTGGAGCAGGTGGGTCTGTGGGCAGAGCCTGGCTGGGGGGCAGAGTCTGGCTCATGGACTCAGCCTGGAGAGAGGGGTCTCAGACCCGCAGATTCGCTGGAGCCAGGGCCAGCCCCCGCCCCCCCCCCCAATGCAGCAACATGGGTGTAGAAGGGTGACATGCGGCTCGGGTTACTCCCTGGGGGCCCATTGCTCCCATCCTGCTGCGGGGGCGGGAGGAAGCAGAGCGGCCTGACCTGGGCCTTGTGTGTGCGCCCCCTCCCCCCACAGGACCTGGCCATGGGAACGGACGTGGACGGGGAGAAGATCAAGGACCCCATGAAGATCATCGTGCCCGTTCTGCTGGACCCCAGCGTGCAGGCCTACGACAAGATCCGCATCATCCTGCTCTACATCTTCCTGAAGAATGGTAACGCCACAGGCCTGCAGGGGGAGCGCTGGGGGGCCTGCTGCTGCAAGGGGTGCTCCTAGAGGCAGGGCCCAGGCCTATGGGGCTGGGGGGGAATAGCAATGCTCAGACTGGCATGCCCCCCAGCCATGTAGGGCACCTCCCAGCCAGCCACTTCCCAGGGCCTGTGTCCAGCTTGGCTCTATGGCCCTGTCTCCCCTCTGCCCACCTCTCGGTGCCTGCGAACCTGCCAGTGCGCTGTGCCCATGCTCCGCACTGTCCCCTGGGCTCGGACCTGGCGGCCTTTGCTCCCTGCTGCTGCCTTCCGAGCAGTGTCCGCCCTCCACGTTCCCCCAAGCCCGTTCTCTGCAGGGACGGGAAATGGAGACACACACCCAGAGCGGCCCCCCAGCCTGTTCTCTGCAGGGAGGGGGGATGGAGACACACACCCAGAGCGGCCCCCCAGCCTGTTCTCTGCAGGGAGGAGGGATGGAGACACACACCCAGAGCGGCCCCCCTGCCCGTTCTCTGCAGGGAGGAGGGATGGAGACACACACCCGGAGCGGCCCCCCGGCCCGTTCTCTGCAGGGAGGGGGGACGGAGACACACACCCGGAGCGGCCCCCCTGCCCGTTCTCTGCAGGGAGGGGGGATGGAGACACACACCCGGAGCGGCCCCCCGGCCCGTTCTCTGCAGGGAGGGGGGACGGAGACACACACCCGGAGCGGCCCCCCGGCCCGTTCTCTGCAGGGAGGGGAAATGGAGACACACACCCGGAGCGGCCCCCCTGCCCATTCTCTGCAGGGAGGGGGGATGGAGAAACACACCCGGAGCAGCCCCCCTGCCCGTTCTCTGCAGGGAGGGGGGATGGAGACACACACCCGGATCGGCCCCCCGGCCCGTTCTCTGCAGGGAGGAGGGACATCTCTCTCCTCCTGCAGGCTGTTCAGATGCCATGTTCTGTCTCTGAGCCTCCTGCGACCAGTCCCCTGCCCACCCCTTGTGTCATCCCTGCAGCAGCTCCCTGCTTCTTGCTGCATCCAGCCCCTTCCCCAAACTCACCAGGGCCTGGGGAACCTCCCTGACCCTGACACTTGGCACAGTCCCTCTTCCCCCATCCGTTCCTGCCCCATGCTGGCTTGGTGGGGCAGGGCCCTGCTCCGGGGCCCTTCCTGTAACCCTGCTCAGGCACTGCCCCCGGGGCCCATTGCCCAGGCCAGGGTGCCCTCATGTGGCTCCTCTGGCTGCCCGGTTTCCTGGCCAGGGGGTGCTGTGGAGTTGCCAGGCCTCCCCGTCTGCACTAAGCAGCAGTAAATGGTTTGGGGGGGCGGGAGGGGGAGGGAGCGTGTTGCACCTGACTGGCCGCAGGAGGGAGAGCCCACTGCACTGTCAGGGGGAGTTAGAGAGACCCCCTCCGCCAGCGCCCGAGGGAACCTGTGGAGGGAGGAGCAGCAAGAACCAAAATTCGATCATTAACTGCGTGGGGTCCAGTGGGTTAGCGCGGATGGTGCTGAGAGCCAGGACTCCTGGGTTTACCCCCAGCTGTGAGAGGGGTGGGAAGAGCAGGATCTCAGGATCTGATCGGGGAACTAGGACTCCTGGGGCCACGGACTCGTGAGCCTGGGCTGTGGGTGCGTCCCAGGGGTGCTAGAGCTGACCTGTCTGTCCCCGTGCAGGTGTGAGCGAGGAGAACCTCACCAAGCTGATCCAGCATGCCAACATCCAGCAGCAGAGAGACATCATCCACAACATACAGCTCCTGGGCATTTCTCTCACGCCTGGGGTAAGGGACTGGGGCCAGCAGCTGTACCCATGCCAGGGGGCAGATCTGTGCTGCACAGGGGAGCCCAGGCCATCCTGGAGGTGCCCCCCTATGGCAGTGACCTACTCCCAGCACAGAGGTGGCCTCTGTCCCTGTACAGTGGGGTGACACCCTCCCCTTTTGAGGGTGACCCCCGAGTTATTCCCCATCTGGGGTGACTTCTTTTGCCCCTGCAGAGGACTCTGGGGATCAGGACCTCAGATCGCCAGGGAGCTGGAGCTGGTGACCACTGCATGGGGCGCCCATGTGGCGAATGGGGGGAAGCAGCTCTGTTCTCCTGTCAGTCTCTCTTCACTCCTCTCTCTCTCTCTCTCTCTCTCTCTCTCTCTCTCTCCCTCCCCCTCTCTGAGTGATCCATTCTGTTCTTTTCTCTGCCTCTCCCCTGCCAGCCCGGCTGGAGCGACTCAGGTAGGCCACGCTCTCCCTGTCTGCCCCCGTTCCCACCCCGCACCTCCTCCCTGCTGCCTCTCACCCCCTCTCCCTTCCTCCCCCAGAGCGGGCAGCTGCGACCGGAGAGGAAGGTGCGGCTGGAATCCACCTACCAGCTCTCCCGCTGGACCCCCATGCTCAAGGACATCATGGAGGTACCGGGCCATCTGCTTCCTGGCCTTGGGGGTGGGGTTGCAACCGGCAGGCTGGGCCCAAGGGGGAGGGGTCGGTTTGGGGTCAACCATATGTAGAGCCCTGCATATCTGCTCCCCGTTTCTGCCGATAGTGGATCGGCTGCAGATACAACCGTGCAGGGCCGTACTCCCCAGCAGCGCCTGGCCCGTGGCGTCCAGCTCAGGCAGCCTGGGGCACGCAGCGCACTCAGGGCCGTTGGTCCGCAGCCAGTGGCTGGGTGACAGGTCGGAGTTGGGGCTGTCCAGCACCCACTTGCTCCGCCGCGCGGCTTCCTGTCCAGCAGCTTGAGCAGCACCAGTGTCCCCACCAGCTCCTGAGCAGCAGGATTTGGGATTGGAGCGGGCGGGGCCCCGGCACCCCACCCCTCCACCCCACTGTGATGCAACATGCTCTGCTGCTGCCGTGTACGCTCGTGACCTCTCAGGAGCGGCACCTGACGAGACACCCCTTCCCCCAAGCCCCCGCCCCCTCCACACTGCCCCTTCTCCTCGAGACCCCACCCCCTCCACGCTGCTCCTTCCCTGCAAGACCCCTTCCCCACCCTCGTTAGCTGCCGCCGGTGAGGATGCGGATACGGGTAAAAGGCGGCTTGTAGATCGCGGGCTGATGCACATCCACACTTTTTTGTATCTGCGCAGGGCTCTAGCCATGTGAGGGGCTCATCAGCGAGTCCTCTCCTGCTGCCATCCTTAGGAGTCTTCAATCATAGACACGAGTGCAGGGGAGTTGTCTTACCCGGTGCTGAGATGCTGCCACCTCTGGGGTTGGGCACGGGCGGTTTATACAGGGGTCCCTCACCGGGGCTGAATTCTTCCTAAGGAGTGGCAGGCAGCTATTAACAGCTGTCTAGCAGCGCTGCCCAAGAGTCTAGGGCAGGAGATGATCAGTGTGTGGGGCTGGAAGTGCAGAGGATCCAGGCAGCACACTGTCGTGACTGGCTGGAATCTGAATGGCTGCAAGGTCCTTGATCTAACCTCCAGTGAGGAGCAGCTGTGTGACGCTCATCTAAAGGATGAACTCCTGCAGCACAGTACTGGTCACGCCCCCTGCAGACCCCCCCCCCCCAACTCACTCCCTGCAGTACAGCACCCCCTAGCGCTGCACTGGGGTCATAGAGCACCCTCTGCCGACTCACTCGCACCCCCCAGCACCCAGTGGCTTTTCCTTAGAGGTCTCCTATCCAAGCACTGCCTGGGCCCAAACCTGCTTAGCTTGTGAGAGGTGACATAGTCACTCCTTCCCCCCACCTTTGCTGGGGGCTGAGCCCCTCATCACCCTGTCCTGTGGGGCACTCCTCAAGGGGGTGGGGGGCACACTTAGTTGCCTTCAACCTACTGGCTTGGGGCTCCTCCAGACCAAGAATTAACCCCCCCGCCCGAGCTCCTGTCCTGGCAGATCACAGGCAGGAGGCTCCCAGGCCCCTGTTCCAGCATTGTGATGGTTCCTCCTGTGGGATTTTGGGGCAGGTAGTTGCGGTAACCTCAGTCCCATGCCTAATCCAATCAGGGGCGCCCCCCTCTGCGCCAGCCACAGCTTGGCAGGCCTTAAGCTCCCTGTACAAGTCAAAGCAGCGGACTAATGTAAAAGCCCCTATTATGTGGCATTAGGATGTATCATTGCTTGGGCCCCCTGCGTGCCTGGGACACACCTCATGGAGCAAGAGGCAGAGCCTGGATCTGCCCGCAGCAGGGAAGGGGCACTGAGGGCAGCCCCCTGCTTCCCCCCCACCCCAAGTGTGGGGCCCTGGATCCGGCTGTAGGAGGTCTCTGCCCTCCCCATAACGGTGGATGGGTGAGGAGTTCACAGCAGGGCACTGAGCAGCTGAGGGGGATGTGGGGAGTTGGGGGCATCACTGGAGGAGTCAGCGTGCTCTTTGCTGGCTCCCCATGCCCCACCCTGGAAAGGGGGCCCCAAGCTGCTCCCCCCAGGGACTGTCAATCATTCAGTGAGGAGCCTTCCCAGCTCCTCCCCACCAATGGGGCCTGGCTTGGCCACCAGGTCCGAGGTTCCTGCTGCTTGGCCCCTGCTGACCTGTCCTCCCTCAACTCCCCGCCAGGACATCATTGAGGACAAACTGGACAAGAAGCTGTGGCCCTTCGTGTCAGACCCTGTCCCTACCACCAGCTCCCAGGCTGCTGTCAGGTAAGGCTGAGCCTGGCTGGGCTGTGGGGGGCAGAGCCCTGACACCCCTGCCCCCCCCGGCGTATAGCCTCTGTGCCTGGGAGTGTGTGGAGAGGACCCTGCTCTCTATGAGGTGGGGGGTGACCAATAGCTGGAGCTCTGGACCCCTCTTACCATGTCCCCTGCACCCTAGCAGTCCCTCAACACACCAGGGCCCAGGATGGAGGAAAGGGACTGGCTGAGCTCCAGACACCACCCTTCCCTACTTCCTCTTGCCTGCTTTGGGACTCCTGTCCCACGCCCTTGGGCAGGGCCTGGAGGAGGCTGGGGGGTAGGCCCTGCGCCTCCGCCTGGCATCCCCTCAGCAAGCCCCTGGTATCCACACAGCCCCTCTCTCCCCCCAGCGCCCGCTTCGGGCATTGGCACAAGAACAAGCCAGCAGCTGAGTACCGGACCGGTCCACGCCTCATCATCTACGTGCTGGGTGGGGTGTCCATGTCTGAGATGCGCTGCGCCTATGAAGTGACCCGGGCCACCGAGGGCAAGTGGGAGGTGGTGATCGGTGAGTGGGGCAAGTCCTGGGGGGAAGGGTGGCTGGAATGCCCAGGTCAGGGACAGTCGGGAACCCCTGGAAGGGGGAGACCCTAGAACTGCACGCCCAGCACCCACAGGGACCTCTGTCCTCCCGCACCCAGGGGCATGGGAACAGATGCGCTTTCCCCAACTGCCAGCAGCCCCACATGGCCTGTATCTAGCCACCTCATCTCCTGGTCCTGGGCTCCCCAGGTCTCTCCTTGCCCAGGGACCTTTTGTGGGGGCCCAGTCAGACACCCCCAGTAACACCGCTAGGGATATGGCTCACTCCCTGCACACACCCCTCTAAGACCCAAGGATGAGGAACCCTGTCAGCGCATGGATTCTTGCCTGTCCGTGCAGGGTACAGCGGGACTAGGGGTGCAGTGCCAGGCCATGGGGGGGTAGGAGACAGCCTCACCCCACACTAGAGCAGGGTCCAGCTGCAAGGATGGGGGAGATGGTGTTGTTAGCCTCATGCCCGCCCCACTGTGCCCACCGCTGCCAACCACCTCTCTCTCCCCCAGGTTCCAGTCACATCCTGACTCCCAAGTGCTTCCTGGATGATGTCCAAGCCCTCGACCATGAGGCACCTGGGGAGGCCTAAAGGAGCCCCCTCCCCCCAGAGACTCTGCCCCCCACAGATCGCTTTCCCCAGCTCAACCTGCTCTTCTTAACAAGGCACTTTCCCCCCTACTCCTGGCAGCGGTGTCGGTTCTTGGGGGAGGGACGGGCCCCCCAGCCTGCTTGGCTGTTAGGGCAGGGTCAGGCCAGGCTCCCTCCCTCTGACACAGCGTCTAGGGTTGTCGCCCTCTGTGCCCTATGGCTACCCTCCCCCCGATGGGATGGGGAAGAGTCAGGCTCCATTATCTACAGCTTCAGCCATTCCTACCTCCCCTGCCTCTGACCCAAAGCACAGCACCTCCCCCTCCCCCTCCTGTCACCCCTCTGCCAGTGATGTGGGGCATGCAGAGGCTGCTACCAGCATCTGGCTTTGGGGGGTATGTGATCCAGCCACTGAGCCCCAGGCTGTGTCTGTCCAGTCTGCAAAGGGTTAAAGAGAATCCCCCTTCTGCCCCCCTATCATCCTCATTCACCGCCTTGGGGTGCTGGCCCAGCCCTGGCTCCCTGCACCCCTCCCATCACAGCCTGGTACCCTGGCCTCTTGGCCCTGTCCCCCAGTGGGGACCTCGGCTCCCGAAGGGGGGAGGGGTCCTAGCAGGAGTTGCAGTCAGAGTGCCCAAGTAAGTGGGGGTGGAGCCAGGACTGCGTAGGAGGCGCGTCCAGGGTTGGTCAGCAGCAGGTAGAGTGACCAGATGTCCCGATTTTATAGGGACAGTCCTGATATTCGGAGCTTTTTCTTATCTAGGCTCTTATTACCCCCCCCGTCCTGATTTTTCACGCTTGCTGTCTGGTCACCCTAGCAGCAGGGCAGAGCGGGCTCGCCACCTGATGGGCCTGGATCAAATGCCCCTGCCCAGAGACAGACACCTCCCCACTGCCTTTTCCTGGGCACCTGGAGCCCCAGCTCCATCTGAGGCAGCCAGCTCCAGCCCCCTTGGGTCTGATCAAGCCCTGAGCCAAGCCTCACCCCCTGAATCCCACGGGCCCTAGAGATCCTCTCCCTCTTGCCCGACAGCAGGGCTGTGCTGGGCCAAGTGCTGGCAGGACTGATCCCAGATAAAGGCAGTGACCTCCTTTACCGGGAGTGTCCTCCAGGGGGTGGGGGGCGCAGGGGGAGAGTTTGTTTGTTCGCAGCTCTGAGGCCCGCCCCCCCCGCCCTTTATCACAAAGTCAGTGCTGGCCCTGCCCCCGCCTCCGGCTACTGCCCTGCTGGGCATGTGCCTGGGCCAATGAAGTGCATTGCCAAAGGCTGGCCGAGGTCTCTGCTGCTGTTCACGGATGGGATGGGGTGGGTGGCTGTGGGCCCAGGGCGCCAGGGAGTGGGATCTCCCCAGCTCCCCCTCCAGCCCTGCTGCAGGTCCCTGGCTCTGAGTCACCTGGCCACCCCTGCCTCCTCCCTCCCCTCCCAGAGCTCCCAGATCTAACCCTTGGACCCTGCTCCCCTCCCAGAGCTCAGCACAGAACCCAGGAGTCCTGCCTCCCAGCCCCTCCTGCTCTGCCCATCCTTCTCTCCCCCTCATACTCCTGCTAATAATGGCACACGCAGCCTGCTGGGAACGTGCCCCGGCAGGCCCCGTTTCCCCTCCCCCTGGGCCAGCTCCTGTCTCCCTGCTGGGCAAACGAGCCCTGCCAGCACTGTGTGCCTGCTGTGGACGGGGTGAGAGACCCTGGCACCTCGGATCTGCTGCTCGGGCCCAGCCCCAATCTGCTCAGCTGCGGAGCTTTCCACCCTAGATCCCCGTGGGGAATTGTCAGCCCCAATTAACAGCCATTTGGATAATTGCTGCGCGGCTGCCAGGCAGGTGGGTGGCGAATTGGGGGCGCGGAATTAAAAAGCTCCGGCGGAGACACCTGCCCAACTGTGGGCTCGCCAGCTCCCCCCATGGCTGCCCTTACAGCTGGGCTGCCACTGGGGCTCCGTGTGCACCCCAAGCCTGCACCTTGAGCAAGGGGGACCCCAGTCACACACGCTGTACCCCTCAGCCTGCCCCCAGAAGCATGAGGGGGGTGCAGGCATGAGACAGCCGGCCATGGTCCTGGTCGGTGCTAGGCAGGAGGGTGGGTCCGGCAGACAGGCTCATCCTGCAGAGACCTGCATGCAGACCCTGCTGGAGGGAGAGTGTTTGGGGCAGAGCGGGATGACTGGGGGGCTTACAGCAGGGCTGGGGGGAGGCAGTGGGGGTAGCAGGGAGGGGGAGAGGTTTACAGTGACTGCAAGCTGTATACAGTGCATGGGTGGAGGGGCCAGGGGGTGATTTGGGGTGGGGCAGTGGGAGGCAGGAGGTGCAGGTGGGTGATACCCCCATGCAGCGGCAGTGCCCCCTGTAGGCAGCACAGGTGCATCCAATGGGCCCTAGAGGAAATATTGTCTAAAGATCGGAGTTCACCAAACCCAGGCTGAGCCAGCCCTGTCCCCAACCTGCCCATCCCTTGTGGGTATGGACTGCAGCCCAGTGCCCCCTGCCCTGGGCCTGGCCATGCTGGGGGCTGAGCGATCCCAGAATGATGCCCAGCGCACACCCCTTCTCCCGGGCAGGGACCCAGCATCTTGTCCCCCAGCCCTCCTCAGAGTCGGCCCCCAACCTCCAGGGCTGGGCGGGAGGCAGGGAAGGCGAGCAGCCTGAGTCAAGTTCACAATTATGCAACCAGCCCGTGTGATGCTGCTTATCATCTTACCGCGCAGCCCAAAGCCGGCTCACCCGCCACTTTCGTGGCATTTCATTGCCTGAAATTAAATCTCATTTCCTAATTACTGGGTGGACTCCAGCTGCAGGGCTGGGCTTTAAGAAGGGGGCAGCGTAGTGTGATCAGCATCAGTTACAGAGACAGCCTGTTGGAGAGAACCCCCCCAAAGCCCGAGACCCCCCTCACCATAGCCAGCCCCCCAGGCTGCATCTAACGAGGCCCACTCACCTCCCTCTGCCCTGCAGGAAACTCAGCCTGGCTGGTTCCTACAGGGCCCATCCAGCCCAGTATCCCTCTCCCTGCTACGCTGGCTCTGCCCAGTGGAATTAGGGTGACCAGACAGCAAATGTGAAAAATTGGAACGGGGTGGGAGGTAATAGGAGCCTATATAAGAAAAAGATCCAAATATCCGGACTGTGCCTATAAAATTGGGACATCTGGTCACCCTAAGTTCATGTGGTGTGGAGCAGCTCACAACATGGGTGCCAACCTCAGGGCAGCCCCGAAACTGGCTGGGTGTTCTCAAAAGAGCTTACAGCAACCAGGTACTGGCTATGAATTCCTCCAGCCCTGCAACAGCCGCAGGCAGTCCCCTGAGGCACCCTGGTCTAGCAAGCCGGCCTCAGTGATAGACAGGCCCAGGGTTAGGTTCCAAAAGGCAATAGAAGCTGCTGTCACCTCCAAGCTCTGTTTCTCTTTCCGGGCTAACCCCAGCTGAGCTGCTTGGGGATCCCTTGCTTACGCTTCGAAATCTTGCCCTCCCCAGGTGCCAAGCTCGGCAGTGCTACAGCTCCTTCTGGCCAGGCATTTTATTCCTTGTTCCCAGAGCTCAAACTGATAGAACAAGTGTCGGCACCTGGTTCCCCTTCAAGGGCGTGGGGGCTGCAGTAGGAAGACAGCCTAAAATAGGAGCCCTTGTATTAAAGGCCTGGTACAAGGCCTAAGCTAAAGTAGGGGCAAACTTTGCTAATAGAAAGCAAAAGTCAGGCTGTGAGAGAATGTCAGGCCCTGCCCGCTGGCACATTCCCAGGGTCTGGCGAGCCCAGCGCTGATCATGTAGAAACGTGCAGTCCTGGATCGTGCTTGGCACAAAGGACTCAGACAAACCCATTCCAGAAGCTTGGTACGAAAACCACAATATAAAGAATGGCGCAAAAACATTCCCCAAGGATAACTGGAACACACTGAGCCCTCCTAAAAGATAAGGTCAAATAGCAACTTAATAAATAAAAATGTTTTAATCAAACCAACATGTACAAAAAAGTGGACAATAACTAGTCAGGTCAGAGGGCAGTATCTAAGTCAGAGGCAGCTTGTTTGTATCAGGGTATCTCTGAGAGAATGTATTAGTCCAGCCAAGGGGGCAATGGAAAGTCCCGCCATTCACTGAGCTGCATCCGTTGTCACAGGCATACATGTCTTAGTATCCTCGTAGAGTCTGCCAGGTGCTATTACCATGCCTTGTCAACAATAAACCTGGCCAGGTGCCTTAGTCCCTTAACGGATCCTGTGGTCATTGGGCGGTTCACTCAAGGTCTGCTGTGCTGGCTGTCTGCGCAGAGCTGGGGCAGCACACAGGGAGAACACACACACGCAGTGAAATATCTAACAATAGAAGCAATCAGTAAGGATGTTTCGCAATGGCTCTTTTGGTTTCGATGGGCAGGCCCAGCACTTTACACTAATTCATGCTTCTCCCCTGTTGGGGGAGTTACACAGGCCATGGCTACACTACAAAATCAAATCGCCCTGCGTGCAGCCGCCACAGTAGTTACAGCACTTGTGTGTGTGTACACCTGGCTCCTTGTGTCTGTGGTGTGTGGTATCGATTGTGCTGTCAGAGTGGGGCATTGCGGGACAGTCGATGTGAGCAACGCAGTACGTACACTGACACTGCGTTGACCTAACTACGCTGACTGGGGGAAGTGGCGTGATTAAGTCGGCAAAGCAGGTGAGTTACATCAGCGGGAGCCAAATTTTAGTGTAGACGCAGTGTTAGGTGGACATAAGCTGCCTTGCAAACTCAGTGGTGTAGAGCAGTTACAGAGGTTTACGATGCAAATGTTCATTCTAACTTTATATCACGGGCTACAGAGGTTATGGGAGAGATCAATCCTGCAAGCAATTCCACAAGTCGAAACACTCCACACACGCTGATCAGCAGCTGTTGTCACACGGCTAACACACAGGCTGGGTCAAGCTCTGCATTTGTCAGTGTTCAGTGAGGCCTAAGGGCCTGGGCATGAGCTGGCACCTGGTCTGCTAGCATCACAGGACCCATCTAGCCCAGTATCCTGCCCTCTCCCTGCTGCCTCCTTCCCCAAATTAGATCAATGGGGCCAGCCACTCCAGCTAGTTCAGAGGAAGGTGCAAGAACCCCCTCCTAGTGGCTAATGATGACATAACCAGTCGGGGGAGGGGGGGAAGGGGGGCATATCCCCCTCATCCTGACAGTCAGCAGTGGTCTTGTGCCCTGTTTTCTAAATTCTGTCCTGACACCTTTGCTCCCCCCAACCCCCCGCCATCCTTGTCTGAATCCTGCCAGGCTCACAATGTCAGTGTCATATAGTGGCAGTGAGTTCCCCTGGCTAATTATGTAACTTCCCTTGACATTTGCTTTCACAGAGCATCCCATTGGTCTTGCAACCCTGGGGCAGGTGAAGCGGGGGGCAAATGGGAGCACCCCCCTCCTTTCATTATATTCTGTACCTATTTCAGCCCTACTTCTTTTGCTCCTCTTTAAACTAAAGCCTCAGCTTTTTTGTTGGTAAATTGACCTTTTTCTTGATAGTGTTGTGGAAAAAATTTGCTTCTTTCTAAACATTTCAGGTTTTTGATGAGCAATTTAAAAAAAGCCTTCGAAAAATTATCCCTCCCTCCCCCATTTCTCTGCCCTTTGTCCTTTTCTCATTTGCCACTGGAAAGTGGATGGGAGGGGATGAAAAAACCCACACACGTAGAATCATAGAATATCAGGGTTGGAAGGGACCCCAGAAGGTCATCTAGTCCAACCTCCTGCTTGAAGCAGGACCAATTCCCAGTTAAATCATCCCAGCCAGGGCTTTGTCAAGCCTGACCTTAAAAACCTCTAAGGAAGGAGATTCTACCACCTCCCTAGGTAACGCATTCCAGTGTTTCACCACCCTCTTCGTGAAAAAGTTTTTCCTAATATCCAATCTAAACCTCCCCCACTGCAACTTGAGACCATTACTCCTCGTTCTGTCATCTGCTACCATTGAGAACAGTCTAGAGCCATCCTCTTTGGAACCCCCTTTCAGGTAGTTGAAAGCAGCTATCAAATCCCCCCTCATTCTTCTCTTCTGCAGGCTAAACAATCCCAGCTCCCTCAGCCTCTCCTCATAACTCATGTGTTCCAGTCCCCTAATCATTTTTGTTGCCCTTCGCTGGACTCTCTCCAATTTATCCACATCCTTCTTGAAGTGACGTACACACACACACTCATTTTGGGCTTTTGAAAATTTTTTGCAAGGGGTGAAAACATAAGGGTTCCACACACACCCCCAAATTTCCAAGGCAGCTCAATTGTGGGGCTGCTGCTCTTCCTGCTGCCCTTCTAGTGCCAGGGTAGACCAACGCCCTGTCACACTTTAACCCTTAAATGGCCAGCGTTGCCAACACTCATCATTGCATGGTGAGCCCAGCAGTGGGTGGGTGGGTGAGTTGGAATGGGATCAGTAACGAAGAAACTTCACTTTCGTTAGATAAAGTGCCCACCCTTGGCGTGGCGGAGAAGCCCCAGACCTCGCTTCTCCCAAACACAGCCATGCCAGAATGCAAACAAATATTAAAATCTTGTGATTTTTAAAGCAAATCTCATGATTTTGAGGCCTGACTAGTGACTTATGAATGTTGGGGGGTAAGAGGGGCACCAAAGCTGATGGGCCCGCTCAGCCTTTGTGCCATCTGGACAGAGGCACCTGTGTGGGACCCGGGGTGGCTTGTGCCTCCCCACACTTGGGACAGACAATACTAAACATCTCATGGCTCCCCCTGGCAGTGCGTGGAGGGAAAGCCGTTCCTGAGCTATGGCCACAGAGTCAAGGGAGGCAGTGTGGCCTAGTGATAAAGCACTGAACTGGGATGCAGTGGACTGGGGGGGTCGATGTCTGGCTCTGCCACTGGGTGACCTTGGGCAAATCTCTTCCCTGCCCTCTGCCTCAGTATCCCTATGAGTACAGTGGGGATGATGACACTGACCTCCTTTGGGAAGTGTTTTGCTGGACAGTGCTATGTAAGATGAATAATAATATTCTGGGCTGGCGGGGGTAGGGGGCGTCTCTCCTCTCTGGGGCACGGGTTCGAATCTGTTCCAGGGGAGCAGTGTCTGACAGTGGGTGGTGGCTGTGGAGAGGGGCTCAGTCCAGTTCCTGTTGGGACAGCAACCGCGTTGCCTGCCAGCTGTGGGACCAGCACGCTGGGGCTACAGAGCCTGAGCTCCGCTCTGCCCCTAGATGGGTCCATTCAGGGCAGGGCCGTTGGCGTGGGGGATGGGGGTGTGACGCAAGCCTTGGGCTCTGGGGCAGTCGAGCTGGCCCTTTCCCCAGTGCTGGAGTCCCCTCCACAAGGCCCAAAGCTCCCCAGGCCTGAATCCTGGCCCCACGGAGCCCGGCTCGGGGGGGGGGGGGGTTTCCTGCAGCCGCACGGCCTCTCCGGTACAGCCAGTGGCCTTGGCACTCTGGGGCAAGGCAAGTCACTTTCCAGCCCCCACCCCTGGGGCCAGGGGGCACAGGCCAGCCCAGGGCTCTGAGGAAGATGGGGCGTGCCCTCCGCCCCTCTGGTTTAAACGTCTCTCTGTCCCTTCCCCCCGCTCCATGGCCCCGTGCACAGCTCTCCTCTTTCTGCATCTTCCCCTCCTGCTCTTTAGGATCTGGCCCCCTGGGGAACCCAGGTGTCAAGGAAACCCGCTCCCGGCTGGGGAGCCATGGTTGGCTTTTGGGCCCCGGGCGTCTGCATGGCCCTGGCTAACGAGCCCCCTGGGAGGGCAGCGCTGCCCGGCCTGGGCCCTGGGGCCTCGGCAGGAGCTGCCACAGAATGCCAGCAGCAAAGCTGCCAGTGGAGGCTTCTCCAGTGCCCTGCAGAGTGGGGGAACTGGGCTGAACTGGGGCCAGCGTCAAGGCCGTGGGAGGTGCCAGCCAGGTAAGGGGCTGGGTTCCCCACTGTTGGGCCCTATGGGGATGCTGGCTGAGGGTCCCTGTGCCCATGGCGTTAGAGGGATCTCAGGGACGAGGCTCTGGGAGTTTGGAGAGGGGTCCGTGTTCAGCTCCCATCTCCCCACACACGCTTCTGATCCAGAATGGCCTGGGTGCGAGACCTTCCCCTGGCTGGTGCCGAATGGCCAGTGTTTGCTGGGATGCTTTGGACCCGGCAGCTGCTCCCTGCCCCTGGGGGAGGTTCATCGCTGGGGCAGTGCTGCCAGCCCCAGAGACTGAGGGCCTGGGCCCCACAGCAGATCACTCTGTACTCCACCCCTTGCCCTGCCTGAGAAGGCGGGGAAGGCACTCTTGGCCAGTCCTTGGCTGTCAGCTAATCCCCGTCAGAGCATGGACCCATCCCCCTAGGGACGGGGTTGAGACCCCGAACTCATGTCACACATAGGCCTGCTGGGCACTGGCAGTGGGGCAATCCCTTCCCTGCCAGGGACTGCGGGGGGAGGCTCTTGGGGCAGAGATGGGACCAGCGGGGCATCCCTGGCACAGCGGGGGAGCAGGTCCGTAGTCCTGGCCTAGAGAATCCGTTATCCACCGCTCATTATCCGCTGCCCAGTCGAGGCACCGAAAAGAAACCGTGTGATTGCAGGTGACCTATCGAGTGGCACCTAGTGCGACTCAGAGCGACATGGCTGGCACGAAGGGCTCGGTGAATGGGGAGGGCTGGCTGGGAGCGGGGCACTGACTGAGTCACTGGGCTCCCACGGCCAGAAGAATCTCGGCCCCGGCCTTGCACCACCCCAGAGCCCCAATCTCTGCTGAGGCCTTGCCCAGCTCCCTGGCAAGAGGCCCAGCAGCCCTGGTCACTCCCAGGACTAGAGTCACTTGTATTCCAGTCACTCAGTTCATCCCTGGGGTTGAGATGTAGCCACCTCTGGGGTGGGGTGCAGGGGCTATTTATACAGGGATCCTTTGCGCAGCACTGAGATGCAGCCACCTCTGGGGTGGGACGGAGCAGCTCTTTAACAGCCACACAGCACAGTAGATTAGGACAAGTGAAGATTCCCACATCTAGTTGCACTGCGCTGCACAGAGCGTGGGGAGCTGGGCCAGGGAGCCTTGGGGGAGGGATAGCTCAGTGGTTTGAGCATTGGCCTGCTAAACCCAGGGTTGTGAGTTCAATCCTTGAGGGGGCCATTTAGGGATCTGGGGCAAAAATTGGGGACTGGCCCTGCTTTGAGCAGGGGGTTGGACTAGACGACCTCCTGAGGTCCCTTCCAATCCTGATATTCTATGATTCTATGACCAGGCTGCACTGCACATGGGCTCCTTAGTGACAAGCGCTCAGAAACTTAGATTTACAACCCCCAAAATAGCACAAATTGAGCACTATGCTGGGGCCGGCACAGACTAGAAGGGGCAAGTGCCCCCTACTGGGTCCTCCCACCCCACTCACTGCAGCCCCTAGCACCCCATAAGCTCCATCCATGCAGAGTAAGGGGACTGGCACATGGAATTGCAAGCCCAATAGCAAGGATTTCTGATGACTCTGTAACCTCGGGGCGGGGGAGTGGAGAATTGCTAATATAGTTCCTATTTTTAAGAAATGGAAAAAAACGTGGTCCAGGTATCTACAGGCCTTTTAATTTGACCTCAACTGTCTGCAGGGTCTTGGGACAAATTTTGAGTGAGAAAGTAATGAAGGACAAAGAGGTGAACGGTAACTGGGATAAAATACAACCTGGTTTTACAATCGGTAGGTCCTGCCAGGCCAACCTGATCTGTTTCTCTGCGAAGATAACTGAGGTTTTAGACAAAGGAAATGCAGTAGATCTAATCCAGTGGTTCTCAAACTTTTTGTATTGGTGACCCCTTTCGAACACCAAACCTCTGAGTGCGACCCCCCCTTAAAAATTAAAAACACATTTTTGATATTTAACACTATGTTAAATACTAAATTTAAACCCTATTGCTTAAAATGAATTTACCTTTACTCACTGCTTTTAAATTAAGACTAAAACACAGTGGGTGGCGGGGCTCGGGGCTGACAACCCTGTGTGTGCTCCCGGCTGATAACCCTCAGCATGGCCGGGCTCCGCCTGAAACCCCATTACAGGGGTCGGGGCTCACAGCGTCCTGGAGGCCCCAGCTCAGGGCTCACAGCCCCACTCCTGGTTGGGGTCAGCACTTGCAACCCCATGTGGCAGTTGGACTCAGGGATCACAGCCCCGCTCCTGGCCAGGGCTGGGGTCTGAGCTTGCAGCCCTGTGTGGGGGTTGGAGTTGGGGCTCGCAACCACGATTCCCTGTCGGGGTCGGGGCTCACAGATCGGCCCAGGGGTTGGGGTCAGGACTCACAGCTGCACACCGGGGTCGGGGCTCACAGCCCGGCGCAGGGGTCGGGATCGGGACTCACAGTCGCACACCGGGGTCAGGGCTCACAGCCTAGCACAGGGGTCGGGACCCACAGCCGTGTGCCCGGGTTGGGGCTCGTAGCCCCACAGCTCCACACAGGGGTTGGGGCTGACAGCCTGGTGCAGGGGTCGGGGCTGGCAACTTACAGCCGCGCGCTGGGGTCAGGGCTCGTGACCCCCCCACTTAACCGGGTTGTGACCCCCAGTTTGAGAACCAATGATCTAATCTACCTGGATGTCAGTGAGGCATTTGATACAATTGGGAAATTATTAGTTCAATTGGAGAAGATGGGCTTTAATCTGAGAATTGAAAGTTGGATAAGGAACTGGTGAAAAGGACCTGCAGAAAAGGACCTGGGGTTACAGCAGATGAGAAGCTGGAGGTGAGTCAGCAGTGTGCCCGTGTTGCCAAAAAGGCTAACAGCATATTGGGCTGCGTTAGTAGGAGCATTGCCCACAGATCGAGGGAAGTGATTATTCCCCTCTATTCAGCACTGGTGAGGGCCTCATCTGGAGTATTGCGTCCAGTTTTGGGCCCCCACTACAGAAAGGATGCGGACAAACTGGAGAGAGTCCAGCGGAGGGCAATGCAAATGAGTAGGGAGCTGGGGCACGTGACTTATGGGGAGAGGCTGAGGGAACTGTGGTTATTTTGTCTGCAGAAGAGAAGAGGGAGGGGGGATTTGATAGCTGTCATGGAGTCCCCAGGCGATGCTCTGGAACTGCTCCCCATGAAGCCAGTCAGGACTCTGGGGAAGTCTCCTGTCTGTGAGCAGACTGTCTGCAGGACACACAGCTCACACAGCTTCCTGGGTCTGACCTCGGAGCATTCAGCATCCTCTGCCCCTCCGTGTGCTTCCCACAGCGAGTCCGCTCAGGCAGGGCTCCTGGGGAAGCCAGAGGGTCCTGCACCCCAACTTCGCAGTCAGATGTGACTCTCAGCCAGCCAGTAAAACAGAGGTTTATTAAACGACAGGAACATGGTCTAAAACAGAGCTGGTAGGTGCAGAGAACAGGACCCCTCAGCTGGGTCCATTTTGGGGGGCAGTGAGCCAGACAACCACGACTGCCCTTCACTCCATGTCCCAGCCAGCCCAAACTGAAACTCCCTCCAGCCCCTCCTCCTCTGGGCTTTGTTCCTTTCCCGGGCCAGGAGCTCACCTGATTCCCTTGTTCTCCAACCCTTTAGCTCTCACCTTGCAGGGGGGAAGGACCCAGGCCATCAGTGGCCAGGAAACAGGGTGTCGGCCATTCTCTGTGTCCAGACTCCTGCACACACCTGCCCTCTAGGGCTCTGCAGTGATCAGACACCCTTCTCCCACCACCTAGATACTTAAGAACTGCAAAGGGGAAATTGAGGCACCCCCACACTATTCAGAGGAAACATTAAGAACAATCCCACTTCGTCACATCAGCGCCCCCCCCGCAACTCCCCTTCTGAGTCCCTGATGTGGGTCTCCCTCCTGACCCCTATCTGCTGTTCACAAACTCATCCACTAGTGCCCCTGCACTGCGCAGATCTTTAGGCTTCCGGTCCACTAACCACATCTTAAGGTCTGGAGGGCAGATGTCATACAGCTGCCCCAACCCCACCAGGTTACACACCTCCTCTGCGGTAGTGGCCCCTGTGCCCTTCCCCCACCTACAGAGATATTCCCCCAGCAGATTGGTGACCTCCTTGTAAGTGACACCTGGGGTCTTGCGTACACCCCGGAATCGTTTTCTGTACGCCTCGGGGGTCAGTTCAAACTTCAGCAGCAAAGCCTGTTTGAACAGGTCATAGTCCCCCATCTCAATACCATCCATTTGGCTGAAGGGCTCTATGGCCTTGGGATCCAGCAGGGGGGTCAGATAGTGTCATAACCATACAGCTCAGGGTAGCCTAGAATTCCGCCTTACCTAGTGTTGGCCCATTCCCAGCTTCTGGCAAACAGAGGCGAGGTACACTTCAGAGCTTGGTTTTGCATCCCTGCTCATCCTGACTAATTCATGAACTTATCTAGTTCTTTTTTAAACCCTGTTATAGTCTTGGCTTTCACAACTTCCTTTGGCAAGGAGTTCCACAGGTTGACTGTGCATTGTGTGAAGAAATACTTCCTTTTGTTTGTTTTAAACCTGTTGCCTATTAATGTCGTTTGATGACCTCTAGTTCTTGTGTTATGAGAAGCAGAAATAACACTTCCGTATTTACTTTCACCCCATTAGTCATCTCTTTTCCAAGCTGAAAAGTCCCAGTCTTCTCTCTTCTTATAAGGAAGCTGTTCCATACCCGTAATAATTTTTGTTGCCCCTTTCTGTATCTTTTCCATTTCCAATATATCTTTTTGAGATGGGGCGACCACATCTGCACACAGTATTCAAGATATGAATGTAGTGTGGATTTATATAGCGGCAATATGATATTAATTCTGCTTATGCTCAAATAAATTGATTAGTCTCTAAGGTGCCACAAGTACTCCTTTTCTTTCTGTTAATGTTGCATTTGTTTAATCACTGTACAGTGCCTAGCACAACAGATCTTTGTCCATGACTAGGGCTCCTGGGCACTATGCTAATACAAATAAATAATAACAATGATGATGCAGAATAGACCTGAGCTCTCCCTCCTGTAGCTGGGCTGGCTCTGCAGAGTTAAGATGAGCAAAATGCAACAAATCCTCCCCCTTCTCATTTTTGTCACGACCGTCACAGCTCTGATTCCAATACACACACACACAGAGCAGGCCAGCTAAGGAGATGCCATTTTTAGCCAGTCACGTTTCAGAGCAAAAGCACATCATGGGACTGAAGTGACAACTTGCCGGCGGGGTAGTAAACATATTTTCTGATGGGCAACCAAATCTGAGATTCAGGTTGACTCTAGACTGTGCAGTCCTTTAAATTCTGTCTTATTTAGACTTGTAATCTTGGGGGGAAGGATTTTTTTAGATGGCTGATGCATTCAAATTGTGTGAATTGCAGTGAAGACAGGAGAGAATCTAACTCTTTGTGTTTTTGGTTTGTTTGTTTTAACTAAAACATCAGGAACCAAGTTCTTCATACAGATCATGAGCCACAAGGTAGGTGTAAAAGTGTTGACCTCTCAGGCAGGTGGAGGGGCTCAGGATAGAGTATTACTTTAAGCGTGTATAAGAAAAGATAACTGAGCTGCCCAACCTTTGTGAGCCAGGAAGGCTGGAGTGGGGGCGTAACTCAGCTGTGTGTGGTTCCTTTTATTTATTTAATGTATGCGATCCAGCTAAGCCTCAGCCTTCTTATCAGTGATGTTCAAGGCATGAAGACCACCAGGAAGTTGCCATTTTGCAGTCCTCCACAGTGTGCATCATGGTTTGTGGGTTCCCACATTGACCTAGTGGACTATGTCCCCCAGCTGCAGCATGTCTGTGGTCTGGAGAAATGGATGATCCAACTAGCAGATCAAATTTGCTGTGTGAGGTACAAACTGGTTACAAAGCTACAGTCATGTCTTGTGCAGCCAGGGCCTAAATCAGTTTCCTGGGGATCATCCCAGTGAAGTGACTGTTCTTATTAAGGCCCTGTCCTTGCCATAATTTATAATTGACTTTATTACCAGTGGCTGGCTCCAAAATGCGTTTTGCTACAGACGCAACATGGTTAATATCCTGTCAGTACGAGGGCTGTCAAGCAATTAAAAAATGTAATCACGCACTTAAAAATAATAGAATACCATTTAAATATTTGTGGATGTTTTCTACATTTTCAAATATATTTATTTCATTTACAACACAGAATACAAAGTGTACAGTGCTCACTTATATTTCTTTTTTATGACAAATATTTATACTGTACAAAAAGACAAAAGAAATAGTGTTTTTCACTTGACCTAATACAAGTAATATAGTGCAATCTCTTTATCACGAAAGTAGAACTCACAAATGTAGAATTATGTACAAAAAAATTGCATTCTCAAACAAAACAATGTAAAACTTTAGAGCCTACAAGTACACTCAGTCTTACTTCTTGCTCAGCCAATTGCGAAGACAAACAAGTTTGTTTACATTTGCAGGAGAGAATGTGTCCATGCTGATGATGAGTTCTGCTCAATAACGATCCAAAGCAGTGTGGCCCAACACATGTTCACTTTCATCATCTGAGTTAGATGCCACCAGCAGAAGGTTGATTTTCTCTTTCGGTGGCTTGGATCTGTAGTTTCCACATTGGAGTCTTGCTCTTTTAAGACTTCTGAAAGCATGCTCCACACCTCGACCCTCTCAGATTTTGGAAGGCACTTCAGATTCTTAAACCTTGAGTCGAGTACTGTAGCTATCTTTAGAAATCTCAGATTGGTACCTTCTTTGCGTTTGGTCAGATCTGCAGGGAAAGTGTTCTTCAAATGAGCAACCTGTGCTGGGTCATCATCCGCGACTGCTATAACAGGGAATCTGTGGCGGCGTGCGGGTGAAACAGCGCAGGGGGTGCACCGCTCTCCCCCAAGGAGTTCAGTCACACACATTATATTTTTAACAAGTGTCATCCGCATGGAAGCACGTCCTCTGGAACGGTGGCCGAGGCAGGAAGGGGCATACGAATGTTCAGCATCTCTGGCATGTAAATACCTTGCAATGCCGGCTACAAAAGTGCCATACAAATGCCTGTTCTCACTTTCAGGTGACATTGTGAATAAGAAGTGGGCAGCATATCTCCCGTAAATGTCAACAGACTTGTTTCTCTCAGTGATTGAACGAGAAGGAGGAGTGAGTAGACTTGTAAGGTCTAAAGTTTTACATTGGTTTGTTTTTGGGTGCAGTTATGTAACAAAAAAAATCTACATTTGTAAGTTGCACTTTCACGATAAAGAGATTGCACCTCAGTACTTGTATGAGGTAAATTGAAAAATACGATTTCTTTTGTTTATCATTTTTACAGTGCAAATATTTGCAATAAATAGAATAGAGTGAGCACGGTACCTTTTGTATTCTGTGTTGTAACTGAAATCAATATATTTGAAAATGTAGAAAACATCCCAAAATGTGTAATACACAATAGAATACCAATTGAAATGTAACTGCGATTCATTTTTTTAATAATTTTTTTTTTGAGTTAATCGCATGAGTTAACTGTGATTAATCGACAGCCCTAATTAGTACCATGGTCAGGTAAGGGTGCTGCCCTCTCCAGAGGCCTAGCCAGGTATATGGTGTTGGTTTGAGGCATTGGGGACTTTTTCCCCCCATAGTAGTTCATGGATGCACGGGCTTGGTGCTCTGGAACCATTGAATGAAGTTCAGGGCTTGTCTACGCTTCCGCTTAAGTTGATGTAACTTATGTCGGTCACGGATATGAAAAAGCCACCCCCCTCAGCAGTCCGCACGGGCGCTAAGTCAGTGGGACACACTCTCATTCTGTCATAGCTTCCACCTTTCCCTGAGGTGGAGTAATTATGCTGACAGGAAAGCGCTCTCTGGTCTTCATAGTGCGTTTACACTACTGCCCTACATTAGTGCAGCTGCAGTGAGTCTAGTGAAGAGTAGCCCCCGGACGAGGACCCTCTTGCAGTGTGACTACCCCTCGGGGCACACTCTCACTAGGACAAGCCTCCTGGGCTTCAGCTCCTCCTTGGTCTGACCTCAGAGCATTCAGCATCCCTGTCTCACGCCATAAGCTCCCTGCAGTGAGCCACCTGAATAGGACACCTGGGGAAACCTTACACGCCCTCCAAAGGGGCCATGCACCCCCGACTTCAGCAGTCAGGAGTGACTCTCAGCCAGTGGTGCAAAACAGAAGGGTTTATTAGTCATCTGGAACACAGCATAGAGCAGAATCTTGTTAGCACAGAAAGCAGGAAGTTACAGCAAAGTTCATCTTGAGGAGACCCAGAGCCACGGGCTCTCCTCCTGAGTCCCAAACCAGGAGTCTGACCAGCCTCCAGCAGCCCACCTTCAGTCACACCCAGTTGCCCCTCCTCTATCCTGTATGCTGTTCCCCAGGCAAACCGGTCACCTGGCCTCCACCTCTCTTTGTTCTCCAATTCCTCCCACTGGCTCTTGCAGAGGATGGGCCCCGGCAATCAGTTGCCAAGATACATCTATTGTCTGGGCCCAGGGAGCTAGAAGGCACTTGCACCTTCCCTCTCGGGGTATCTGCAAAGCTCACACACCCTTATCCCACCACCTAGATACTTGTGCAACACAATGGGAAAACTGAGGTGTGCACAGTATTCATACAAACACTAAGACACTTCCCACTTCGTCACAAGTAGCCATTTGTCCTAAGTACCTATGTCAGTCAGTCTTTCTCAATGGCCTGTCCCTCAGATCTCCCCGACACTGTTTAGAAAGGCTGCAAGCTTTGGATTCACCAAGGGCAAGTCATGCTTGACCAGCCTGATTGCCTTCCAGGATGAGATAACTGGCTCTGTGGATATGGGGAAAGCAGTGCATGTGATATATCTTGACTTTAGCAAAGCTTTTGGTACGGTCTCCCACAGTATTCTTGCCAGCAAGTTAAAGTAGTATGGATTGGATGAATGGACTATAAGGTGGATAGAAAGCTGGCTAGATTGTTGGGCTCAACGGGTAGTGACCAATGGCTCCAAGTCTAGATGGCAGCTGGTATGAAGAAGAGTGCCCCAGGGGTCAATCCTGAGGCTGGTTTTGTTCAACATCTTTATTAGTGATCTGGATGATGGGATTAATTGCACCCTCAGCAAGTTTGCAGATGACACTAAACTGGGGGGAGAAGTAGATACACTGGAGGGTAGGGAAGGGTCCAGAGTGACCTAGACAAATTGGGGGATTGGGCCAAGAGAAATCTGATAAGGTTCAACAAGGACAAGTGCAGAGTTCTGCACTAAGGAAGGAAGGAAGGAAATCCCATGCACTGCTACAGACAGGGGACCGACTGGCTAAGCAGCAGTTCTGCAGAAAAGGACCTGGGGATGACAGTGGATGAGAAGCTGGATATGAGTCAGCAGTGTGCCCTTGTTGCCAAGAAGGCCAATGGTATATTGGGCTGTATTAGTAGGAGCATTGCCAGCAGATGGAGGGAAGTGGTTATTCCCCTCCATTTGGCACTGGTGAGACCACACCTGGAGTGTTGCGTCCAGTTTTGGTCCCCCCACTACAGAACAGATGTGGACAAATTGGAGGGAGTCCAGCGGAAGGCAACGAAAATTATTAAGGAGCTGGGGCACATGACTTATGAGGAGAGGCTGAGGGAACTGGGGTTATTTAGTCTGCAGAAGAGAAGAGTGAGGGGGAATTTGATAGCAGCCTTTAACTACCTGAAAGGGGGTTCCAAAGAGGATGGAGCTAGGCTGTTCAAAGTGGTGGCAGATGACAGAACAAGAAGCAATGGTCTCAAGTTGCAGTGGGGGAGGTCTAGGTTGGATATTAGGAAACACTATTTCACTAGGAGGGTGGTGAAACACTGGAATGGGTTCCCTAGGGAGATGGTGGAAACTCCATCCTTCGAGGTTTTTAAGGCCCGGCTTGACAGAGCCTTGGCTTGGATGATTTAGTTGGTGTTGGTCTTGCTCTGAGCAGGGGGTTGGACTAGATGACTTCCTGAGGTCCCTTCCAACCCTGATATTCAATGATTCTAAGCTGGTCCCTGGTATCAAAAAGGTTGAAAAATACTGATTTATGTAATCAATCTGGCCCGTCCTCCTTACTTCCAGCTATCTAGAAAACCTCCCACAGTCCGTTGGCCCATGTTCCTTCTGTGCATGCCCTCTGTACATTGATACAAATGCGGATAAATAGCATGGAAGGTGTGAGGGGAGACACATTTGTGATGGCAAGAAAACTGCTGCATGGACACAAACTGAATCCTGAAGAAGAGGTCTATGTATGCTTGAAAGCCTGTGTGTCTCACTATCAGAAGTTGGTCCTCCCCTACCTTGTCCCTTCTGTGTAACTGTTAAGTGATTAAGGTGACTCGTGCCTGTCTCTGGGTCATAGTATGGACTAGGAGGGAACATTTTCAAAAAGTGCCTGTGACTTAGGCCCTCACTATGTTCAGAGAGTGTTGGGCTCTTAAGCACCTGCCGACCTCTGCACTTTACAGGGCCAAGTGCACTGTAGTGCAAATTGCATCCTTAACTCCAGACATGTTTGTTTTAGTTTGATGTTTTTCTAAATCCAGCAGAGATGGCCTTGGAGTATGAAGGTAAATGCAAAAGGATTTACTTCAGAATGCCGTGCTTCTGCCAATCCTTACCATGTCACTGCTGTACAACTAGTTAATTTGGTAGCTTCAAGGGTTTTTATAGTAATGTTTATTTCCAGCTCACTGTTCTGCATAAGTATAGTCATTAATATGTACCGGCCACTCTGCACTGCTGATTGCGCTTTCCTCATTTTTAATGGAATATTCCACTCACCCAAAATCCGAAGTGAATTTGGTTGGGTACACACAGTGAGTGCCAACTTAGCAGTTTAGCATTTTTATCTCGGCTATTAAAAATTGATGGCTTAACCCCGTTAGAGGGCAGCTCCAGTACCTAGTATGCTTCCACTCTTGTTCATTGTGTTGATGATGAACTTAGATCTTGTTTTACAGAATGTTTTCTTTTGTCTTTTTATTCCTTCTCTTCCAGTTGATGCTTTGGATCCAGAGAGGTTAATACAATGTCCCTATGATAACTATCATCGAATCAGGGCCTGTTGGTTTCCCTATCATCTGATAAAGTGCAGGAAGGTAGGATGCATCCGATGAAGTGAGCTGTAGCTCACGGAAGCTTATGCTCAAATAAATTGGTTAGTCTCTAAGGTGCCACAAGTACTCCTTTTCTTTTTGCGAATACAGACTAATATGGCTGTTACTCTGAAGGTAGGATGGGATGTTAAGGTCTCTAATGCACTTGGGAAATCATATTTTTGTAAATGCTTATGCATGGTGAGCTCGATATGCTGTGCTGCCTTTTGCTAGAAGGCTGCCTTCACTTGCTATTAGGCTGGAAGAAGCCGTCTTTATTTCATATTTATGTCGCTCATCCATTTACCACTTAGTAAAAGCATCCAGTTCATATTTAGTAATGCCCTTCAGATCAGTGCATTTACCCTGAAGAAAGGTGAAACAGGTTCTTCAGAATACCTAGCTCAGTGATGGGATTCTATTCTCTTCCAACAGTTCACTCATGGGACCAGGCTATTTACTTCCCACTTCAGGCCATGGAGCAAATGCAGCCAGTGTTATATGGATGCCTTCTGGCTGGCCAAAGCAGAAGTGATCTGATGTCGCAGTTAATTCTTTACTTTGCAATCAGAGCAGGAGAGCTGCTAAGCCATCTTTTTTCATATTGCTAATAACTCTATTCCGTGTACATCTGTCTGCAAGTCCCTCTTCGCAGTCTTCTATCCTGGGCGAGAATGCTGTATATTTAAGAGGAGAATCTGCTCCTTTCTTTTGTCCTCTCAGTCTAGTATCTTATTTTAAGCTCTCCAGTGCTAGTGTATATTAGTTGTACAGGTATAAGCACACTTATACTGGTATAACTGCCTCCATGAGTTAAGATGATGTACTGGTATGATGGTATTGGTTGGGAATCACACCCCTAGCCAACATCACTATAGTGATAGAAAAGCCATGCAGAGCAAGCCTGAGCAGTGGGTTCGTCCTCTTTGTATTCTTGCTCTTTTCTAAGGGTAAAGGTTCTTCATTCAGTGGGGGACAGTAGTGGTCTTCTATGTCCACACTAGTTTACCTATACTGGCAAAATGCTCCCAATATAGATGTGGCCTCAGCTGGAACATTGAGTAACTTCCCTCCTGTTTCAGAAGGGTTAAATTAACTGCAAAGACTTTAGCTCTAGCACAGGCAGAGACTTATCATAGAATATCAGGGTTGGAAGGGACCTCAGGAGGTCATTTAGTCCAACCCCCTGCTCAAAGCAGGACCAATCCCCAATTAAATCATCCCAGCCAGGGCTTTGTCAAGCCTGACCTTAAAAACCTCTAAGGAAGGAGATTCCACCACCTCCCTAGGTAACCCATTCCAGTGCTTCACCACCCTCCTAGTGAAAAAGTTTTTCTTAATATCCAACCTAAACCTCCCCCACTGCAACTGGAGACCATTACTCCTTGTTCTGTCATCAGCTACCACTGAGAACAGTCTAGAGCCATCCTCTTTGGAACCCCCTTTCAGGTAGTTGAAAGCAGCTATCAAATCCCCCCCTCCTTCTTCTCTTCTGCAGACTAAACAATCCCAGTTCCCTCAGCCTCTCCTCATAAGTCACGTGTTCCAGTCCCCTAATCATTCTTGTTGCCCTCCGCTGGACGTTTTCCAATTTTTCACATCCTTCTTGTAGTGTGGGGCCCAAAACTGGACACAGTAGTCCAGATGAGGCCTCACCAATGTCGAGTAGAGGGGAACGATCACGTCCCTCGATCTGCTGGCAATGCCCCTACTTATACATCCCAAAATGCCATTGGCCTTCTTGGCAGCAAGGGCACACTGTTGACTCATATCCAGCTTCTCGTCCACTGTAACCCCTAGGTCCTTTTCTGCAGAACTGCGGCCGAGCCTTTTGGTCCCTAGTCTGCAGCGGTGCATGGGATTCTTCCCTCCGAAGTGCAGGACTCTGCACTTGTCCTTGTTGAACCTCATCAGATTTCTTTTGGCACAATCCTCCAACTTGTCTAGGTCCCTCTGTATCCTATCCCTACCCTCCAACCTATCTACTTCTCCTCCCAGTTTAGTGGCATCTGCAAACTTGCTGAGGGTACAATCCACGCCATCCTCCAGATCATTAATGAAGATACTGAACAAAACCGGACCCAAGACCGACCCTTGGGGCACTCCACTTGATACTGGCTGCCAACTAGACATGGAGCCATTGATCACCACCCATTGAGCCCGACAGTCTAGCCAGCTTTCTATCCACCTTATAGTCCGTTCATCCAGCCCATACTTCTTTAACTTGCTGGCAAGAATATTGTGGGAGACCATGTCAAAAGCTTTGCTAAAGTCAAGGAATAACACATCCACTGCTTTCCCCTCATCCACAGAGCCAGTTATCTCATCATAGAAGGCAATTAGATTAGTCAGGCATGACTTGCGCTTGGTGAATCCATGCTGACTGTTCCTGATCACTTTCCTCTTGTAAGCAGAATCGGGATGAGCTCCACCCTGACATCTGGTGGTGAGGTGTGGCAAGTTGTGGAAAAGAACTTCAGGGGCCGATCTCATTTGCATAGGCACACCCACCCCGCCTAGAATGAGGCCATAGCTGCCCAAATGGTCACTTTGGCTGCTGTGGGATCCCCATTGTCTCTGTTATTGGGGCAGGAAGAATAAATTGTTATTACCCTGATTATGGGAATCAAGGACAGTGGAACTGTACTTGGCCTTTTGTTATGATGGAGGGACTCGCTATCAACTAAGTAGCACTCACTAGGCAAGGGACATGGGTTCCAAAATGCTGTGAAGGGAGAGAGGCTGGGGATGGGTATTAATATTTGGTGGCATGCCCCCCCCTCTTGTGAGGGCTTTACATGCTAATTGCACTTCCTCCTCTTTCCACTATAATTTTGATTCTATTAGGAGTCTAGTTACAGGCTGCTGAGCTGGCTCAACCATTAGAAGAAAACCACTCACCCCCTTCAGGCGAATGCCAGGTGGCGAAGCTCCAGGCCCAAGGTGACAGCATGAAGCAGAGTTCAAATCAGAGTCCTGGTGTTACCGTAACACCGGCATGGCAGTCGGCGGCAGGTTGCCAAAGCTCAGGCTCCAGGCCCCGCCCTGCCCTCACCCTGTAGCCCCCTTATCGGCCAGGGAGAGCCTACAGATAACGAGGGATCAATGAAGAGCAGCCGCCCTGTATCCCACACAGGCTCACAGACGAGCCCGGGATGCTGTTAACAGCCACCCAAGGGACAAAGGGTGTTGGATCAATGGGCCCCAGATTCCTGCCAGGGCAGCCATCTCCTCTCACCCCAAAGCTCTGGCACAGAAGGAAAGGCTGCCTGGGAGAACCCCTTGGCAGGGAGCTTTGCTCAGGACGCAAGGGTCCCTCTGCCGGCTCTCGTGCAGGGTGCCCACTGAGGCATGGGGCAGAAGCAGTCAGGTTAATCCAGCTCTGGATTGCCTTTGCACTGCAGCAGCCTCTGAAGACTGATCAGCAAGCGAGGCCACGCCCTGATAAGAGGGCTGGACAGACAGATGCTGTGTGGAAAGGCCAAGCAAAGTGCCCGTGGCCTTCCCCACCCCACCAGCCCAGCCTTCCCTGCCCAGCATCTGCCAATCCCAGCCTAGCCTTTGCCCCTTCTAGCCCACCGCCCATGCCCCCCATGTCCCAGCCCCCCAATTTTTCCCACCCAGCACCTGCTTCCCCCAACCCAGCCTCCCGCAACCAACACCCCCTCAACTTCCCACCCAGTGCCTGCCACCCTCCTTCCAGCACCTGCTGCTGCCACCGCCCCACCCCCTTCCCCACAAGCCTTCCCTGCCACCCTCAGCCAGCCTTCCCTCCCCCTGCCCAGTCAGTCTTCCCCACTTGCCACCTCACTCTCTCCAGCCTGCCCTGCCCCACCCAGCATCCCACCCCACAACCCACCCTTTCCCACCCTGTGGCTCAGCTAAGCCTTGCAGCTCCCCTCATTAACAGTGGCAGCTACTTCAGAGGACATCTCTGTGCTGGTTGTTGCTGGCGTACTTTGGAGCTAATAGGCACACAGAGCCCACCATCTATGCAGCGTCACCAGCTTCAGAGCTCAGAAGTGAGGCCCCCAAAATCATGGGATTACAAAACTGATCAGTTTGGGTTCTTTATTTATCCCTCCATGGAGCTGCTGGACTGTGCTCCCCAGCCATGAGCACTAGACACTGACTTCATTGGCTAAGCAAAAACTGGAATTCTCACAAATTCACATGACTCCAGGAGCTGGGACTTTAAGAAAGCCACCAGTTCTCCTGAGAGTCAGTGACCTTGGCTGTGCTCAGGGGAGGCTCAGCTCTGTTCCCAGGTGCCCAGCTGTGCCCTGCTTGGGAGCACTCTGTCACAAGTGTGATACTGGGGAGAAAGGAGCACACAAGGGGCATGGCCCATGCCTGAGAGACAGCTGGACACATTTCCATGTGCAGCATCAGGTTTAAAATGTACCAGACCTTAATAAAGTGGGAATTTTCTGTAATATTTTTAAATAATTCTATGCATGCCTCAGTTTCCCTCTGTACTTCACACTGTTACCCAATGGGTCTGGAGGGTTAAAATGCCCATGGGGCAAAGCAGGAGACATGAGGTTCCTGGACTTTCAGAAGGCTTTGACAAAGAGCCTTTGGTGGGGGTCCTAAGCAAAGTAAGTAGTCACGGGATTAGAGGGAAAGTCCTCTCATGGATCAGTAACTTAAAAGACAGGAAGCAAAGGATAGGAATAAATGGTCAATATTCAGCATGGAGAGAGGTAAACCGTGGTGTCCCCCAGGGATCTGTACGGGGACTAGTGATGTTCAACATATTCATAAATGATCTGGAAAAGGGGGTAAATGGTGATGTGGCAAAAAGTGCAAATGATAGAAAGTTACTCAAGACAGGTAAGTCCAAAGCAGACCGTGAAGAATTACAAAGGAACCTCAGGTTTCAGAGTAACAGCCGTGTTAGTCTGTATTCGCAAAAAGAAAAGGAGTACTTGTGGCACCTTAGAGACTAACCAATTTATTTGAGCATGGGCAGCAGGGCTGAGACTTGGGCTTCAGCCCTGGGATCAGGTTACAGCTCCCCCCGCCCCCTGCCTGGGCCTGAAGCCCTTGGGTTTTGACTTTGGCCCCTTCTGGCCCGGGGGAGCTAGGACTTGGGCGGGCTCAGGGTTTGGTTCTCCCTCCTGGGGTCGCGTAGTAATTTTTGTTGTCAGAAGGGGGTCGTGGTGCAATGAAGTTGGAGAACCCCTGTTACAGCAAGTTCTCATCTTTCTCTATTATCGTTTGCCAGCCTAATGCCATGTGGGAGCAGTTTTGTTTTGCTGTATGGGGTGGCTTGCTGCATCAGGGCCTCTAGTGGTGGAGCACGTACGGGCTCTGGCTGGGAGTTCAGATGTGGGAGTTCAGTGGGGACACTGGGGCATGGCCACTAGGTATCTCGAGGGGATGGAAGACCACGAGTGTCGATGAAGCCCCCTCGCACTAGGCCCAGGTGTCCTTGCGCCCCCCCCCCCCCCGGCCTGGAGGCACTCGCAGCAGCTCTGTGTACTAGGCCCAAGTGTCCTTGGCCCCCCGCCTGGAGGCACTCGCAGCAGTTATGCTGAGGATCTGCAACAATATGTTGCAGAGTCAGACTGCCTGAAACTAAACAAGGCCAAACAGGGCAGATATGGAAGACCAATGCTGAATAAAGCAGCTTTATGTATGGTTTAACAAATGATACAGAGAACAAGGGAACTAGCTGGGAACTGGATTGGCTGGCTATATGGATACTTAGGGCAGCTTGCTATTGGATAGGTATGCTGGGAAAAAGGACGTATAAAAGCCTGTGTAACTTCCTGCTCTGGGTGCAGGATTGGAGATTTTATTCTCCCTGTACCTTTTTGCAGCTGCAAATAAACTTTTCTGCTTCTTCACCCCGTTGTGATTATTGGGTGTAGCACACCGGGTAGCGAACCAACCTCAGCTGTTGTTTAGCCTCTCGGCACTGGGTGCCGGCAACAATAACAATTATCAAAAAGTGTCATGTTTTCTCTAGTGACGTGCTAACATATTTTGTCACCAGGATAAATAATTCTAATGAATTACCACAGATTTACATTGGTGTAACTGAAATTATGCATTCAATATCCTGTTTCAGGTTAGTAAAAATAAAAGAATGCTGTGGGTTTTGCGGACATGTACAAGATACAGATTTATAAAAACAACATGAAAACAGGTAGTTACACTGGGGAAAGGGGAAGCCTTATTGAAGCTGGTGGGCATACCAGTTGTCCTTTATTCAGGATCAATGTAAAAACAATCAAGCTCTTTTGTGGAATAGATGGCTGACTTAATAGAAGTCACCATCAAGTAAAGCTGGAATAGGAGTTGAGACATACAGTGGAAGGGGCTTTCACTGGGGTCTGAATGCAAATGCAGGGGGATGGGGTTTGGGGTGCGGGGGGGAGGAAGAGAGGGAGTGTGACACCGCAGAAGCATAAAGGAGCCCCAGGGAAGTATTTGTAGCGTGATCTCAGAAAAAGTTGAGAGAGAGAGAGAGAGAGAGCGCGGGCGTGCATTATGGTAGACTGCTGGATAGAAAGAGGCTTGGAATTGTGAGCCAAGAAACTATTCCTGCTGTCGTTAGGGAAATAGAACTTTGTGTACATTCTTTGTAAATAAGCAGGATTGTGTCAAAAAAATACCTGACTCCATCATCCATTTCTCCCCCTAATGGAAACAACTCACAAGACCCAAAATATTCACTAATTGCTCAGGTCAAAAGGGATAACAATATTGTGAATTCTTTTGTTTTCCTGTTCTTAGATAAAGAATAGACCTGCTTCAGTAAAGAACCATAAACACTGAAAATACTGTTTTGTTCTCTCAGAGCTAGCTCTCAGTAGATCTAGAAAATAAGAGTGTTTGTTGTTACACAATCCTTAGAATTCAATTATTTGCACAAATCATTTTAATTTTTCTCTGATTAGGATTCAAAAATAAGCAATTAGATATTCTGTATAGTGTTTAGGAAATTTGTAGGATTAAAATCAGCATGTATTGTGTATACATGGCTTTACCATATATGCAACCTCACATCTACACTTGTAAGAGGACCACATTTCCTGAAGCAGTTTCAAACCACTTCAAGCTAGGACAGTTTTAAGCTACTTTATGTTTCAAATGTGAATGGTGTCCGCTGTGTCAATTAATCTTTTTAAATTATGACCATGATCTAAGATCCACATTTTCAGAATTTTCTTCCATCATTCATATGCTTGGATGAATAAGGCTGCTTTCCTGAACTGCGGTCCATATTTGGAACTGTCTTTATAGTTTAGACTCAACCACCCTCCTTATACAGTTTGGAAGTTGTTCGATACTCCCTCGGGACCAGATTTACTCTTCTTTACACACATTTGGGCCCGAGTCGGGGAGCGACATACTCATGTAACCGAGGAGCAGAATTTGGCCCTCCTATGGATTCAGTCTCTCAGTTAGGCCTGTCTTTTTATCTTATCTATTGATATAGCAGCCATCCCGAGAGCAGAAGAGCAGCTGTCCCATTTCAGACAAGATACATCAATACCTATATTGATTATTCACAATGGAGTTTTTATCTTTGTTGTACTGTTCCTTTTGAGAAAAAAGAAAATAGAGTAAAAGTAAAATGTACTTTTTCTCCCAAATCTATGTGCCACTCCTGATCTTGATTGATCAGGGGAGAGCGTCTTTCCTCTGGATTAAGAATCCAGCTGAGACAACTACCCCAGCCCCACACATTCTACAAGGGAATCCAAAGTCAGAGCAGTGGCATTCAGTGAAGGGTAGCTGCTCTCTTTGAACATCCTGATAGATGAAATAAAGGACTGGGGGTCATCATTAAAAGTACCTTAAATGGGAGCTCAATCCCCAGAGCTATGATTGCCGAATCAGGAAAAAACAAGAAAGTACGTCCTCTCAGGGATTGGCATATTCAGGTTTACAAGAGAGATGATAAAGACTGGCCATGACGTAGAAAAATCAAAATTCAAGTTCGCCAGTAAGAAAAAAGCCTGAGTAATAGTCAGCTAAAGAATGGAAGGGACCAGTTGACCCAGGAAGTTACAAGAGCCTTTATTAAAATGGAGAGCTACTTTTGTCCTTCTGTCTCCTTGCTTCTGGCCATGGTTGGCTCAGGAATAGAGGGGGAATCTCTTGGGGTCCAGCAACTCTGCTGGCTTGGGAAAGTGTGCACTGCATCACCCACTCCTCCCTGTGTGAGACAATCTCTGTGCCTCTGTTTCGACAGTTCAAAACCCTTAAAAATACCTTTCTTTACAGCTCAATACAGAAATTGCCAGAACCTAGTCCTGTACTTTTTTCTTAAAAAAAAAAACAATGAAAAGGGGATATTTGCACGACAATGATATGAATCGATGTCTGTATTTTTATATCTTTAGACGCTCAACAAATATCTAAAAATCTGCATTAAAATAACAATTAGTAAGTTTGCAAAACTGAGCAATGGAAAGTTTGGAAATGCCAGGATTCAGGGAGTCTGAGTACTGTGCACGTGCCTTTTGACACAGTCTTGAATTGCACAATTGTACTATTTTTTTCCACAGGCCCCTCATTCAGTGACCATTGAAGTGTTGTTTGTTGCTTGCCTTCAGATGCTGTGTACATACTTCTGCAACGTGAACACATCAAGTCAGGTTCCAGGTCGCAGTCCTTCTCTTCCAGGGGCTCAGTGGCCAGGGCCCAGTATATCTAAAATATCAGGTAAATCCCTGGGATTAGGGTTGTGGCTGACAGGGCCTATTTCTCAGGCACCATGAAGTTTTCTACTCTAAGGATGAGGCTTGTCTCTGCAGTAGATAGAGCTTTCTCAGGGGACAGTCTGTGACAGGAGAACAAACTCCCATGTCGTTCCGAGGCTATTAGAGAGACAAGGTGGGTGAGGGAGAGGGTGACCAGATAGCAAGTATGAAAAATCGTGATGGGGGTGGGGTGGGATTGATAGGCGCCTAAACCCCGAATATCTGGACTGTCCCTATACACTTAGGACATCTGGTCACCCTAGCTGAGGTAATATCTTCTGTTGGACCAACTTCTGTTGGTGAAAGAAATAACCTTTCAAGGACCTGAAGGAGAACTCTGTGCAGTCCTTTCACCAACAGAAGTTAGTCCAATAAAAGATATTACCATGACAGATGTGAGTCATATTATTAATGTACTAGAGGAAGCTGCTCAGATACTTCATTGAGGAGAACAGTGGAAAAACCTAGATAGAATAAAGTGAAGGAGAAAGAGAGAGCCTCTTTCTGAGATTATCCTTTTCCTTCTCCCTAATGATCCTGTTTGCTAACAAAGATATACATTCTTAGTGCTGTTGTGGCTTTGTGCAGAAGTGTGAATTGTCTCAGTAGATTCGGATGTATTTTATCTTTTAGGCAAAGATATCGAAAACAGGGAATACAAACAACACATGTTATGCAAACCCGCACCACTAGGTGGAAGCAGATATTTTGAGTTGTCATTAATTGAGAAACCATTTCAAAAAGCGAAGTAATGTTCTTGGAATTCTGCTTTAAGCCACAAGGCACACAGCTAAGCAGAGTCATCTTCTGAGTGCTGGATCTTTAATTTTTTTCCATACGAGAACCTGCTTAAAATCCCATTAATGAACTGTGTTCTCTTCACTCTCCTATTTGTCTGTGCTGTGACGGAAAAATATAATTGTCTGTCAATAATGGCTTTTATTTGAAGCAGAGAGTGAGAAAACATGTGTGTAAAATGCTTTGAAGAAGAAAATCTCTCTAGAAATGCAAATTATTATTATTATTATTGTTGTTATTGGGTCAAATTCTACAGTAGGTATTTAGGCTCCTAGCTTCCACTGATTTCAGTGGAAGTTAGGAGTCTAAAGACCTTTGAGGAGCTGGGCCTCATACCCTACTCAGACAAAACTTTGACTGACTTTAATTCAGCCTAGCCCTGCGTTGGGTTAAGCCCAATATCTTACTGTACATTGTACAGAAGCTTCTTGCTAGCAGGAGTCAATCTGCAGCTGTTTTTTCAGTAATGCTATCAAGGTTCCTTCCCCACTCTGAACTCTAGGGTACAGATGTGGGGACCTGCATGAAAATCTCCTAAGCTTACTTTTACCAGCTTAGGTTAAAACTTCCCCAAGGTACAAATTAATTTGACCCTTTGCCCTTGGAATTTCCACTGCCACCACCAAACTTTAACTGGGTTTACTGGGAAACGTAGTTTGGACACGTCTTTCCCCCCAAAATCCTCCCAACTCTTGCACCCCACTTCCTGGGGAAGGTTTGGTAAAAATCCTCACCAATTTGCATAGGTGACCACAGACCCACACCCTTGGATCTTAGAACAATGAAAAAGCATTCAGTTTTCTTACAAGAAGACTTTTAATAGAAGGAAAGGAATACCTCTGTAAAATCAGGATGGTAGATACCTTACAGGGTAATTAGATTCAAAACATAGAGAATCCTTCTAGGCAAAACCTTAAGTTACAAAAAAGACACACAGACAAGAATAGTCATTCTATTCAGCACAACTCTTCTCAGCCATTTAAAGAAATCATAATCTAACACATACCGAGCTAGATTAGTTACTAAAAGTTCTGAGACTCCAGTCCTGTTCTGTCCCCAGCACAAGCAGCAGGCAGGCAGGCAGGCAGAGACACAGACCCTTTGTTTTTTCTCCCTCCTCCCAGCTTTTGAAGGGATCTTGTCTCCTCATTGGTCATTTTGGTCAGGTGCCAACGAGGTTACCTTTAGCTTCTTAACCCTTTACGGGTGAGAGGATGTTTCCTCTGGCCAGGAGGGATTTTAAAGGGGTTTACCCTTCCCTTTATATTTATGACAAATGCATTTTCTGTATTTACCAGCTTTGTTTTCTTGCACCCTCAGTCATTTTGGGCCTTGTACATAATGTGTATAAATGGAATATTTATCATCCTCTCTGACTGTAATGTGTTTTAAGTGATGGTATATTGTCAAGCTGCATTCAGTATGGGTTGATCTGTTGATCCTCATTAGTGAGAGAAGTGTATGAATTACGAGCCCAAGCAGGATCCCGCTGCTCTACATATGGCCATACATATGACACCACACTGTATTAAACACAACAAAAAATAATTTAGTTGATTTGTTTGGCAGGACATGGAAATGAAGAATAAATTTCAATTCATTGTAAAACAATATAAAAATCAATATTTGTAATACAGTCCAATAAGATTTCATCAAGCTTTTTAATCAACCGAATGAAAAAGCAAAAGAAACCAACCACCCACACTCAAGTGTCACTGTGCATTCCAACCAACCAACCACACTCAAGTGTCACTGTGCATTCTCCAAGGCAGTTTCTTCTCTTTCTTTGTTCGGTGCTTTTATTTTCTATCCATTCAACCAGGAGCAGATTTTCCAATAAAACCAATATTGGAAAGTGTGGCAAACTGAGAGAGGGACAGAACCAAAATTCAAAATGATTTAGAGCGAATGAGAAAGTCTACACTGGAGCAAATTTAGCCACCTATTGGACTGCATACATGGATGGGCCCAGATATTGAAATGTATTTAGGTTCCTCACATCTATTGATTTCAGTGCGAGTTAGAAGCCTAAATACCTTTGAGGCTCTTGTCCATGTCATCACAGCACCTACCTGGTCAGCAGCAGTTTATGTGCTATGTCACAGTCACAGTGATGTCATAATAGTGCTTGCATAATCTTAACTGGCTATCCTGGACAGGACAGCCTGAGAGGCCAGCTGCCTATCAGTACTGGAGCTCTTTGGAGAAAGGACTGGAGGAAGTGTTGAGGAAAGATTAAAACATGAATAAATTTGTGAGTGATCAGGAGGTAACCGACAGAGGTAAGGGTCAGCATTGTATTCTCTATATCCATTCTATATTCACACACACATTTAGAAAGCATAGGCATACAGATGAGCTGTAATGTTCTCCATTTGTATGAGCAGAACCTCAGCTGCTGTAAACCAGTGTCCCTCTGTTGACTTCCTTGTAGCTGTGTTGATTTACACCAGTTGAGGAGTTGGCCTACAGCCTCTGGACCTGGAAACTTTCCTGAGAATCTGAGTTTCTAGGGAATGTTATGGGGGAGGTCTTCCTTCTTTTCTCCCAGTTGTTTTATGTTTGTTATGGGTCCTCATTTTGTGTCTTCTGCATCCATGGAGCCTACTCCATCAGCGATAGGGGAAATTAGAACAAAAAAGGCAGAAGGACTTCTCCTCTAGCTGTCTAAATGAAGCTCTGCTAATATCTTAAATGCAAGAGAACAAAGCATGGGGTCACATTTCTTAGCAACACTAGTGCTCCTCATCCCACACAGATGGGCAGAGTAGGTTACAGTTATGATTCCGTTTGCATCTGGGTGTTACAACTGAAGGATGCAATTTGCATAACGCATGGGCAATCACCTAACCTCAAGTAGTCTTTCCTGAGAAGGGGAAATCTTGTCAGTTCCTCCCTCATGCTTGGAATGCTGTTACAATGGAGACAGATAAATATGGCATTTCAGATTTCTTGTGAAATACTAAGTCTCCTGGAGAATTTCTGCCCAGAGCGAAGAGATATATGGGAGATCAAATCCTGATTTTTTTCATACACCAGCTATTTCATTGTTCCTAGAGTTTAAGGCCAGAAGGGACCATTAGATCATCTAGTCTGACTTCCTGTATTTCACAGGCCACTAAATTTCACCTAGCAACCCTACAGTACTGAACCCCAAAACTTGTCTTGGACAAAAACATTTCAGTCTGTAGGAGACAAAACTGTTGTGTGCCATCGGCAGAGGACAGGAGAGACTGAGGTTCCACCAATGCCTGAGGCCCTTGCAATGGTCGAGAATTGATTAGGTCAGATATACTCAGATTATCCTAGCAGGTGATCAGTGCCCCATCCTGCCACTCAAAGGTCCCTGCCAATCCGACCAGGGGGAAATTCCTTCCCACCCACAACTCTGGAGATCAGTTGGACCCTGAGCATGTGAGCAGGACAGCTAAGGAAACAGATTCTCTGAACCATTTTAGAGCGCTGGTCCACCCTACCAGGTGTCCCATCTCCTGCTATGGTCAATCCCTGATGCTTCAGATGAAGGTTGGAGGGACCCACCCCACCCCACCCCACTCACAGCGTACACCTCGCCAATTGTGCATGGGGGTGGGGGTGGGGGTGGGCGTGGGGGTGGGGGGGGCGGAGGAATTCCTTTATGACCTCTACAGGCAACTGTACAGGGGGGAGGGATAGCTCAGTGGTTTGAGCATTGGCCTGCTAAACCCAGGGTTGTGAGTTCAATCCTTGAGGGGACCATTTAGGGATCTGGGGCAAAAGTTGGGGATTGGTCCTGCTTTGAGCAGGGGGTCGGACTAGATGACCTCCTGAGGTCCCTTCCAACCCTGATATTCTATGAACTGGATGAACTCCGTTCCATGAGTCTTCTCTGCAAGTATTTAAACGACCATCAAAGAAGATTAAAGGCTTTCTTCAAAAGAAGGGGCCTAAAGTTAAGCTTCTAAATTCATACTGAGGTCTCCAACAGTGGCCTGATTTTCAAGAGATACCGAGCCCCAAAAGTTCCCAGCATAGCTAATAGGTACATCTGGGTGCTCAGGATTTTTGAAAATGAGGCCCTGACTAAGCAAAACTCTGCAGCATGTGCTTAACTTTAGCTCTATTTCTTGGCTTAGAGTTAAATTATTATTCTGTATGCTATCAAAACTCATCAATTGACAGTAAAGAGGGAAAGGAAGATTATTTTACGTGGGGACCTACTTGAAAGGAGCAAATTTGCTTCATTATGATTTCCCCCCAAGCACACTGGGGAGTTCAGCAAACAAACCTGGTCATGAGGAGGAAGGAAGAGGATTTCCAGGATTCCCAGGTCTACTTCTCACAGTGTTTGGGCTCCTGCAGGCTCTTGACTGGATAGTGAATTAAAGAGGCCAGCACCAATTTCTGCTATCAGTGGTAACCAGCCGAATCCTTTTATTTAATTTCAGGTGTTTATAATGAGGTTGTTTCCCTCCTGGCACATATGGATGACCAAGATAAGGGCAAAATTGCCCTCCGGATTGCCTTTATAGCTGAGACCAAGTTGGCTATCGTTCTGACAGTTCTGCTCGAGAAACTGCAAAAGGATGAGGTAGGGCAGTTTCATGAAATTACATCCGCTTTCCAGGTGTCCACACCAAATTCTGCCTGACTTCATGGGGGTACAAGGGACTGCACGGGGGTAATTCAGTGTAGAACTTGGCCTGGTGCACCATCAGGAGAATCAGTATTCGCCCTTCTGTCCTCAGGCGTAAACTCATCATGCAAAATGCTGTTCTTACAGATCAGGATGATACAATGCTCTATAAAGAGAGCATTGCCCTTTTACACACAGTGGAGTACATGGGCTGTAGACAGTAAAAGTACACCATCGGACTAGCAGTAATCTCTTCTAATAATACTTTGCCCTTCTTTAGCATCTTCGTCCAAAAATCTCAAAGCACTTCCCTAAGACTAATGAATTAAGACTCACAGCACCCTTGTGAGAATGGGAAGCATTATCCCCATTTACGGATGACTTGTGTCACAGGGAATTAAGTAACTTGCTCAACACCACTTAGCAAGTTAGTCAAAGAATGTGAATAAAACCCAAGTGAACTGACTCCCTGCTCTAAAGCCTAGCCAACACTCCTTTGTTATGATGACATATTATTGAGATTATAGCATTGAAGGGACCCGTATCTATATATATTTTCTACTGGGGGAATTCTGCAAGAAAAAAATAAAAATGATGCGTACAATATTTTAGAAGTTCTGCAAAATTCTGCATATTTTGTTTGTCAAAATAATACAATATAATTACACCCATTAAAATGATTTTTGGTTATTTATTTCAAAATACCTGTCAGCAAGTATGTCTGTATGAATACAGACAACAAAAAGGATTCAGGAAATGTTTTTTGACAAACCAATTCCTTACTCTGCATGTTAATACAGAACTCTGAGTAATAATTCATTTAAACTCAATACAGAACCATATTTCTTGCACCCCTTAGGCGCAGTGCAAAGGCTTGGTAGAGTCAGGGGTAATGGAGGGAAGTAAATTGCTGGGAAGGAGCCTGGCTGTGAACTTGGAGCGTTGCTGGGTATGGGTGGGAAAAGTATGGAACAGTTTTTTTGGGAGGGGCAGGGAGGAATTGTTAGGCAGCTCCCCCCATGCAGACCCTGTCTGACCCCTAACCTCTCCCATTCAGTAAGGCACATCTGCCCCTGTCTCCATGTGTTCCTGCACACCCATGGGTCCTTGCACCCCCGTCCACATGTGTCCCTCCACCCCCACTCAGAAACCCACTCCCCCCATCCCCATGTGTGTTAGGGGGCTTATTCCTTCACCCACTCACTTCCCTGGTCCTTCTCGCATGAACAGAGAGCAACAATACCCGAAGTCCAAAGGTGCAAAGAATTCCATGTTTATTGGGTGAACTTCCAGCAAGCATGATTTCAGTTTCCTTCCTTAGTGTCCCCCTTCCCAGCTCTGACACCACAGAGCCTTACAGCTGTGTCCCTGTTCCCATTCCTGCCCTTAGCCAAACATGATTCCAATTTCCCCAGCCCCATTCCCTGTTCCCATTTCCCCCTTTAGCAAAACATGATTCCAATTTCCCCACCCCCATTCCCTGTTCCCATTTCCCCCAGAAACAATGGGGAAATGGGGACTACAGTGATAGAACAAACCCAGAAATGAGGATTTCACATCCCTGCTAGTGATAAGTGAGTTCTTGCCAGACAGGATGCTATCAAACTAAGTTTCCTTTTACATCTTCTAGGCCCTTCCCTTTCTCTGGAGGCAATAGGCATTATCAGGACAGGACTGTGTTCCGAACAGCCCAATAGCACCTTATTTCAATGTGACTAGTTGGGAATGTGAAGAGGTGACTGGTCGCTTCCCAGCTTATGGCTGCCTCTGCTGCTTAGCCAAAGGCCTTAGCCTAAGAACAGGGCCTCAGACTGTCACAGTAAGAGAAGGACCTTACACTGGCAGACAGTGATTTTCATTCTTTCTTTTATACCTCGAGAACTAGCCAAGTGATAAGAATACACCTAAATTCTTAGATGATAGGCCTTTACAGACAGGCCTGAACATCTATATCCTAACAATGTGTCCCTGTACCCCCTTCCCCCGTCCCCATGTGTCTCTGTGCCCCCAGCCAACCACCCCCTGTCCTTATGTAGCTCTGTACCTCCTCCCCCATCACTATGGGGCCCTGAACCTCCCTCCTCCTCTAACTCTGTGCCTCCACTCCCATTCAGCCCCTGCCCCAGTCTGTCCTCCCCCACTAGCCCTTATGAGCCCCTGACTGACCCCACCCCAGCATCCCACACCGTCTGTCTCCCCATAGCCCCTGTCTCCTGACCTGGCCTGCTGTGAAGAAGACAGGCTCTCTCTCTTCCTTCGCTGATCGGGAGTTGCTGCTTTGTTCTATTGCCACAGCACCCTTTGGTGGGCAAGAGATGGAACGGCAGCAGCATTTCAGCAGAAGCTTTTTACTGTGCAAAAAAATAAAAATATGCGGGGCTCATTAATTATGCACGTGTGCAATCGTGCCCCAGGAGGAATATTCAGACCCCTTTTTTCCATTGATTAATACTTGCATCCAACAAAGTCCATTTCCCTATTAAGGGCCAACACAGACGGCATTTTAGTTTCCATTAAAGTACTAGGAGGGCAACTGAACTGCTTGTCTTGGCCTCCGACTCCTTTAATTATTTGAATTACTTGATTAATTATAAAAAGAAAAGGAGGACTTGTGGCACCTTAGAGATTAACCAATTTATTTGAGCGTAAGCTTTCATGAGCTACAGCTCACTTCATCGGATTCATTCAGTGGAAAATACAGTGAGGAGATTTAGATACACACAGAACATGAAAAAATGGGTGTTATCATACTCACTGTAAGGAGAGTGATTAATTATGTTAATTCATGTGATTAATTACTTGAATTACTTGAATTATGTAGTGCTTATGTATTGATAAGTTGTCAGTGACAATTTTCCATTAAAAAAATCCTCCTTACATTTAAAAATGAATGGAAGGGGCTTCTCCCCAGTGGAGCTGTCTGTTATGATTGCAGTTTGCAGAAGCATGCCTTTTAAAGCAGAACCACTGGAATGTATAGGTTTCAGAGTAACAGCCGTGTTAGTCTGTATTCGCAAAAAGAAAAGGAGTACTTGTGGCACCTTAGAGACTAACCAATTTAGCCAATCAAGAGATCTGATGCAGACCCTGTCCGACCCCTAAGCTCTCCCATTCAGAGATCTGATTGGCTTTGAACCTTCCAAAGTGGGTTATGACCTTGGCATGCAGGTCACACAGATGTCTAGACTCACAGGAGACCGAGACGGAAAAGACCTATTGGATCATCCAGTCCATTTCCCTGCTAATGCAGGAGCATTCCCAGCAGCCATTTTCCACTGTTTTGGCCAAACTAATTTGAAAAGCCCCTAAGGACTGAACTTCCGCCTCTTTCCTAGGAAGACTATGTCATAACCTAATAGCCCTGTCTTACAGTTGGGGCATTTTTCCTGTTATCAAAGTCTAAATTGAATGTCCTTTTTTAGCTTAATCCCATTACTCCTACTTTTACCAAAATGTATTATCCTAAAAAATTCCTCTCCCTCCTTGGTGTTCACACCCTCCAGGTAGTTGTATGGTATTATCCTCTCTCCTTCAGAGTCATCCCTTGGCCGCATCAGACACAGACAGCTCTTTCCGTCTGTCTGCAGAAGTAGGGGTCTGCTCGGGCCCAATTTTTAAGCCCAACCTGAACTGGCCCCCGGCCCACTCACCTCACCCTGAGAGGGCTGAATCATTTTCCATCCTGGTCCCAACCTTTCCCCCCAAACCGGATCCTGCCGCTGCATCCTGCTCATGGGGCTGGTGCAGCGGCCACTGTGTGCAGCAATGGCTCCATCCTCTGACACGGCCCCTGCTGCGCTGGGTCTGTGCTGCAGAGAGAGGGAGACGCTGTGACTCCTCGGCATCCTTGCTCCACAGCGCGTGCAGCGCAGGAAGGAGGTGGTGGCTGGCAGGAATACGCAGTCCTGGTTGTGCCAATCCCAGGGGCTAAAGGAGGAGAGCCGACCTGACCCCACCCCAAGAGGGTCCAGTTGTTTTCTCACCCAACCTGACCGGGACGCCTGTGGTCAGGTCCCCTAGGATTTGGGTCAGGTTGCAGGGCTCTATCCAGAAGTCACTTCTGCCAGCCCCCTGCATTCTTTTTTGCTCTCCCAGGAATGACTTCCCATTTGTTGATCTCTCTGGGAATGTGGTGCTAGAAAAGGCACTCCTCCAGATGCAGTCACAGCTCAGCTGAACAGAGAGGAACTGTTGTCTTCCTGCTTTGTGCCATGATCCCTGTGTGTAAAAGACCCAACCCACATGGCTCTTTGTGGTAGCCATCGCACCTTGCATATACCTCTTGACTTTGTTTTCCACTGTCACCCCCAGGGCACTTGTTGCTTCCCACTTTTCTCCCTCCCATTCTGTCAGTTACTTCTACCTCCTTTCCAGGGGTGCTAGTTTGCAGTTTTCTGAAATGAATCTTGGTCTCTCCTCAGGCTTTTAATTTCTCAGTGTCCCGCTTTATTTTTTCTCGGTCCCAACTGATCCTACAACTCCTCCATAGTTAGTCTCATCTGTGAAGTTCTACACTGATGGGCCACATAAAAGACACCTTCGCGCGTGCTACTGTCCGTGTAGATCTAAGGGCTGAGCTCATTGCCCCCGGGAGCGGTTGAGGACTCACTGCAGGAGTTGGGTATTTTATATTCCACATTTACAAATTCTGCCTGGAGTGGCTAGAGCAAGGGCAAGGTGCTCATTTTTATTGTTTGTTCTGAATAAATGAAACTAGAGAAGGGGGCAGTGAAGGGCGCTTCCTCTGGCTCTTTTCTCTCCAGGAAGATTAAACAATGTCAGTTGCTTGGCTGCCTCTGAAGCGCTGCTGAATGCGGTGCTTGTGGAGGGCAGGGCATGTTTTACACCAGCTAAGCCACCAATTAGGGCAGGGGCTTATTAGCTACATTACTGTCTGGTCGGCAAGAAAAACTTTTCCCAATTCTTCTCCTTTATGTTTTGTCCCCAGCAAAACAGAATAGACATTTACTGTGTCCTGGAGAAAATCTTACAGCAGGACACCCAGGGCCTAGAGAGACGGCTTCTGAAGAAAATAATAACACTAGCCTCAAACCACATGACAGAGACTCAGGTAAGTTAGTTCTCCCGAGATACCAATCAAAGGATCCAAAGCTTTAACTCATTCAAACTCTCTTTTGGGGGGATAAACTATATACTGAAATGAAAAGGTATTCTTCTGTTAGAGGTCCACACCTTCCTCCAGACCAAAGCCCAGGTCCTAGACAGCACTTGTGCACATGCATAAGATGGGACAACTCACATGCTGAAAGTTACACATGTGCTGAAGTGCTTTGCAGGATCAGGACCTGAGACACATGATCTCAGACCCAGAGACAGGCCTATGGTGTCTTAAGGAGCAAGTCTTTCCCGAAGTCTACTCAGGATTTCATTATTGATACTGATTTTATGGGGAAGGCGCTCTGATACTGTAGCAATAAGTGGCAGTATAAAGCCCCAAGACAGACAGAATCTGAGCTATGTCCAAAAGAAGCAGCATTGGATTTAGAATATAGTTTGCCAGCAGGAAACCCCATGGAAAAATCCCTCTCTTGTTCCAAAGGAAGTCAGCCTCCTTTTGGGGGACAGTTTATTCCAGGAAAGCTCTCGGAATATCTTGAAGCTGCCCAGCCTGTGTCTCACTTACTGCCTCAGGGAAGGGCAGGGAAAATATCATGTGACTATGGTGACCAGTCACCCTCCATAAGTAGCTAACAGTGAAGCAGCTTGCAAGCAACTCAAAGGCTGAAAACTGTTTAGCCAAGTGACTCAAGGAATATTTATGACGAATGACTCTACCCTCAGAAAGTTGGGTTGGTTCATTCACAACTTGTGCACAGAAATAAGGACTTGACTCATGACTTGACTGGCTAGTGCAACCGGCTTCAGTCACCTCAGTCTCTCTCTTTTGGTTTTTGGTTTTAGGAAGCAAGAAATGAACTAAAAGTGGCAGCTAGCAACACCTTAGTGACTCTGGCACGCTGCTATTTCAGTGATGTCATATTAGAGCTGATGTATCGTCTGGAGCTTCCTGAAGAGTTTATTTTCATTACATTGGGCAACCTGTCATCCACCTATGGTATGGTCACTTCCCTCTTTTCTTTCAAAGTGATTGTTTTTCATTTAAGGACAGGGGATTATCTCTCTACCTAAAAATGTTACCGCTAAACAGAGCTCTGTTTGAGTGTGTGTGTGTAGAAACACAAGATTAACTGCTGTTGCTAGTTCTGGCCTCCAGATCATGAGCGATCCAGCCGGAGGTGCAAGCTCTAACCTATGCCCCAGAGTGAAGTACCTTAAGGATGGGAATGCGTGGAAGATCAGGTCTAGTGGAGCTCTTCTCCAGCCCACTTGCCATCCCGCCCCAGTGCTCTCTCCCCTTACTCTGGGAGTGAGTTGGGCATTGGGCACAGCTGTACACTTGTGGAGGATTCCCCTCTTCAGGTTGAATCCCCCACTGGCTTTCAATGGCTGCTTTAAAGCCATTCTGCTCTGCTTACGCAGCGCCAATGGCCTCGGAACCCATAGCATCCTGCCCCACAGTGTTTCTACGTGTGTTGTAAGAAGGCAGAGAGCAGCTGATTGTCTGTCTTCCTTCTCTTCTGGCCTTTCTCTGCAGCACTTAAGTGTATCCCTTTTGTGGGAATGATCCTGAAGGTCATGATCTCCATGTTGGCATTAGTCAAGGACAGCAGGATGAGACAAGCATTTTGCGGTGGTAAGTGCCAGCACTTCCTGTAGGTGCCCCAAATGGATATTTAGGGGGTCTTGGTACAGATTTAAGTGACTGACCAAGTTTGCAAACAGGCCCTGAACTCTGCTCCCTTCCCTGGATTGCACCAGGTGCTGCGTTCCTTGGCTCCTGTAGCACTCAGTGAAGTTGAGAGTACTCCTTCCTTTGCAGGTGCTGAGCATTTGTAAGTTCAGGCCCTTTATGACTCACACATATCGTTTAAAATAAACAGACACAAAAGCTGAAGCTGCCCCTCTGCCAGGAGGCTCCTGGGGGAGGAGGTGAAGGGAGCAGATTTCATTACTGTACATTTAAAAATCCCCTGTTTCCCACTCCTCCACCCATTCTCTCTCCTCAGTTTCTTCTTCTTCTTCATCATCATCATCATCTCCTTTCACCCTCTTTCTCTGTCTACTCCACTTCTCTCTTCCTTTGCTTTTCAGGTGATGCTCAGTAAGGGGTTAATCCTGTGCCCTTGAGGGAAATGGGAATTTTGCCATCCACTTCATAGAGAACAGGATTGGGCCCTAATTCGTCTTAGCAAGGACACTAGATACACCTACTTTTAGGGCGAAGTGCTCCCCACTACCTTCAAATCCCACTAAAGCCAATGGCAGTGAGGGGCACTGAACATCTTTCAGAAAAACTGTAACTCAGGATGAAATCATACAGTGTTCGGGTTGAATAAACAATAACTGCAGGGGAGGAGAGTCTTCAAATGATGGTAATTGAAAAAAGATGGAGAGATGTAGAAAAAAAAAGCCTTTTAAGAAACAAGAAATGGAATGGGGGAAAGAGAAATAGCTCCCAATTGATATGGGATTTCAGCATCTAGTCCTGATAGTAGCTGCCATGGAATTGGAGTAAACGATAGGCCTGGGTGTCTTCTCTGAGAAAGCAACTTCTCCTCATTATTACTATGTCCTTTTCACATGGCCTGTCTTCTCTCCTTCTGTGCAGTTCTGGAAAAATGCTCAAGGGCAGTGAATGTATATTTTATGAACTGGGAAAAGTGCCCATTCCCCAGAATGGGTGAATCACAATTCTGGAAGAACATTCTTCCCTTATATTGCCATGTGACCAGCAACTGGCTGAGCTGTGAGGAGCTGGAGGTGAGAATTGCTGGCTTTCTAAACCTTTAGCGGAAATTGTGATGTTACATTCTGTGTGTCTGGCACTCTTTGTGATGATGGCATTTAATGGTAGGTCCTTTTGGATGGAACAGATTGTCATGTAAAACATCGAAAACCCATACGTTTATAATGTCACCACATCATGGAAATTCGGTCTGTACCCAGTGTACATGGAGTCTAGTTTTGTGCAGCTAATGTGCAGATGAACCCGGGATAGTGGGCTAAATTAATTCCTGGTCTAAGTCCATTCAGCCCCAGTGGAGTTACAGCAGGGATGAGTTGGCCTAGAATGCATACTATTCTGGGGAAATATTTTACCTGGTCTAGTTGTGAGGTGCATTAGAATATAATCCTGACACCAACCCTACGAGTCCTGGTTCTTTACCAGGAAATATTGGGATTGGACCGTTCCGACAGTGGAACAAGGGAAACTGCACTCATTAGAAGTAGGAAAGGTGTGCCTATTGGAAGATATTGAATGAATTCGTAGGAACATAAATTCTGTGTCTCATCTATGCAGCTCAAGCAGGCCGTCATCAAAGCCCTTGGTCCCATGATGGGCATCCTGCTACACAAAAAGGAGCCGCAAAATCCAATATTTAAAGAGATCTCATGGCTCCTTGAGCAATATAAGGAGGAAATTGATGTTTTTCACGTCACCAAGGTGAGGTACCACTCATTAAGGTAGCTGTCTCTGTGTGTGCCTGTATGACCTGCAGGAGGAATTTGCTGCCAGTGGGGTTTCCTGGTCTAGATAGTGACTTGTTAGATAATAAATATGCATACAAGTTCTGGGTTTATACACATGGTGACCCAGGCAACAAGATTTGTAGGTAACTGCCTCTGATGAAAAGCATCCTCTGTTTCCTGGGGAGGAGGAGAAGGAGATAAAAAACAAAACACCTGCACAACAAGATACTCCCTCCTTGTGATTTCCCAAAACATCCTGTCAACTCTGTGTCTCTCTTTTAGATCATAAGCTCCTCAGAGCAGGGGCTATCATATGTTGTCTCTGGTCGATACCAAGCCAACTGTCAACGGTTGAAAATTAATAATAAGGAGGCTTGAGGGTCATTGCTTTGCATTGCATAACTCAATAGATATAAAATCATTGCCTGTCTGTTTCATCTACCGTTCTATGCAGTGCTGTTGTAGCCATGTTGGTCCAAGATATTGGAGCGACAAGGTGGGTGTGATAATCTAATTGAAGATATTGTCTCACTCACCGTGTCTCTCTATTTCATCCCCCCTCAGTACCACATGAGCGAGAAGTAAGGGGCCATATTCTGTCTTCAGTGGGGCTACACTGTTGTAAATGAAGTCATGAGACAGCTCTAACTTCTTGGTAGTGATATTTACTCACCGTCTATGTTGGTTGAAGCTTTCTAGTACGGAGTATGTGGTCACTTTGGGGGTTGAAATACCCATGATTTGGAGGGAACCAATGCATCATGGACTTCTTTGATAGCATCAGGGCACTACACAACTGTGTAAACATAGTAAAATATGTAGATGGCATCCGAGACATTCTGGAAGCTTCAAGCAGCAAAGGAGAAAAGTGTGTTAGATGCAGGAAGGAATTCGATTTTCACCTTTTTTTTAATCAATAACCTGGCAGAGGACATAAAACCATCACTGATAAAGTTGGCAGATGAGATAAAAATGGGGGAGTGGTAAATAATGGAGAGGAGAGCTCATGGATTCAGAGTGATCTAGATCACTTAGCAAACTGGGCGCAAAGAAACAATATGCCTTTAAATACGGCTGAATGTAAATGTATGCGTCGAGGCACAAGGGATTTAGGCCACACATACCTGATGGGGGATGCTGTCCTGGGAAGCAGTGACTCTGAAAAAGATTTTGGGGGTCATGGGGCATAATCAGCTGAACATGAACTCATGCTGTGGCCAAAAAAGCTAAAGCTGGGGTGCATCAAAAGGGGAATCTCAAGGAGGAGCACAGTGGTTAATTTACCTCTAAATCTGGCACTTGTCTGACGACTGTTGGAATCCTGTGTCCAGTTCTAGTGGCCACAATTCAAAAAGGGTGTTGATAAATTGACAGAAGAGCCACAGTGACGAAAGGATTAGAAAATGTGCCTTACAGAGGGAGAATCAAGGAAGTAAATCTCTTTAGTTTAATACACAGAAAGTAAAAGGGTGTGTGATGGGGTTTACCTACCCCGCATGGGTTCAGCAGGGGTTAATCCTGCTTTGTGGGCCGAGGAGGCCATGCCCCCTCATCTCTGCTCGGCATGCTTCAGCTGGACCCAGGATACAAAAGAGAGCTGCTCAGCTCAGGCTGGGATGGCTGCCGAAGGGAGCAGAGGCGCATTGCAGGCTCCTGCAGAGAGACTGCCAGTGCTCCAGGATTCAGAGGCCAGCCGGACTGTGGCTGCAGCTGACCGCCAGCCACCCAATGCCAGAGATGGAGGAGAGACCCCAGAATCCCTGAGAGTCCCAGCTGCGGAAGAACGGGTGGGAAGCAGCCTAGGTGGACGAAGCATTGATCCAGTTGAGGTAGCGGGCTTGACTCAGCATGCTTTGGAAGGATCCCCGCTGAGTTGGTGGCAGATACCCCTGCGCCCTGGGCTGGGACCCTGTGGAATAGGTAGGAACCAGTGGAGAAGGGCTCACCACTAGGTAACACTTCCCTGCCACAAAAGGTGGTTCTATCGACTCTGGCCACTAGGCCGCATTGCCCTGCAGCCAAGGGTGGGTCTATTGACTTTGGCCACTAGGCCGCACTGCCATCCCTAGAAGGGCAGCCCAAGTGACTCAGGCTGTTGGGCTGCGGACCCTCACCCAAGGGCTGCTGCACTGATCCCGACCATTAGGCGATGGTGCCCTAGGAGCCCGGACTGCTGTGGTGGCTAGGGAGACTAGGCCAGTTGGGCCACTCCAGATCTACTTCAATTCCTCCTCAACCTGATACCACCCTGACGGGGTGGACCTATCCTGTGACAGGGTGACTTAATTACAGTCTCTAATATCTTACATGAGGGACTCCTATTATCTAATGGGCTCTTCCGTCTAGCAGAGAAAGGTGTCACTTGATCCAATGGCTAGAAACTGAAGCTAGACACTTTCAGACTGGAAATACGGTGTACATTTTTAATGGTGAGATAATTAACCATTGGAGCCATTTATCAAGGGCCGAGGCGGATTCTGACGACTTTTCAATCAGGATTGGTATGTTTTTCTAAAAGCTCTGCTCTGGGAATGATTCTGGGCAAGGTCTATGGCCTGTGTCATACCGACCGGAGGTCAGACTAGATGATGGCAAGAATCCGGTCCGGCCTTGGAATCGAGGAATCCCCTGAATCTGCTTCAGTCACTACATATGGCTCCTTTGTGTGCCCACCATCTGACTTTCGCCCTCTGTTGCAGAGTCTGAGCCAGCTCTTGGAGGTCTCTGGTGAATATAAGATCCCTCTACCTAAAGCGAAGTTTCAAGCCATCTGCAGTGCTCTGCACAACCAGGTGAGGGGTGGTTTTGCTTGGATCCCTTGAGCTTAGGCACAGCAGATCTGAAGCATATTAACACTGAAAAATCGATGGAATGATTGTGGAGAGCCTGGGGACCTCCTCATGCCTTACTGATTTCTGCAGGCTCAAGAGTAAGTAGGGAGCGCTCTCATTTTCTTAGCTACTATCCAGCTCAGTTTGTAAAGCAATTTCACCATAAGCCGATTACCAGGGGGAGTCAGAGTTGTAAAGTAAAAACTGTGGCTGTGTCTTGATTAGGTCAGCTCTGCTGCTCAAAACACTTTAGCTTCTCTTATCTTATGTATTGGTCATTGTCTTTGAGTCTTGCTGTGCATGCAGGACCATCTCCCTGGGGTTCAGACCTCCAGTTGGACAAGCAGGAAGCGGAAGCTTAGAAATTAATTGAACATTTTTCTTTTCCATTGCTTGTGATTAGTTTTTCTTTGACCATTTCCCTTCTTCCCACAGATCTGTTCTCCAGCTAAGCAGCTCAGCATTGAAAACCACAAAGAGCTGTTCCATTGTGTACTTCTGCTAGGTAAGGGGAAGAGACTCTGAGTGACACTGTGGTTTCTTTGTAACTTCCTTACCTTTGTGAGGTACGGTAAGAAGAAGAGTTCTGCAGACAGTGAGGATGTGATTTCTTCCCTTGCAGCCCGTTCTTCTCCTGATGACCTGCTAGCATTTCTACACAAGCAGCAGGAGATTGAGCATGAGGCCGTTCGTGTGGTGTCTTTAGAGCTCCTGAGGGCTATTGTTGGGGCTGACTGTAAGTAACACAGGAGCAACTGTGCCAGCTGCCCTCTTGGCCGACATGCTGAGGGTTGAGTTGAGGACATCCAGAGCTAAAAGCTTGAGCTACTAGAGATTGAGCTAAAGAACCAAGGCTGTGTAGGCACGGCAGGGCTGCAGCAGACTCATCATCTCTGCAACTGGGGCACAGAGGCTCTAGAACACACAGTCACCAGTGGTTTGGAGATCCACTAAGGGACCAAATGCTGCCCTAAGTTACCCCCATATGGCCCCATATGGAAATCAACAGGTTCAACCAAGTGCTGAATGTAGCCCAAGATATTTGTCAAGGTCTTTTTCAACTTCAAATACAGAAGTTAACTTCGGGCTAATGCATGTTAACAATAATCAGACAAAAATAGAATAATACTCCTGACTCGAGAATCCTAAGTATTATACACTCTAGACTAGATTCTGAGTCCTGTTATGCCGGTGTAAACACAGATTAACTTCAGGTTTCAGAGTAACAGCCGTGTTAGTCTGTATTCGCAAAAAGAAAAGGAGCACGAAAGCTCATGCTCAAATAAATTGGTTAGTCTCTAAGGTGCCACAAGTACTCCTTTTCTTTTTGCAGATTAACTTCAGTCACCTCAGTCTATCAAACTCCTTTATAATATTTCCATCATGGTGGTAGGATGGCACTATTTAGAGAAATGGAATTACTTTAGATTTACACTGGTGCAACTGAGACCAGAATCTGGTCCTATGTTTTCCCCACTGATTCTGTAGAGGAGAGAAGCTTGGTACTATTCTTAACTAGGGCCCTTTGAAATCCAGGATTAATTCCAGTGTGGAAAGTGAGTGTGTGTGGAACAAAGAAGTACTGTACACCTCTCCTTATCTTTCAGTGCCTGAGACAAGAGTTAAAAAGCTTCTGATTGTGAAATCCACTCTCAGTGATCAGAATGCTACGGTAAGATTGTGTGTGGAACAGTGAACTATTTCAATTTTTTCAGTGTTATGGGATGAATGGATATCTGGGTGGAGCTTTCATTCAGATCCAGATGGGAGACTGCAGAATAGAGAAGGCATGTCATTCTCCTGTCGGTGTTAAATGTATCCATGTTTCTAATCCAAGGAGACAAAATCAAAAGCATAATGGCCCAACTTGACTATCATACACATTGTAAGGAGAGTGATCACTTTAGATAAGCTATTACCAGCAGGAGAGTGGGATGGGAGGAGGTATTGTTTCATGGTCTCTGTGTATATAATGTCTTCTGCAGTTTCCACAGTATGCATCTGATGAAGTGAGCTGTAGCTCACAAAAGCTTATGCTCAAATAAATTGGTTAGTCTCCAAGGTGCCACAAGTACTCCTTTTCTTTTTGTCTTGATACAGTGGAAGTGCCTCTCGTTAAGTTATTATGGGTCATACACAGGTTGCCTGGTCTGCCAGTGTCACAAATGCATTCTTGGTTCTTATGCTCCCTGGGTGGTAAAGGAAAATTTCTATTTAGCCAGCTAAGAACATAAAACATAAGAATGGCTAACCTGCCTCCTGCAAAAGAATGGTTCATCTGGTCCAGTATCCTGTCTTCTGACTGCATTGTGTGAAGAAATGCTTCCTTGGGTTTGTTTTAAACCTGCTGCCTATTAATTTCATTGGGGGACCCCTTGGTCTTGTGTTAGGTGAAGGGCTAAATAACACTTCCTTATTGACTTTCTCTACACCAGTCATGATTTTATAGACCTCTAGCATATTCCCTCTTCGTCGTCTCTTTTCCAAGCTGAAACGTCGCTCTTTTTTTAATCTCCCTTGGGTGAGAAGTTATCCCATAGGCCTAATTTGTGTTGCACTTCTCCGTATTTCTTCCCATTCTAACACATCTTTTTTGAGATGAGATGACCAAAACGGCACGCAGTATTCAAGGTGTGGGGGTCCTGTAGATTCATATCGTGGCATAATGATATTTGCTGTCTTCTTATCGATCCTTTTCCTAAGGGTTCCTAACATGTTGTTAACTTTTTTGACTGCATGTTGAGCGGATGCTTTCAGAGAACTGTACACAATGACTCTGAGGTCTCTTTCTTGAGTGATAACAGCTAATTTAGATCCCATCCATTTGTATGTACAATTGGGATTATGTTTTCCAAAGTGCATTACCCAGTACAGAACAGGAATCAGGGGCACAATGTTACCAGATGTGCCTGTTACTTTGGGGTAGGCTCATTGATTAGGGTTACTCTTCTTGGGGGGGGGGGGGGAGGGTCTGTAATTCTATTAATGTGCTGCTTATGTCACTTGTGTGGAGCTCTCCTCCTTCCTTCTGCAAGTCCCCTCCCAGTGGAGCTACCCTGCAGGACCTCGGTTCCCCAGGGCTGGGTCCCTCCAGCCCTAGAACTAGATGAACACACACGCACGCACGCACACACTAGCAGAGCAAGTCTGAGCGGACCAGGTCCATCAGCCCTCTCCAGCTGATCCTCTCATATGGCCCTGTACTCAATGGGCTGGGTTAAGCAGCACTTTCAGCTGCTCCCCTCTTACGTGCCCCAAGTTTAACACATCCCTATCCCACTTTCACGTTACAATTGGACTGGTAGTAACCCACTTCATGAGCAAACCCCACAGTATTTTTGGGCACTACCGGGATCTTTAGCTTAGGTAAAAGAAGGGTTGCTGCAGAGTAAATGGGGGAAGCGGAAAATACAGAGTAAAATTTGGAGGGAGAGAGAGAGAAGCAACCAGCTGAACCATAAAAGTTATTTGTTGAAAAATAGTGATAACTACACAAGGAGGGCTAAACAAACATAATGGTTACATTTGAAAGGTTAATACCTGAGGAAGAAAAGAAAACGGAGGGGCGGGGGGGGGAATCTCACCCACTCCATGAGGCTTGAACTGGGTGGGGTTCCCAGGTGGTGGTGGTAGCTCAGGGTCCTGAGTGCTGAAGACAGGCAGAGCCCCCCGCACGATCAGTCAGGAGATGGAATCCCAGTGGAACTGAAGCAGAGTTTGGGTCTATACATCAGAACCCTTACTTGGGCATAGGTAGGGGGTTTTGTAGAGAAAATACAATGGTTCAAGGGAGAACACTAGATTTGTTTATGGGTAAACTGATGGGTTTTCAAGGGTTTTCTTTAGGCTAGACAATAGGAGCTGATCACTCTTGGCTATGGGTGGTGTTTTTTTCCAGGGAGCTCACAAGACAACTAGGCTGCTTCAGTATTTTAGGATAATAAAGATTTATTACTAGAATTGGTCTGATAATTGCTGAGCTAGGTGTGTGCAGGCGTAGGTTCATTAGCATCTGGAGCAGGGATTCCCATGATGCAGTGCTTCCCTGCTTTTCTGGTCCCAGAGTTCAGTGCGGTTCTCTGTTCCTCATTCTTCATGTTTCAGAGTAACAGCCGTGTTAGTCTGTATTCGCAAAAAGAAAAGGAGTACTTGTGGCACCTTAGAGACTAACCAATTTATTTGAGCATGAGCTTTCGTGAGCTACAGCTCACTTCATCGGATGCATACTGTGGAAACTGCAGCAGACTTTATATACACACAGAGAATATGAAACAATACCTCCTCCCACCCCACTGTCCTGCTGGTAATAGCTTATCTAAAGTGATCATCAAGTTGGGCCATTTCCAGCACAAATCCAGGATTTCTCACCCTCCACCCCCCCACACAAATTCACTCTCCTGCTGGTGATAGCCCATTCAAAGTTCACAACTCTCTACACAATGTGCATGATAATCAAGTTGGGCCATTTCCTGCCCAAATCCAGGTTCCCTCACCCCCCTCCCAAAAACCACACACACAAACTCACTATCCTGCTGGTAATAGCTCATCCAAAGTGACCACTCTCCCTACAATGTGCATGATAATCAAGGTGGGCCATTTCCAGCACAAATCCAGGTTTTCTCACCCCCCCACCCCCATACACACACAAACTAATTCCTATCCCATCTTTCATGCAGATGAGGCTAGGGGAGTTGTCTCTGTTCTTCATTCTGTATGCAAATGGAGATGTCTTAATCTTGTCACCCTTCTCAGGAGGGGTCTAGGTGTGACTCCCAACACCCTTCATTGTTCTCTGCAAGCCTTTTCTCTGATGGGTTTTGGTTCAAACAGAGACTGGTGGGGGCGGGGGGTGTCTTTCATGAGTCAGACAGGCTAGATACTGCGCCCTGGTTCCCCAAAAACACAGAGCTGACTGGTCTCAACAATAAGGATGGCAAGTGAAGTCTAGTCCAACTGGAGACCATTCATTCTTCGTTCTTCCTTCTTTTTTCATTAGACTCAGGGAACTTTTGATCGGTTTGGATCTCTGATTGGACGCATAGCACCATACAGCTGTGATTCGCTGGCCACGTCCCGTCAGTGGGTGGTTGACTGTATCAGCTGCCTTCTCTGTATACAAGGTGAGGAGACCATTAGCAGGTATAAGGAATTCTTCACCTTCTTTCACTGTTGTAATGTCCATTTGTCTGCCTATCTAGTTCTTTCTGTCCTGTCTGTTGTCGCTTAGATAACAGAATGGTGGGCATCTTGTAAATACCTCATTAGAAGAGAAGATTCTGATGTGTAAAGAGCCTAG